>NC_089873.1:182310000-182628750 GCF_040182565.1 Anser cygnoides
TGAAGCTGTGGTTTATCTCTTACTTTCAAATCCTCACAGTCTCATGTATCCATGAATTTTGGATGGATGTACAGTGTTCCTAGTGATTTGTGGCATGCCCTCCTTTCTCACTGCATGTTATTCTTTCAGGATCTCCAAGCTCCTCCGCATATTTACAGACCCAACAAGGAGGTAAATGTGAGAGAGAAACTGCAGTACTTCATGGCACATCTTTTATCTGTCCAAAGATTTGCACAGGGATCAGTATCATTGCACCTGATGCCACTTCTAGGCTGATGTGATTTCAGTGGAGCTTAATGAAGTTGCTGTGTTATAAAACTGATGTAATGATTTGGGGGCTGGAAATCACAGCTGAAAAAAACAATCTCTCTTGTGAAATGTTGACTATTTAAATATTTTTTCCCTATCAAATCTTTTTCACAGGAGGAAAAGTTCTGAAGAACTTCACCTTGGAAGTATCCAAACATTTTTACTTGAGTATTTTTGAACTAAATGTAGCATTTTAATATTGTTGAATTAAAAATGTTTTCTTGTGAGCCAGCTAACTGGCTGTGATGCAAATTGTCTTATTCCCTTATTCTCCTGGACAATTTATATCCACCATAACAGCAAGCCCAAAGGCAGTTTCACATTGAACTGAGTCAAAATCAAATATTTTTGTTCAGTTAAAAAATAAAGTGAAACATTTGATTTGGGTTAAGTGAATGTAGTGGAGGAAATATTTTGTTTTGACTTTCCCAAAGGAAACCTGAATGCTGTGAACAAAATTAATTTTTTCTTGCATAAAATATTGACACTGCGGGAACAATTTTCCACTAGAGACCACATAGCTGGGAAGTGTCCATTAAGCTGTTGTGCTGAAGCAATGAATGGACCCTGATGCTTTAAGGATGAACTCTGCAGCCTTATTTAAGGAAACCCCTATAAAAACCTGTGCTTTGTTTTAGTGAGACCTGAAGGTTCGGGTCCTTCGTGTCTTTCTCTCAGGTGTAAATATTAACTCTTTATACATCTGACAATAGCTTTGATATGACCAGAGGCCTCTGCAGACATTTGGTTTACTAAAACATGTCTAGCTTTGGAGATTTCCATCTCAGCTTTGCTGGGAAGAAGCTGAAAGGTTGGCTTGTTCTGAGTCAATGTTATGCTGTGTTCTGAACACCTGATTTGTAAATTGGGCATTTCCTCTACAGGTAAAAATGTAATTCATCCAGACAAACATCACTGCAAGTCCTGTGGCATACAGTTCTATACTTCAGTATTAGTACCAAAATATATTCCTTTTTTTTCCCTCAATTTAAACTGCCAAGCAATAGCGAGCATTTTCCATTGGATTTACTTCAGTCTACTGTTCAAAGATGCACTGCCTTCTCCTGCTGCCCCAAATTAACACTGGTCATCATCCAAAGCCTGAATCATCTCAGCTGTTATCCAGAGAAATAACGTCTTTTTAATGGGGAGATCGAAAACATAGACCATATTGCAAAGGTGACATTGTGGGAACTTTGAGTCAAGCCAGTATCATCTGTGGGGAGTCTTGCATGACTGTTAAAGGGCATCTTATCCCTTCTGCAGGTGCTAGGTGCTGCAGAAATTGGGTGCACTTCACCCTTCCCTCCGTGTTTAACTTCCAACACTTTGTTAAAGTTGACAAACTCGTGGTGTGTTTTGCTTGTTTGTTTGTTTGTTTTTTCTTCTATTTATTCTTTGTTGATGCTTACTTGTAATTTTAGATCCTACAATATTCGAATTAGACAGTTTTTCACCCTCAAGGTCAGTATGGTACTACAAAAGGAAAACAAAAACTCTTTCAATTTTTCTTATGTGTCTGTTCCAGGCACTGATTTGTCAGTATTTCTCTGTGTTGTTTTTTTTTTTTTGTTTGTTTGTTTGTTTTGTTTTTTTGTTTGTTTGTTTTCCTTTTTTCCTGTTTTTCTGGTAGAACATAATCAGAAAAGCAAGTCTAAACTGAAGCCATGAGGACCATACTACATTTCTACTTGGACATTGATGGATGGAGAACTATTTAAAAGAAAGAAAATCAATCTGGAATCCAAAGAAGTGGGTCACCTCTGTGGGTTACCAGCATTATGTGGTGGCAGGTCGTAACCCAAATGTGTTTGTTCTTCCCATATCCCCAAAAGCTGGTGGGTCAATGGCTTCATCAGCATAAGGCAGACATTACTAGAGACCTGTGAAAGAGGGAGGGACCTGCCAGACTAGCATGAGATAAGACTATGAATATTTTTTCTTGGCATGCCCTTCGTTCCCTTTAAGTGTGGCAGAACCAAACAGCTGCAGCTCTGAAGTAATAATCTTATACATATATTATATAATATATATATATAGCTGCTATTTGTTACAGATGTCTGTTAAAAACTAGCAGGTGACTGCTGTTATGTGTGCTGTGATAGCACATTTTCCAACTTGTTAAGTTACAGAATGTAATTTATAACCATCACAGTGGAAAATATTATGCAGCACACGAATTAACATCAGTGTGAATGTTATTGAACGAGTGCTATATTTCTAGAAATATGCAGTTATGGTTATTCCTCCTTGGCAAACATAAGATTTTTGCTATCATGTTTTGTTTAATTATATTTGACTGGTTGGAACAGCCTTAATGGATGAACACAATAGTTCTGTAATGCACAGTCCCCTGCAGGTCTAATTTTGTGTGAAACTAGTCAAAGGTGTTGACTTTTGGCAAACACAGTCCAGCATTAAATCAAGGTCATTTAGGCAATATTGACTGGCAAGAAGGTGCAGACTTGTAACAGAGAGAAACATTTGGCTGATTGAGTTCTTAAATATTGGTCATGGTATTGTGACCGCGGCTTGTCAACAGTGTAAGAATTTTGGGCTGGAATCCAGTCCGTTTGTTTAAGATTGATATCCACCCACCTGTAAGTGCATAGAAAGCAGTTGTTTTAGTGGAAAGTCAATTAAGTCTCTCCACTGAGAGAGTCAGTGAAAAATATATGCAAAATTTGTTTTTAAAATTGTGTTACCTCTAAGTTTATAAATATTTTTAACATGTAGATGTAGCAGGGTCTGAACTAGTTCACTCAGCTCAACTGACTGAGCTGAGACTTTGCTGCTTACTCCCGATGTTTTAAATGCCGTACTTCTTGCAGACTGATTTTACTATCATTTAAGGCGTTCCAGAGAAAATGTATCACTCTTTTTGCTTAGCGGTGCAACCAGTTCCTAACTTCTTTTTGGACAGTTTGTGAGCCAATAAGTTCAGAGTCCATAAAATTCTGCTGTGAAAGTCCTGGGGAGATCACAAAAAATTTGCAATTTGATTTGTAAAAGAAGCTATTATTATTTACCCAGCTCAATAGTCAGGGCATTATCTGTGCTCTAGTTCCTGAATATCTCTGGAATTCAAATGCACTTCTTTAGAACACTTAAGGCAATCAAAACTATTTATTTAAAGCACCAAGTCACTTAGGAAATAAGTGGAATGTTACTGAAAGCTAAAATATTTTCCAGTGGGGTTTGATATCTCTGTAAACATTTTGGCTTTCATTTTCTTCCCACTCATTTTTTCAGTCCACCAAGGACCCAAAAAAATCACATTTTCTATCAATTTCCACCAAGTACTGTAAGTCAGAAGACAAGTGGAGAACCTGATCACTTTATGTAGTATAATTTATACCCTCTCACTCTCTGATATATGGGTGAACATCACTGTTTTGTGGAGTCCAATAAAAGCCTATTCTGTTATATTCTTTTAGGAAAATCCATGCTGTTGGCAAAGCAAGGGCCCATGCCTGTTCTCCAGACACATGGGGCACCTCCACATCTTACACACCAATACCATGTAAACATGGGCTACAGCTGAACATCAGAGCTGCGCTGGGCAGGCTTGGGAATCCTTGAGGGCACTTCTGATCTGAATGTTAAATTAGCTTTATTGCAATATCACTTTCAAATGAACCGAGCCTGATGTCTCTCTCTTACAGGAATATGCCTTCTTAATGATGTTTCCTTGAAAGCTGTTGATGAGAGACAGGAATAAGGGAACAGTCATTACCATTAAGAGTATTAGATTGTTGAATGGTGAGAGTCATTGACTTTCTTCCAACTGCATGGTTTTATAAAGTCAATTAGTAGAATATAGGGCACAAAACCTTTCTGTGGTACACACAATGAGTCACTGGACTAATGCATAGGTCATCCCTTTGCACACCACTAAATCCCAGTTAGCAGGCGGTCTGCTTTGGTCATCTATAGGAAGGTCCACAGAGGCATTCAGGGGTGACCCACTGTCATATGTATGTGTCTAAAGGAGTCCCAGGATGGGGACAGATCAGAGCACTTCCCAAACCATACACAGCCCTCATGGGTTGTGTAGCATATTATGTACCAGAGCTAGAGTTAGCCTATTATGTACCAGAGCTATCACACAGTGAGTGGAGGTAAGCGTAAAAAGGAAGGTATTTTTAACGCAGACATAAAAGCAGATGTTCAGGGCAATAAGGAGAAGAGATACCAGGACCAGGGGCTGCAGCAAAGTGTCAGGACCTACATAACAGAAAGCCGAGGTTATATAGGAAGACAGGGAGGGATTTGGTGTTTGATGGGTGGAGGAAAGAGAGGGAAAGAAGATCTATCTCTTATGTTATGCAGATTCGTATGACCCAAGTATCAGGCAAGCAGACTCATAATTTTTTTGACAAAAACTCTATTCCATCTCCTGTGGCCATCTGGAATCCTTTGTAAGCCCAGGAATGACCTTTTCTTACGTCCATGGTTTGAAGTTTGTTACTTCAAATGCAAAAACTCACAAAGTAACAAAACAAAAAACAAAACAAAACAAAACAAAAGATTATATTTCTGTCTTTAGGGTCTTAGAAGGCTCTCTTTAAAGTTTTAATAATTTCTTGGCTTTCATACACTGTCAAGCCCTTATTTTAATGCCTTTTTAATCCTTCAGCATTTCTTAGACTATTTTATCTTCGTGTGTTTGTCAAGCATGCTATAGAAGGAGAAACTTCTCCACGTAGCTTAGAACCATATCCCTGTTTGGAATAAGAAAACGAGAGCTTGGCAGAGGAGTGCAGTAGCTTTTGAACCACTGGTAAATCCAATGTACGTGGAAAATCTTCTGCTTTCTCTTCAGTGTATTGGCAGTTGAAGTATGGGAACCGTCTGTTCAAGCCAGGTTCTGTAAAATCTGGTGCATCAGGATCTGGTGCATCGGGATCTGGAAACCCAGTATCAGTTTGAGAGAAAACAGACAAGAACCTGTCTTTGTGAAGGATGGCTTGAAGTGGGCAGGAGATCTTTCAGTACGAATGATGTGTGTGCAATAAATCATTACTAGTTGCACAGATAATAATGGGGAGCAAATTCAGAATAGGGATATGTGAGCTTTTGTTTGCAGAAGCAGGCTCCTGGTGCTCCTGGGAGTCCCACCGTGGTCAGCTTGGCAGAGATGAGAAGCTGCATGTTTATATGTGTCAGTTGATTAGTAGAGAGCTTATGAATTTCACAATCTGCAGAAGAACAAACATCTCCTTTCATGGTTGCTTTGTAGGAAGAGTTATCATGAATACAACCCATTTGCCAGCAATATATGGCTTATTACAGCTAGGAGTTGTGTGCATGGCGGTTTGGAAGTGAGGAGGACAGAAGTGCCTACAGCACATTGACCTTGGAGAGCTGCATTTATTGCAGATGTCGCCTTACACCTTGCCCCCAAGAAACACACCAACAGGGGAATAGAAATTAAATTCTGCCATGGTGCTGGAAGATTTCAAAGCTTTGAGGCCTACCTGGCACACGTGAGGTGGAATCGATAAATCACACCGAATCACAGCTCTGATGCTCTGTCCGTAGTGTTTAATGTAATGCCTGGCATTAGAATGCAAAATTCGAGCCAAAAGGTTGCTTCTGAACATAAATCAGGCACAGACCCAAAAGCCTGACAGGAGATGAGCTTTGTATTCTTTTCTGATGGCCGAAACCCACGGGGCGTGCCAACCTGGCAGAGTCCAAGTCTGGCTGCTGATTGAATGCCTTTTCCTGTAAATGTGTGTTTAAATACCAGGCTGATGATCTACCCCGTCCAGCTCGATTTATCCTGTGCTGGTGATAGGGGAACAAAGAAATTAGCATGATCCAAGACAAATAAAGGAAGGCTTCAATAAAGGAAGAAGTTCTTTTTAACAGAATAACAGAGTCTCTGAAGTTGGGAGGGACCTCTGCAGGTCATCTGTTCCCATCCAAGCAGGTCACTGTTTCTTAACACCAAATTCCCTGAAACCAATAGTGTTTCCACTAATGTGGAGTGAATGGCACCAACAAAATTTAAGCTGGAGAACGTAGGACAGAAGGGCCTGCATCAAAATACATAAATTATCTTCTAAGTGGTAAAAAGAAGTGGCCCAGGGACTATTTTACCTACTGCACTCTCCAAAGTGCTTTCTGATATGGGAACAAAATACTTACTGGGACCTGTGTGCGGTTCTCCAAAATAAACAAATCAGTGCTATCCACCTCACTATCCAGAAGATGGAAAATTAATTATTATAGAGAGTCACAGTAACTAGAGACCGCCTGGTGCTCAGTCCTTCGCTGGCACACGCTTTCAGGCTGACGAAATTACCCGAGATGTTTAGATCTGTTGTGCCAAGTTCCCGTAACATCCCCAGCTTCCATGTGTGCTGGTAAGTGAGAGCAGTTATTCCTGTAATGTCCAAACAAACCAGCAAATTACTGCCTAAACTCTGCCTTCTGTGTGTCCCCCATGGCTTCTGGGATGAGCTGCTGGCCTTGGTTTGCATACGCTGAGCTGATTTTTGTGAGATAAACAGCAAAGAGCACTCACCTCATATCTCTCATGTATGTACCTTCCCTGGTAAAGAGCAGGAACAAGCTGCTAGATTAAGAATTTGAAAATCAGAAATGCTCTGGGGTGTGTCATCAGCTGGAGACAAATCCCACCATTGCACTGCTACTAAGGCATCCACTTTGTTTGTGCCTCCGACTCAAATGCATTAAACTTAATTACACAGTATTACAACTCCAGGACAGTTTTACCATATTTGTGTAGGAAAAACTTTAAAACAGCACTCCTTCATTAATAATTGAAGCGGTGCTTGTGCTGGAAGCAGAGGAAAGCAAAGTGATGCCAGCCTGTCGGACACAGTGCAAAGAAGCGATCTTAAACTGTTTTAATAAATGCATATAAATCCTGTGTTCATGGGCACTTAACCCAGAACATGGAGGCTACAGATGGAAAAACACAGTAGGTGATCTACTGCATGTCCCAGGCAGTGCAGAACTGCTGCTAGCAGCGTGTTTCCGTTGAATAAATTTAGTTCTCTGCACCCCAAGCCCTTCCTGGTGTACCTTCCTATGATAAGACTTTTTGATTTTTCCCCTCCACAATGGATAGTTTATATTTGCCTTGTGATTTCATCCACCCCTCCTAATTGCATCCCTTCTCCTGAAGGAGGTAACTCCCCTTGGTGTTCAGACCCTTCAAATATTGATTTAAAAAGAATCTCCATGCCCCTTTTCTTTTGCAGAAGTGTTTAAGCCCTGCTTTGTGCATATTTAGCCTGTCAAATCTCTCTTCCTGCATTCCCCCGCATCCTTTTTGCTGCTCTGCTTTTATGATTTCTCACTGTGCCTAAGTCTCAACACTTCAGCTTTGGTGGTAATAGAGCAGTCAGGACAGGTTTGCCAAACCCTTGCATCCAAAATGTAAGATGATTAATCCTATTGTTCTTCCATTTTACAACTGGGGACAGACAATTTGTTTTTGCTTGGACTGTCTTCCCACTGCCTTCTGGGCTGGAACAGATTGTCCCCTCCAGTGCAATTTCAGCCACATTCAGTCCTTGAAATTGTGTTTGCAGCATTTATCCTTAAAAATAGGAGGGGAAAAAGGAAATTTAAAAAAAAAAAAAATAGAGGGAGTGAATTAGGAGCTTTTGCCCTCCCCTTTTCCCAGATCTTTTTTTCCATCATTAACCCTGTCAGTGCTTAAAAGGCTTGGGAAAAGTCAGGCATGGGAGAAAGTGACAGGGGAAGGGGATAAAACAAGGCAGGTGCTCTGGAGAACTGATGAGCGTCAGTGGCAAAAAGGCACTTTTGAGCAGGATGGTTTTAGAGGGTGTAGTGAGGATTAGATTGGGAGGTTGAACTGGGGAGGCCAATGAGGCAAGATATGGCAGGAGTAAGAGATATACTGAGGAGTAGCTGATGGGATGGATGGACAGTGCTGGGTAGGGTCGTGGTGCAGTACTGCTGTCTGCTGAATTTATTGCCTGCTGGATGTGTAGGATGAATAAGAACATGCTTCATGGTGCATAAGAGGAAATGGGAAAGGTGGAATTGTAACATCAAAAGAGAGCTAATGCTCTGGGAAAATATACTGAACTGAGAGCAAGTCTTGATTTAGGATTACATGTTATGATAAGATGGAGCAGATGGGAGAGACATTAAGACAGAAAAGTTTTCCACCACCATGCACCTGCATTTTTGGTGTATCAGGACACTGTACCAAAGGAGATGTTAAAAGATAGGTAAAAGTTTTAATGATAAAACTCCCCTTAGGCTAACAGAGACCTCAAACTCTAAGGGTAAGCTCGAGGTAGGAAGTACCTTTTTTTCATTGCTTGACAATCCTCATTCACTGATCACAGTGTAGTCACTATCCCACGTTCCAGCTACATGTGCTAGGGCAGGGTTTCAGACCATGCAAGCAATCCCATTTTGCAAGATGTTTTGTGTTCACAGTCCAGGTGGTATTTTCCATGGTATATGGACAGGCAGGCTTAACTGCAGGCCTTCCTGAGCACATGAGCAAGGGTTTGGGCAGATCCTTTTTGTGAAGCAATTCAACAGCCAAAATTGAGGGTCTGTGAGTGGTTGCTGTAAAATTTGCCCAGCAAATATTCCCCTTCCTGCTCCTGGCAGGAAAATATTTATAGATGCTTACCCTGTCCCATACATACAAATGTGCAAAACAAAGCAGCGCTGCCCCTGAATGTAATTGTGTCAGCTTGTTTGTATCCAGCACCTCAAGATATGTTGAATTGCTTGTCCCTTGTGGAAAAATAAAAGATGTATGTTTGGGTAGACTTCCAGGGCAGGTTTCACCCAAGGGATGCCTGGCCGGTGGCATGTTTTTAACTATATTTGATGTACCTGATAATCTCATCTCGTTGTGTTTTGTAAATTACTGAATGCATTTTTCTTGCATTTGACCACAGTAACTTTGACTCCTTCATTCATTCATTCATTTTTGCTGGTTTTCTGACTGCATGCACTCCCTGCCACAGATGAGGCTTGAGAAATTGCTTCTGAGAACTGAGCTGAAATTGCAAGGAGTCCCATGTCTCTGCTTCACAGATTTCTTTACAAGATATTACATTGGATCTAGTACAACATTTTACAAGCCACACTGGAACTGCTCAATAGTTTAAGCTTTACCTTAAATAAAATAAAAAAGCATCCCCTTTTGGTCTGAAAACAAACAAAAACCAACAATCTCATTTCTCACTTAAGGTAAGGAATAATTCCTGTATCTGCAATGCCAACTGCTCAAGTTACAGAGCTCTGATAGCAACAGAGAGCACTTTTGTGCCTAAAGTTTTACCTGGGAGGCAATCACTTTAACTAGTGTCTGCTTAAAGATTTAAAATCCCCATGCAATACATTCTAGAGCATAACTTGATTTGAGGGACAGCAGATGCTGGGTTGCTGCCACCAGCAGAGACAGAAGATAGTCTAGGAGAAGGCAAGACCTCCAGCTTTGACCAGTGTTGTCTGCAGCACTGTTGGCAAAAGATGTACCTCCCCATCCAGTGGTGTTAGCTGAGAAACTGTCCACCCTGGAAGCCACGCAGGGATGACGGGTGGATTTGAAGCACCAAGGAAGACACAAGGCCTTGAGAAACGACAGTGATAAAGCACCAAACACGGCCTGAAGGAGGACAGATAGTTTGGTTTGGTTTAAATAGTTTTGGGTTGTGTTTAGTTTCTGTTCCTACCTGGAGAAACAATGCACAGTGAACGCTAAGTATTCCCTGCAGACATGTACTACTTTGGTGCTACTGTATAAAGAAAACAGAACATATCAGGGGTCCTAAAAGCAACAAATAAATGCAGGGGCTTAACTCAATAGGAGAGACTCAATGTAGTCGAGAGACTCAATGTAGTTGATTATTGTTGTAGGTGTCCAAGAAGGGATGATACAGGCAGGAAGCATTTGTGGAGTTCTACAGAAAGGAACTGGAAGTATCAAAGTCTAAGCAAGGAAAAGGATGGAACAGATAAGAGGCAATTTTTCTTCCAGTGCTTTACCTCCTTCCCTTTCTTGAATAATCCACCACAAGGAACCATGTGAGTGAGGATTTTAGAAAATACACAGATGACAGCAAATGTTTTGTGTTGAATTAGACTTGATGTCCGGAGAGTGTTTTTCTCATTTCTAGCATCCAGCTTTAACTGTGACTGTCTAGAAGATGACAACAAAAGCCTAAATCCTGCTGAAACTTTTATTTGTACAGTCACAGTGAAAGTTGTCCAGAACAATATCAATCTGAGGAAGCACAAAGAATACCAATTTCTGACATTTCTTCTTCCATCAAAATCAGATGCAATGCTGAATTCAAAATAAATGTACCAATAACAACATTAAGCTTGGATTTATAAAAGCTACAGTAAGGTCAGTGTAATGTTATCCTGGTTTGGTAATGTACATGCCCAAATTGTCTGTATTTTGCATAACCCTATAACCCCATTTTCAAAGGAAGTTCTTCACAGTTTGTAGTATTTCCAGCTAAAATGTCACCGCCTGGTTTAGAAGGTTAAACTAATATTCATCCCATCGTGACAGCCCTGGTTGACATCCTAGCACTGCTGTTGACAAATGATTTTGTGATGTTACATGTTCATGTTAAGCCACATTAACAGTAGGAGTCATACACCGAAGTTACACTATGCTGTATTCTCACATGCTGTATTCTCACTATTCTCACTACGCTGTATTCTCACTATGCTGTATTTCTCACATAGTGAGAAATTGCTTGATTGAAACAATTTCCTATCTAGCCACAGTGGGCAGCTCCTAAGTGGTTTAGGGCTTTGCATTTAAAGGAATTTAGTATTGAAACAAGGCTACCTTGACAAATACATCCTCATCTGGTGTATAATGCCCTGACTGAATGGTGGAAAGAAATGTATTAGACTCAGTGCATTAATTATTGCAGGACCACTTGCTGGCATGGACTGAGAGTGGTGCAGTGCTACAAAATTCTCAGTGTCTTGCAAAATTCACTGCATGACTGTAACTCTTTGGACTTCAGCAGAACTAACCTGAATTATAAAAGATTATATCTTGACCTGGATGGATAAACAATTATATAACTAGTCATTGACATATCTATTAGAACTGCTTGGAAAATGTCTTAGAAAAATATTGTCAGAAAAAAAAAAAAAAAAGAATATATATTTGATTAAGAAAAAAAGTTTTTCCTCAGATCTTGAAGAACTGGAAAGAGAGCAAAGCTGTCTGCAGAAAGCCTTTGTTTAAAAAACCCTCGCATTTTCTGTTTACTTCAAAGTACAAATGGAAAACAGTAGATGAGTCTCAGTGCTTGAGAGTGGATGACATTAATGGACTGCTGTAGAAAACAGAAAAACAGAACCATGAGTTCCCTTTCCTCCAGGGTCTTTGCTCAGGAACAGGCAATGAGCAAATCATGGCTGAGGTCCTCAGATGCAACAGAGCACACATGTTCCCACTCACCAGAGAGGACAGCATTTACCCCCATAGACGTACTTTTGGGCACGTGGCCTAAAACAGCATTTGCCTTTTTTTCCTTTTCATTTCCCTCCTCTGAAGCCATTTCAACAGTGCACATTCACATCTAGATTGCTTTTTTGTTTTAGAGGGAATGCTCTATCATTGTAATCCACAGGGCTCAGGATCTCACAATACTAAAAACATTTTTTTGACCTTTTTAGTATTATACCAAATGCTGGTAAGCAATTAAGTGCAATAAATCTGTGTAAACTGAATGTATAATTTCTCTTAGGAATATAAACGTGAGAAAAGTAAATGTCAACATCTACCTTAGTGTTTACAAGCGGTACAATGGAATGTGAATTCTTTGTCTTTCCTGAATTCCAATTTTGTATATATTGTTGTTAGAGGGATTTTTTTTTTTCATTACTTGTTTTTTAATGAGTTCAGAAATGTAATCTCTTTGGTAGCGCTGAGTATCCCACTTGTGAGGGACTTTCTCTGACAGTTACTACTGATCCCATAGATGCAGGTTCACCATGTCCAGTGAAAACCTGTGTCTGAAAAGGCAGTGGGGTAGAGACTGTGAACTGAGTTCAGTTCTACAGCTGCAAACCCAGTTAGGCAAAACCATCATCAGGAAAGGCCATCATTTGTACACCCTGTAAAATTGGGTTCCCTGTGGATGTGATTTTTCTCTACTTTCTGATCTCTGAACAAAGATCCTACAAGAAGAAATGTGCCTAAGACAAAAATACAAAGTAACTCAGTTCCCTGGTCTCAAATTGGCAGGACTGAAGCTGTGGTTTGGGCCCAGCTATTTGATAAATACAGAGCAATCACCGCCAATATCTTCTGCGGTCAGTTTTGAATTACAATTTTGCTGTTTTCACAGGACATAGCAAAGCCACGCTTCATTTGATACCCACAAGCCTCCTTTGTTATAATCACTTTCCAAATGTCTCTTTCCTACTAACTTGCCAGGCTTCTGGTTTTTCTAGCAATATTACTTGAATTTGCATTGGTCAAAATTCTCCAGGATCCTTCCCAGCTTGACAGACAAAACTGAATTAAGGTGGTATCACGTTTTCTTCACTCACAGAATGTATCTCCTTCCCCTTGCACAGACTCATGAAACTACGGACATCCCAACTTTGGATCTCTCTTCACTAGCATATTTTGTTTCTCATCAAAGCTGATAAAGAGTTTTAATTTTGCTGATGGCAGTCCCTCTTCTCAAGTGTAAGACATCCTGTGAATGTTACCAACAAGAAGATACTATATGATAAGAACTTCATATTGGAATAAATGAGATGCTTTCTTACACTTTTAATGTTTTTCTATTAGATACTAGTAAAAAATTTATAAGCAGACTTGTGAAGCTTCTCTCAAGAGATGCTGATTAATTGACACACTCCTGTGCACTGATATGTTGTCCTCTGTTCAATGAACTATGCTATAATTAGCTGCATCCAACACAATTTAGAGCTTCAAGTGTTGGTGAAAGCAAGAATAATTGTTACCTACTTTGTGTTAATTCATATTTTGCATAATACTGGGCAATGGCAATGCCCCTTGAAGATAACAGCACGCTTACACTGCATCTGATTCTTCTACACTTCTGGCAACATTAACTTTTAATAGTTGTTTACATAACCCTTGGGCGGAAAAGCAGCTCCAGTGTCTGGCTTGGTGGGTGGCTGTTCGACCCGCTTGGCCTCAGACCCCAACCCCCTAATACTGGCTGTAATCCTGTATTCCAGTGTCTGGAACCAGACAGTATTTATTGGGAAGAAAATACCCTTTTTGGCAAAGGTCTAAGACAGGTTGTAGGAATAATGCTTAAGAGACTAATAGAGTTGAAAAAAGAAAGCTTGTGAATCAAAAGCTAACTCTCCAGACATGCAGTCCCACCAGCTCTTGGGAACCACAGCCAAATTGACTGGAGTGTAGAGGCACAGGGACCAAATTGATTTTTATTACCACATTCTGAGTAGTGCTACCAGCAGCTCGTGGGAGATATAGGTGTTCATTCTTTTCTGTCTATTTCTGAGCATAGAAAGGAAGATTCTGGTGCCAGGGGAAAGACAGCTAAAACCATGTTGTATCTGGCACAGCAGAAGTTCTTAGAGTGCTGATAGCTTTTCTTGGGAGCAGTCATTGTCCTTTATTACATGGAAGCAGAAGCATGTATCTTATATTTTCTCTGTAAAATTTTTAGTTTGAGAATGTTTGGTGCAATATTATGAAAAAATGAAATCCTCTCAGCTTTCAAAATATTTTTTTTTCACAGATGTTTTCTTTCTCAGCTAAAGAAATAGCATTAGTTTTCTATTTTTCCCCGAGTAAGACGACAAACAAAAATTAAAATTTACTTCTTCAGAGAAATAGAACTGATCATGATATATTTTAGGTTTAGCACTGTTTTAATTTACTGTGATGAGGGCTGCTGCTTGTATAAAGAGAAACATAAGCCCATCACCACACAGTTTGCTGACACTGGCTAAGAGAACATATGCCCGTGCTTTGGCTGGGGGATGGCAGATGTCTTCCTGTGGAAAGCCTGGGGCAAAAGCAAAGATGTGACCTCAAACTGTACTTCTGCCTTCAGCCTGGCAGCACAAACCTTCCACTGTGCCCACCCCATTATATGTTGTGTCTAATACCTGCATCGCTCAAAGCTGAAGATACTGCAATGAGGAATATATATAGATAGGGTTTCTTGGTTTTGCACTCTCAATGCTTGTCCACTATAGTGAGCTCCTGATGAAGAGGCAGGTTGCATAGGGAAAAGCACGAGCAACAGGGTGAAATTTCTGCGCTTTGGGCAGAAATGGACTCTGGTGACCCTTGCTCTTCCACGGCTTCAGATGCTTTCACAGTGCAACTGCTGAAACTCAGTCTTAAACACAGATGTAGGCATCTTCTCATTCAGCACAATATGTGCTGTTTCTGTGCTTGTACAGAAGCCAAATATCCTTTTAAAGTACAGAGGCCAACTGCTGTGGAAGTTGTGTTGTGTTGCAAAAAGTTGAGGGCAAGCTAAAGTCAAGAAGAGAGACAGCAGAGGGCAAAAGCTAGATGAACGTGTAATGTGGGGGGATTTATGCAGAAGTCTTCATTACTGCAGACTCAGCTGTAAATAAACTGCCCACAGCTGCTCTTTCTCTGCCACCTTTGGAAGTGGAAGGTGGGTGCTTTAACTAGCAGAAAATCCAAAGGAAAACCTTAGGTATATAACCTAAGATCACAAGTTGCTCACTGTCCCCTAGGAGTAAACTACTTTACTTTACCTTGTTACTTTCATCCACGATCAGAATCAAATAAACTGTTTTACTTTGAAAAGACTTTAAAGCAAATTGTCTTGAAAAGGTGAAAAAGCACCTCAAGTTCATATATACATCTTGGTGGCTTATTCGCCTTCCCAGTGGGAAGAGAAGATCAAAAAAAAAAAAAGTTTCAGGGCTATCAGAGTTTCTTTTACTTTCTTGCTTTCTACTTAAAAAGTATGCTTGTAAGAGAGAAAGGGAGGGAGAGGAAGAAAATAAAGAATGAGACTCTTTTGAAGAAGAATAACTGGGGGAATTCTGTCATTCTTCCTATTTATACTTTTTCCCTACCTCTTTCTGGCAGAAGGAAAGAGAGAGGAAAGGAATGAAAACCACCAAGTGAGGAAGGTGAAGGCAAGGAATCCATCACCACAGTTTTGCTTTTAACAATGTAACTAAAATAAATTAAATTTTTGGTCAACATTTTAAATGAGAAGAATACTTTTAAAGCCAGCCCTGCTTATTACCAGTAGTTTTTTGTGTGTATGGCACTCTAATCTGCAAGAAAACAAAATACTTCTGAGACATTTGCCTCAGTGCTGTCAGATGTGGCAAGAAGTCTAGCTTTAAGACACCTGAGTAGGAATGGATGTTATTCTTGTTGGCACCAGGTAGGTCTCTCCTTGAGGTAAGAAGATAGACAGGGTACCATAATGCTACAGAAATTGTCTGGGAATAGACAGTCAAAGAATGGACTGAAGCTGAGGTTAACTCTGGGAAGCTTGAATTGAATTTCCAAGGTAGTACTCCAATAGCATGTCTGAAGAACAAAGTCTGCATATAAGAAAAAAGGAAAAAGGATTGTGGATTTGCACACAGGAAGTAAAAAGCAAATTGATACCCATGTTGTAAAGACTGGGATATAAAGAACAAGCTAGAACAGAAGGGAAGGAAGCACAGAGTATAAGAGACTATTATCTTTGAAGGAAAGAATGTCAGAGTGTGGGAAGCAACTTTTTTTTTTTTTTTTTGGCTTTTAAAGAAGCATTAGATATAGGAAGACAAAACAATAGCCCGAGGGTAGGTGGGAAACCCAGGTTACAGGCAACGTTTCCTACCAGCAACACAGTAAGCCCTTCAGCACTCTTCCAGTTACAGACCAGTAAGGGTATAATTCAGATGCACACTTGCACACTCACAAATTGCCCTATAGGAAATGACACCAGTATAATATGCATTTGTGATATGATTATTTTTTTAGAGGCAGTCACAAAAACTGCATTGCTAAATTGCCACTTTCCTGTAAATATTTCTCTTTTGTGTGTCCTGTTTCTTCTTATGAATTTCCAGATGGGACGATTGGCATTTTCTTAATTAAAGATACCAGGTCCAAACATGACGCTTTTAGGTTATTAACTTTATATCAGACTGTTCTTCAAATGTTGTACTTTGCTTCTTGAGGGATCCTGCAGCAAAGTGAGATACTATGATCTCCTTAATCAGAGCCTCTAAGGCATCAGAGTCAAAGCTAATTAGGATTTATGAGGCTTTGGAGAGAATATAATTTATATTCAAACACTATAGGTGATAAGGGGTTGCAGATGATAACTTCGCGTCTCAGCTGAGCTCTGGTACCACAGTTTGACAGGATAAATCATTAGGGGTACATTACACATTATTCTTCCACTTCATCTTATTTTCCTTCAGAGGGCTAGGACAGGGAAAATATACCGCACATGTGAAAGAAATTTGTGGCTCACTTTTGTTAAGATTCAGGCTAGGACTGAAGCAGCAATCAACACCTCCTGCTTAAAAAGCATTTCTGAGTAAAGTCTCAGCCACTGGAACAAGCTCCCCATTCAGTTGTCTATCCTGCTTTCCTTTTAACACCTGGATCATTTCACATCAGGATTAGGCTTTTGCTTGCTGAGCGTTCACTAGGGTGTCTGTCAGAGGGATACAGACCTGCTCCAGTGATTTCAGAGTGAGTGCTCTTGAGAGCTCTATGAGCAATCCCACCAAATCCAAGACAGCTGTTCCATTGTAAATGCCTGCTTAACATATGGTTTATAGTCTTCATACATTTATATTATGTGAAATATAAAATAAATGAAAAGTGCTTGAATTATATGAAACCAGCAAATTGCTATAAACAGAAATGGAGAGAGAATAGTGATTATACACAATCCATACTAGACTAGCAGGAAACATTACCAGAAGAAGGACAGACACCATGAAAGGGAGGACTTCACTACTAGGACGCGTGTCTCCTTGGTGGCTAATATTTGATGAATGAAATCTCTTCAGCAGGTTCTGGTGCTGACAGTAACATTACATTGTATTTGGCATGCTGTTCCATGTTGGGGCAGTTAGGTGTTTGATCTCTTTAAGTTGACTGTGTAGGATTTCTGTTGCGCTCATGTATGAATTTATGAATTACAAAAAATATTAATTGAGACTTCAATTAACAATTCAAGAGACTTCTTCAAGAGACTTGAAGAAGTCCTCTCCCATCTTTGGGGAAGGACAAGTGTATGTCCTTGGCATTGTGCTTATAGCCTTGCTAAAAGTGTCAAATATTCCTAAGATCCATGTTTCAACCTATCACTACCCTTAAAAGAGTTTTGTCTTATGTTTGTATTATTTATCTCTTGTGGCAAAGAACTTTCTGTTCAACACCTGGTGCAAGAAGAAACCATTTATTACAGTCCTCTTTATGAAAACTCTGTTTATATTGGAAGACACCCAGTGGACACGGAAAATATATGACCTCTGTTTCTTTTTTAATAGCAGCATTTATGAGAGGTCTACAGTCATGTCCTTCTTCAGGTCTCTATTCTGGATGAATGAAGCAAAATTCTTGACAACCATTTCTTACCAGTCTGTTTTCTAAAGCTCTCACACACTCTTACCATTTTTTTGTATTTTCCCATTATTTTTACATCCTCGTACTGCAGAGAGGTTTTCAACAGAGCTGTGCAAGGCAGAAAAATTCTATTCTTTGCCGCTTATGAAACCTCTGTTCATACATCCCACAACTGCATTAAAGTTTCTTGCAGCAGCAGCATGTTCTTGACTCATATTCAGTTTCTAATCCTCTATAATATACAGATTTTTTTTTTTTTTGGTTGCCTTTTTTATAATGCCTTTCCTTTGTTATCAGAGGCAGTGATGGCTAATAGAGATACAGCTTAGAGGTCTGAGCAAGTGGTCTGCTCACAAGCTGCTCCCTGGTCTACATGGCTGTGTATCTTGGTGTAATCTCCAGTCAGGATCTTAAAAGCCAAAACTGTAACAAAGTCCTTAGACTGGAAGGAGAATTTATTTCACAGGAAATTCTAAAAGCTGCAAAGCAACAAACAGAAGGAAATAATTCTGGAGTCAAGTTTTAAATACAAGGCTCACCATGTCTTCTACTCATACTTCTCACAGAAGAAAACAATTTATATTTAGGACACGTGGCCAAAAGTGGCAGCAATGATTTGGGGACTCAATTTGGAGCTGTTAAAAACATTTCACTCATCTGTAAATTACCTCAGAAATCGAAGTCATCAGTTCGACAATAGTAGGTGCTGGCAGTGCTCTCAGCTTGTTTCTGCACTATTTTGGGGTAGGTGTGGAGAAGTGGGGATATCATACACAGAGGCAACACTAATGCCCTGTCTCCCATATGCAGCTCTTTATTTCTCCCCAATGATTGTGCATGAACCTCAAATTGCCTCCAGAAAATTACAACTGTTACTCACCAATTTAACTCTGTTTCCTGCCATGACAAGGAACTGAACAGTCATAACCAAAGGAAGAAAATTTTGAGCTATTTTGAGACAAGAACAAGGCAATGTGGCTTTTTTAATGAGAAAGGCATCTTCCAGTGAAGGAAACAGACTTTTGTGACAGAGCTGTGGAGCTGCTGTTACTTCAGCAGAGAGTTTCAGGCTGCATTTCTATTTAATTGGCATCAAGCCTAGCATCAAGCCCACCTTCAGAGTTACACTTTCCTCTGAGCTTTAATTTGCACTTAAAACTACACTCCACTGACTGAACTTGCTATTCTCTCACCTACTACTTTTTCTTTTAGAAAGAAACTCTACACTCACTTAGTTGCCCTCACCAGGCTGTTTCTCGCCTGGTTCCTCACCGTTTCTTCCCTGCTTCACTGCCAGCATTGTAGCTGAAGGGATAAACCCAGGCAGCAAGTAATCAAACAAGTGGCGGTGAAGATAAAGATGGTATATGTCCAATGGAGAAGCTTACAGGGCACAAAAATAAATGTGCAAAACTCAGCAGTGATATGCAGTTGCTTTTAATAGCATCTGACCACTGTGTTGTCAAAGGAGCAATGGGTACCCGGGGTATCTGGTTACTGAGGGGTACATGGGGCACCCAGCCACAGGTGTCACAGGCACTTTGTTCTTATCACTTTTTAATTTTTTTCCCATTCTTCCATTGTGGTTGGTAATGTTTACACCAGAAGCTGCTTTTCCTCTGACAGCATTTATACTCCTTTTCTTCATCTATCTTGTTTAGGGAGTGGAAAATCACACAGTTGCAGGTACTCTTTATTTTTCTTTTGAGGGTCAAGTTAAGAATAGTTATATATCTGTTGTTGGTGGATAACAGGGTAGTTTGCACCAGCTAAGGGCTGTTGGCCTATACCATTGCTCTCTTGACTATTTGCCATCCTTCTTCATCTTTCCTCTCTATTGCTCTTCAGCTGGGCAGCATTTCCTAGGCATGAGGCCTCATTTCCTAGGCCTCATTTCCATGAGGCAAACATAGGGATACAGCTACCTAGAATCTTTTTAATTAAACATCTCTTTCTGCTCAAATGAGTCTCTATAAGTGTACACAGAAAACAACATCATACAGCCCAAGGCTTGGGAGGTATCGCTTTTCCAAACCACAGCTCCACAAGAAAACGTGTTAAACGGAACCCTAATTTGAAGTAAGGTCCCAGCCCTGATAACTGCCTCTCTGGGTACCAGGGTAAGCCCAGGTTATTGGACTATTGTTACAGTCAGTTCCTGTACCTGAGCTCTCCATTGTCAAGTTAAGCCTCTCTTATAGGTTGCTACTCCCATTTCTTGTCACTTTTGTTAGAATCCTGTGTCACGTAGAGCAGGGCAGGCAGAAAAGCTGTGTGTGTGCTCCCTGGGCCTGACACATGGTACCACTCTGTCCCGAGATGTTGCTGGTGGAGTATGGCTGTCAGATGGTAACACCTCCAGAGGGAATAAAATTTGAAGTCCAAGGTCAGATCCTAACTTTTACCTATTTTTATTCCTGAGAAATACATATACATGCCTTTATGTGTGTATTTGAAGAGTGTGCTAACGTGTGTGAGAATAAGGAAGAGAAGGTGGAGATGGAGAAAAAGATTTTATTTGTTGTTCTTATCTCATTTCCTATAACAAAAGTTGCTGTTTTCTTCTCTCCTTGCTGCAGCTGCATGGCCATTCCAGTGTCTACAGTAATAACGTGATAGTGTTACTAGCAAATGTAAAGCTCAATTGCTGTAAACAGTGATTAAAAGATTGTTGCACAGAAAAAGGTGATTTTATGCACAGCTAGTTCAAATGTATGCACATTTTTCCTAGCCATGTGCTAGCAAAATAAGCACACGTTTAGGAGCCATTTTCAATTAACGTTAGCTTGCTTTTATGCCTGCACATTTCACGTTCCATTAACTGTCAATACCTTGTATGAAAATTTGTCGACATAAAAGTTCTTCTTTTCCCCCATATGAAATGAAAAGCTAATGAAGATATGCTACAGAGACAAATAAGTAAGTAAGTTCTTCTATAAAAATTTGTAAGTTTACTGAAAATATTTGTAATTGAGAAACTGGCATCTAAGTGAAAAAGTTACTGATAGTAATCACAAAAATCAGAGTAGGACAGACAGCTTTACAAAATGGGTGTCTAAAGAACCAAAGAACTATCCCACTGAAACAAACCCCTCAAAATAAGGAGGGGAAGTCTTACAGCTTAAGTGGTTTGTGGTCGTGAGCGAGCAGTAGGTGGCCAGGAGGTGTGAGGCTCGTGGTTTCTCAAGAACAGGATAAGTCAGAGTACAGCAGATATGACAGCAGCTGTGTTAGCAATGAGAAGCTTGGCTGGACCTCCTGGAGCAGCATGCAGCTTGAAAATACAGGCACCTATATGTAGGTGCCTAACAAGATCCCTGTCCTAAGTACCTTTGTGTACTATCCTACTAGTCAATATGTGCTGGAAAGCTACTCATCTCTCCCTGATGCAGACACCCAAATCTGGTCAGCTGAATCACCCTGAGGACTCTACTGACTATAGTAACCAGTGACTTGAAGAAGTAGTCCCAGCACATAAGGATGCCCTAGGACATCTTGGTTTATCTCCAGCTGCAGATCTGGTGTCATTCCTGCCAGTCCTACGTGGGTGCCTTGGATGTGCAGGAGTATTTTAAGTGACAATAAACATTTGCGTTTTGGCAATTAAAATGAGGTGCTAATATCAAGAACAGCAGTTCTCAGTCAGTTTTTTCTGTCCATAAAATATTTTCATGCACTCTTCATTTTCTTAGTGCCTCGGAAACTTTAGAATAAATATTTTCATATCTACATGCAGAATATCTTTGGGATTATACTGACACCACATCATGATGCACACCTAGCAGCCTTGCATCTACATTGGTATCCAGCTCTGCTAACTGTTGTTTTTGTTGTTTTTCTATCTTTCACCCTTGATTCACTTGTTTAATCCTAATTCATCTTGATCATGATAATGAAAACATGGTCATCTAGAAAGAGGCACACTCAGACATTCACACTGATGGTTCAGTCTCATGGAGGCAGTGGCTGAGATATTCCACTCTTTGTCCTTTCAGTAACAATTGTAAAGGGTACCAGAATATGCCAGCTGCCATCTTTGAGGGGAATAAGGAGAAATGGCATGAAAAACAAAGGCAATTTATTATTTGAGGGAAATTTGTGGAAATACCATTATCCTCCAGCATGTGGTGTGTATTTTTCACTCTAGTGTATGTTTCAACAATTTTAAAATATCCAAATAAATTATTAAAAACTTCAATTTATTACTTAAATTATACCCATTAATAGGTTCCATATTTCAATATTTTTCGTTTTCTGAAATCAGTTCATTAAGTTCTTCATACAAACAATGGAAATTAACTTTAATTTGAAGCTCTGCCAGAGATTATTAATATTGAGCAGGATTCTGCAATCTGTCCAGTGTTTTTACATAAAGAAAATACCAGAGTTGCATGTGAGTTAAACTGAATGTAATATGATTTTTAATAATGTAGTCCTTCAGCCATATGGTTTAAAAAAATGAAATAACCAAGATTAGAAGGTAGAATACTACCTATTTTCTAATACAAGATTCCTGAAATAGGTATAAATAGCTCATAAAATTGCTCACTACATGACATTTTTATACATCTATATATATTTATCATCTAGCATTTTGTCAAGTTTCAACCTTTCAGTAATGCTTATGAGTTCCTAAATACATTAATGCATTTCTTTTTCTTTCCCCCCAAAAAAGAGGAATAGATCAAATTAAGGTATTTTTGTTTCCTCAATTCAAACATAAGCTCATTGAATGTAATTTAATATATGTCCCTGAATAAAATCCCATTCCACTTTTTTCTGCTTTGCCGTTTCAACAAGGAATTCTCAAACGACTTGTAGGAACTTATAACAGAAAACCATTCTCTTTCAGATGCAAGCTATAAAAAAAGCCATGGAGCAGGCTACCCGACAGCATTTCCCTGCTTCAGACTGACAGAGTGTAAAATCGTCAGTAGTTTTGAGACCTGGAAGATAGAGAAAATTATCAAAATTGTTGCTGTACGGCCCTCAGGATTATCTGTTGATTTATCGTTCAAATCCTTTGCAGTATTGTATTGACAAGGGCGATGACCAAGGAGCTTTCTTTCTCCTTTTTCATCCATCTGTGGTCAGAATGGTGTATCCCAAAGTCAACATTAGCATTACAGCACTCTGTTGTCACAAATGATGCATTGTCAAATTCCAGCTACTTGACTGCAGTACACGTTTTGCATCTGTAAGCATTACTTACAGATTTAGTGGTGTCTTGAAAATAATGGATTATTGCCCTTTCAGCCATGCAGTAACAAACACTTTATCAAAAGCATTCTTATATCTTCATGGTTTGATTCATCAGTGGCCACAGAAAAGTGCAATTTTCTACATTGGCTTTAAAGTCTTCCCCAATTGAAAAGTAAGTTAATATTTTGTGAATGATGCCTGAAGCTATTGTCTAGGGAAGATAAAATATTTTAACTATTATAAATCTTGGAATAACACTATTCATTTTGCTGTCAAAGTAGAGTGATCTGCATTTAAAAAAAAAAAAGTATGTGGTAGGGTGCTGCAGAGGCCATTTCTTTTCTGAGGAAGAAATATTTCAGAGGTTTTCTTTCTCTCATGATAGAATTATTATGATCATTTACATGTTTACAAGCAATTGAGAAAATGTGTCTCCATGAAGTACAGTAAGTCTTATGAGAACTATTGCTTTCTCTGATGAACCATGAAAAGTCATTTTTGTACTCACTCCAGGAATACTCAGTTCTGTTTCATTTTTGGGACTGTGTCTTGATTTGTTGATAAAATACTATTACCATAATCTCTACTGCATCATCAGCTACATAAAGGCTTATTGTGATCAACTACTTCTAGACCACTAATGCTCTGATTCCTGCTTGGATGTAATCAGTCACCATAGCCTGAAGCCACAAAGTGTTGGGCTAATAGACAATTTTTGTGATACAACCAGTAGTTAGCTTTGCTCTTGGTAAACATTTTTGGATAAAATCCTCTTCAGATATGAAAATATTCTGTGTGCAGTATAACCCCAGCTGCAGTTATTCTCTTTTTCATTGCCGTGGCAGGTGGAATAATTTCTGTAAACAATTTAAAAGGAAGTTCTACATCCTTTGTTTTTAAATGTGCTCTGCAGATGTAAACAGATGCCTTAGATCCTGTCCACAGGCCCTTCCTTCAGATACCAGAGTGGCTTGGGGGATGAGAGCTGTCTTCAGGAAAACACAGTTCCATTGCAGTTGTACAAAGTCCATATGGTGCAATACTTCCCTCAGCTCTTCCCAAATTTTTGATGGCTTTCTTGCTTTGCCAGCAAGATTCTGAGGCACTTCCCGACTTTTTTCTTCTTCATAGCATCTTCCATCCCGTTCTTTCTGAAACACCTACCTTTAGGTTAAATGTGAAGGGAACATATTTATTTCTCTTCCTATCTCCAGGTTCCACTTTGGCCCAGGACAGGTTATGCTCAGTGTACAGAGCCCCATAGTGCTGGAGTCCTTCTCTTCTTGTAAACTGAAGAAGGTGGGTGAAAATATCCAGAGATATCTGGTAAGACACCTGCCAAGGAATTCTGGCTTCTACTTAAGTAAGGCTTAATCCAGGATTCAAAGCCTTACCTTGCATACACTCTATGAAATCTTTGCAATAAAATTTGCTAGTAGGACAAAGTAGGACAAGTGTTGTTTTTTATATAACCATTCCTTCACCATTCTAGAAGTTTCTCGCTTGTGCACAACCTGCCCAAGTTGTAGGTAAAGGGCAGTTATATACATAAATGCCATACAACATTTAAAAGTTTACAAAATAAATTCTCATCTCTCTCTATATATATATTTTTAGTTTCAAGTGTGAATTTCAGAGCAGGAGTAGAACAACAAAGATTTTTATTTTGGAGTCTCTCAGGTTATTTTTCATTAAAAAGCTAGATATTTTTGAGCCTGAATTCTACGATGAAAACAGCATTTAATCAGTAGCTACATGACTCTGTGTTGGTCTCACCAGGTTTGATGATTGATTCAATCTACTTTTCACTCATACAAGAAAGGAAAGCATCTCCTGAAATAAGGGCTCACTAGCCATCTTCCTACTGCCTATAACAATCTTTCATCTACCTTTACATTTTTAACAGCTGTAGCAGGTTGCAGAGGTACTCGGCTGTAAGAGAATTGAGTTTTTTTATGCTCTGAAGCTAAATTCTGCAGCTCAGATTACTTGTTCATTAGCATTCAGCAGTATGAGAGACCCTGCAACATCACTGCCAGAATGCCTGATACAATGGAGACAATCATGGGGGACCTCAATGTTTTTAACTTGCATATTTATCATCTAGCTGAAAACTTTACTACCTGCAAATATTTGACTATTTTAAGCAGTGATGCTCATGAAGGCTTTTAAAAGACATACCTAGTAACAAAGGCAAGGAATTTAAAGCCAAGATTGGGATAGGTGAAAATTAAGAACACAAAACCAAAGAAACTATTTGTGTCAAGCAAAAATTTGCAGCAGTAAAATCTGAGGGAGGAGAGTCATCTCACAATACACATTCTGTTAACTCGTCACTTAAGATAACTGCAACAATTTTACAGCTGTTAGTAGAGAGAAAAATGTAGTAATAATAGCAGCACTGATTAAATGGTGATATACTTTCTAGCTATAATGAAATTTGTTTGCAAACAAAATTAAATTAAACAAAATAACTCTGTGGCACTATCAAAACAGAAAGTTAGAAAAAAGTTCAGAAAGTAAAGAATTGTTTATCGAATCCACATCCATTTACTGTCATTTCATCTATGTTGTATGTGGGGAAAAATGATCATCATTACAAGGCCACAAAAAAAAAGAAAAAGTCATATTGTGGTTGATATGTAATCACTATTCTCTCCTCTCTGCAAGGAATATCATTACACTGTGTGGGATGAATCAGATCACAACAGGAGAAAAAATAGCACATAGGGTTAGAAGTAGACAGTATCATGATGGATACAGAGAATTAATCAGAAAACCAAGATAGTTCAGGTGGTTATAAATTTAACATTTTTTTTTTTTTTTTTTTAAGAAGAAGAAATAGCCCGAAAGAAATCTCTGTCTTCATGGACTTAGTAATCTCCTCTGCAGGAGCAGGTTAGCATGAGGAGCTTTCAGTGGTCCAGTCAGCCCAGTGATCTAGCACTCCTAGTGATGTATCAGCAGCTGGTCAGAGAAGACTGTACATATTCCATACTACATATTCCACAGGTAGGACCCAGTGGAAATATGTATAGTATGGCCAGATCACCAAGACCAGGCTCAGTGTCCCATTTCTTAGAGTCTTCTAGAGATCACGGGAGTTGCTTGGCAATGTAATAAAGCAATACTCCGATGTTCTTTCTTGTTTTGGCACTTTGCCAACAGTATTTTTTTTTCCTAAGGATTTCAAGCTTTAGTGGGGAGTTTGTGATTTTCAACAGTTTAGAATTCAGCCAAGGTTAAATGGAATTTGATGGGACAAAGTATTTCTTTAGCCTGAGGGCTTTCTCCCTGCTGAATTTCGAGAGTTATTCTGCGAAGTGCAGGAATGAATTAGATCAGCTTTAAAAAGCAACAAGAGTCTTGCTAGAATGGGATGTGTTAGCTTCTCTTACGGGGGTTGCTACCAGCTCACTTGCAAAGAGACTGGTGCAAAGAGACTGGAAACTGGTGGTCAATTTTTTTAAGGTCCTCTTTTGATCTGTGGGTATTGCGATGCATCCCTACAATATGGAATCCCAATGTAAAAAGAGCACTTCCCAGCAGAAGGAAAACTTGGTATCCCAGCCTCTCTGTTTATCTCCCAGAAGTTGTACCACACACAAGAATCTATACAGTCCACAAGAGAAACAAGGAAATGTTGTTCTGAAGCCTAGCTGGGGTTGGGAAGGGAGGTAGGGTGGGCTTTTTGACTCATTTTGGCAAAAATAATACAAAAATCATCTTCATTAAGTGTTAATACCACAGTTGATTTGTCCAGTCTAGTTGTGTAGGGTGATTCATTTCACATGTTTAGTATGCCTAAATAATCTAGGTTCTCTTTTCAGTCAACAGAAATAGGCACCTTTAGGGGACAGTACATCTTACAATATGTCCATGTACACTAAGATGCGATGAATTAGACCATGTCAATGCTATTTCTCTCTGTTAATTGTGAAGGGGAAGTTGCTCTCAGGTGGTCATCTACAAAACAAACATCAGCACTAGGTCAGAGGACTTCCTCCAGGGTGTGAGCCAGCACAAATTAAGATGAGGTGTAAGGGTATGTCCCTTCACTTTAGTCAAGATGGTCCATAATGCCAGGGGCCTGGGAGCAGCAAATCTGTCAGACCTCATAGAGGTGGGAAACATAAGGGCTTCCACTTGCCCCAGGTCATTGACAGCATGAAGGACTGGGACCCTGCTGAAACGGCTTTAGCCTTGGGCAGTTTGAGCTCATACCCAGAACACTAACTGGGGGCCTAGGATATGTTTTGACAAGAGAGAAACCACGGCAAAACTTAAATATTTCAGGGTGTCTGTTTCTTGGGGCTATTAAAAAAAAAAAAAAAAAAATCAGTTCTTTGACTTTTCTGCAGACACCTATCTAAAGTCCCAGGGGAATCTGCAGAACAAAGATCCTAGCTGTTGTCTCCCTCTGTTAAGTGTGTCATCTTCATGGAGAAGAGAAGGCTTGATGGCTATCCTGACCGTTAGGCTTGGTTCTTAATAAAGTGACAGATTTTATTGTCTTTCCTTGCTCTCTGGCAAAGGGCTCTTACACTTGTAAAAGGGATGAAGCTCAGGGCTTGTCAACAAAGGGCCGCAAGACATGGTGGAAAGACATCTCCTTCTGGTTGTGTCTACCAAAGTTTGTACCTTCCCCATCAACTTCTTACATCTTCTTACATCTTCTCGTCACTACCTTATATGCAGCAGCAGAATGCTTGGCATGGGTATGCTGAGAGAGTCCGATGGGCAAAGAATAAAATTGCTGTCCTTTGTTAAATCTGGTGACGTGAGCTAGGGAGTAGCTTTGCCGGCAGATGTGAAGCAGCAGAAGGAGGGTTATGAACAGCTGGAGGAAAGATCCTAAGCAGTCTTCCGTGCCACAGGCACAGCTGTCTGCTGAATGCACATCTGACAAAGAAATATTGGCAAAATCATATCACTATTGCTCCAAGTCAGGTCAGCTGGATTTCAAAGTATACACTCTGGGATTTACTTTAGTCTAAGAGTAATATGGACAAATCTCTTTTTCTTTTCATGCCTGGCTAATGAAAAACTTAATTTCTTATCTGGCAGGTCAATTGGATGAACTGTTTATTTCTGGCTTTATTCATATTTAATTGTTTCTCTTAGGATAGTTACTATTGGAGAAAGCTACTGAATTTTCTGTTACTCGAGGAGACAGGTGCTGCTGAAAAGTGTACCTGTGACACAGTGTGATGTGCTAGCAAAGGAGAGCATCTCTAGCTGGTTCCACAGCCAGATAAACTGGAAATGCATTTGTAAATGATTTCAGGGTAATACTGGTTTCAGAGCTCTGGAAGAGCTACATATATTGTTTAGTGTGTTGGCTCAGCAGTGATTGTTGTGACTGACTGTGACAACATACAGGAATGTATTTAAAGCAGTTGTTTACATGAAAATATCTCAAAAAAATAAAAATCATAAAAAAATGAAACATAAAGGAGTCGTAAGTCCCAATCCATCTCCAGCAGAGTTTTTTTCCACATTGTTCAGCTTTTCCTTTTAGAACATCACTGATTTCTAGTATTTGAGGATACATGACTTTTAGCTTTTTGTAATGCCTCTGTTTGATATCTGTAGGTCATATTTTGGTCATAAGACTGCATTATATTATAAACAGCTATATTATAAACGGCTAATAATACTCTGTCATATTCACTGAAAAGGAATCAGAAAGCAATTAAATATCTAATCTGCACTTACTTTGAAAAAAGATTTTCTTCCAGCTCATCTTATTTGTATAGAACTTTTAAGATTCTTGTACCATGAACTAAATATTCCACACATAAACAGACACCACTAAAAAATAACTCAAAATGCATGCAGACATTTATGCCCTATGTCTTTTTTTCTTTCCTTTGTTGGGAATTACAGTAGTAGCCTGTCCTTTTACGAAGCATCTGATTATCTCTTCTTTCTCATACATTACATATTACTATTCACTGAACCATCTGTAATTTCATAATGCTTTCTATTAAATCATTTTTCTTTATCCACTGTTTCTATTAACAGTTCAACAATTCATCTTGCATGGTATTTCTCCCACATAATTATAATATATCTGACAGGACTAAATTGAAGGCTTAATAACTTCTCATTTTGTTTACTTAGAGGATATTAATGACACTAGATCTCTAACAATCAGTAGCCTTCTCTATGATAGCCTTCATTTACCTTTGAATACCCTTTTCTGAACAATTATATATGAAAGCATTTTCAGTATTAATAGTGTGCTATAACATCCTAATACTTCAAAGATATGGTTAGTAGCTTCTTTTTGGGACATCATAGTAATGTAAATCAACACCACAATGCACGTTCTGGTCACTTTATCTGGTTTCTCTTTTATCTTAGGATTAAAATGAATGGCAGGACTTTATACTTACAAGCTAAAGCTCCTGCCTAGAGAAATTCTAGGCTTTGCTCAGGTATCTCTCATTTAAGTGCCCAGTCCCTACCTATCTGCCTTCTCTTGTAAGCTCCACCGTGACGTATGATTTTGGAAGGATCACTTAACCTCTCCTTAGCAGGAAGCTAACCAGGAATATGTCTGAACCTTCCTCAGCTCTGTCAGTAGATTTCATTGCTTGAAGATGTAAACTGCCTGCTACTATACAGTTTCTCAGAAAAGCAATGTTCATTGCTAATGTGGGTATAAGTATGTATCTTCCTGTGGTTTACAGTGCTACAAAGTTTACCTCCTTTATCTGGTCAGTAATATGAACTCTATTCTATCTGACCTGGTGAAAAGCAGTGAAATCTGATATATATTCTTGTCCTTTGATCTAAATCAAATACTAAGTATGACATTGATCTACTCCTGGTTAAAAAGAAACCATACTGACACTAGCTCCCCTCACAGCTTTCTGTAATTTGTGGGATTTCTTTCAGTACATCATGGTCCTTTACAGTAGACAAACACTTCCTGGAATTAGTTTGTTCCATAGTACAGAAGGATCATGAACTTCTGTAGTAAATTTTTGCACTGTGGTAGCAGAGAAGATACCTAAGGATTTGGGAGCAACTATCTCTGCGTGTTAGATTTTTCAGAATAAAGAAGATGAAATGTTTTTGGAGATGCTGTTGGTAACAGGATGTAAATTGTCAGGGACCATCTGCTGTGAAATTGATTGACCATGATTCAGACAAATATCATTTGGAGATTTCCTAGCAACATATAAGAAATTCTGTAGAAGCTTAGCTTCTTTTTTCTTTGCTTTCCTTCCTCAGTGGTCACCTTTTCTTACTAAATTTTTAGTGAACTTTTATTTAAATTCCCGTTTATGCAAAAAGGAAGGCAATGCAATACTGACCTTTTAGTTTAATAATACTAATATTATTTTGTTCTGTATAAGACATAAGTAAGCTCAAAATATCTATTCCAAACATAGTATTGCAATAACAAATTTAATTATATGCAATTATACATATATATATATGAGTTTTTAGATGTTTATTAAAAGGTATCCCCTTTTCAGTCTGGAGAAAAGGAGGCTCAGGGGGATCTTATCCATGTGGATAAACACCTGATGGGAAGGAATGAAGAAGACAGAGCTAGACTTTTCTCGATGGTACCCAGTGAATGGAAAACAGGCAATGGTCATGAACTGAAAGACAGATTTTATTTTATTTTTTGATTGTGAAAGCAGCTGAACACAGGAACAGGTTGCCTAGAGAGGCTGTAAAGTCTCCATCCCTGGAGATATTCAAAACACAGATGGATACTATCCTGAGCAACCTGCTCTAATTTGCCCTGCTCTGAGCAGAGAGCTGCACTCAGCGATCTCCAGAGGTGCTTGCCAAGCTCAGGTGCTCTGAGATTCTGTAATGCTTAAACTTATCTTCTTCTTTGGTTTTATCCAAGCACTCTAATCGTGCTTATTACACTCATCTAGAAATGAACTGAACAAAGGGTTTTGAAAAGTGTCCATTCATTTGTGGAAATATTTGAAGGTTTTTTGGCTAGTTATTTGGAGAGAATCTAGGAGAGCATTCGCTATATGACCTCCAGCTTGGTGCTATGACAGTCTTTAATAAACTCAGCCATGCTCAGTCGATGTTTTCCCTCCATATGTTGATGTGTAGTTGCAGAGGTACCAAAAAGGTGTGCAGAACCTGGTAACGTGGGGCTTGCAGCTAATCTTACCTGATGCCTGCGCAAATTTCTACGATTGTCTAGGGAATCTGGGAGGACTTCCCATACACACACTTGCACATCATATTCAAGGGCCAGATACGTTCACTAGCTGTCCCAAAGGCAGCAAGTGGATCCAAGCTCCAAACTGTACCATTGGTCCAGCCCTGTGTCTGTGCTGGTTCCGCAAGCTGGTGTCCTATCTGCATAGGTCCTTGTTCCCTTGGCCTCCTCAGTAATGCCCCTTTGAAAGACCAAATCTCACTTGTCTGTCACTTGGCTTCGCCACCTCAAGAGCAACATTACTGGTTAATTCCAACACTTGTTTGGAATTAAACAGTTAAAAAGACAATTCTAGAAAGATATTTTACCAAACTGTATTTTACTTTCTATGATTGTATCCAAAGCTGGTCTGATTCAGCATTACAGTACTTTATTTAAATCCTTACTTCCTTTTTTTTTTTTTCCAAAATGCAAGAACAATCAGTTGAATTAAAAAACAAAACGAAACAAAACAAAAAACATTTAATTTATTAATCTTGCTGTCATGTTACAATTGGTTTCAAATTTATTTTACCTAACCAGACTAGTACAAGGAATTTGGATCTAATATTAAGGTAAGTAACAATCACAGTGGCAGTGAATAAGTTTCCTATTTGTTTTTGTGTTTGTGCACTAGACTGCAGCCCAAGTCCCAGTCAATTTGGCTGAGTGCTCAGTTTTAATCACATCCCGTTTGTGGGGCACAACACTGCTGAGGTACATTGGCTTGAACATATACTTGTTTCTGTGTTAGCTTTGATACTTTCCTCCTTCAAATATTCACTGATGGGGAATAGATGAGAATATAATACAATCTGGCACGTGTAGGTTGAAGCAAAATAATCAATTAATCAGTATGAAGTGATAAATTAATCTGTATGAAGTGATAATTTTCTCAGAAAGATTCAGAAGTAGTAAATAAAGCTTAATAGTTCCTTGAGTTATTACAGCCAGAGCTGAGGGGGAAGCCTATTTTCACAACCCAGTTTTAAGGACTAGCCATCTTAACGAATGCCAGTTCTTCAGCTTGCAGAAATCTTACTTATAGACCAGAAATCCATGGGCTTGGGTTTAACACAGAGACTAAGGCTCCATTACTGAACAGTAATGATGCAAATCCTCCTCCGAAGAGCCACTACAGTGTGCAGTATATTCTGAATGTCCCAGTTATAGGAACTGCCTGATCCATCCAGAGAAGGAAAAGCAAGAGTGACTTTAAGGATTGGATCTCCCTCTACTCTCCTCCCACCATTTGTTTTCCCCTGTTGGTGGGCATTCAACCTCCACAAGAACTGGAAGGAAAACTTCTTGCCTGGACAAAGGTTAATGTATCTTGTGTGCCCATAAAATGGGCCTACACATCCTTATCTGACCAACAATGCCTTTCTGATCAGGGAAGGAGAGATCCTCTTCCTTCCTGGGGTTAGAATAATATTATCTCAGAGACCTGTAGGTGTGCTTATGGTAATCATCCCTGAGTTCAATGCCATCCTCTGGCAGGTGTGTTGGACTTGCCTGCCTGTGGTAGGATTCAGCACAGGCAGACTGCCAACATCACCTTCCCAACCCCCTCTTGGTTCCTCTCTTGTCCATAAGGAGAGAAAACACATCTGCAGATAAAGCCCTATTAAAGCTCTACTTTGATAAGGAGTATTGTGTAGATAGCTGTACTGTGAGTAGAGGGTTTGATATATACCTGAGAGTCCTTGCAGATAACTTCAAAGCTGACTCTAATAATCAGTGTAGTTATGTGTTTAACGACCACTCTGTGGGTTGTTGTTTTATTAAAAAAAAAAAATAATCAAGGAGTAAAAAGAGCCAGAAATAAAATTCATATCACACAATTTAAAGCTGCCTGTATTCCTGCCAGCAAAATTTATATCTTTTGATATGTGAACAGGCAGCTAAGTCCAATTTGAGTGAAACTGGAAGCTGTAAGAATTGAAAACATCATTTATATTCCCTATCACGGAGGTATGGCTACCTCTAAATACAAATACATATGCAAATACTTTAAAGCAGGGCTTACGTATATGATTGAAATCTCTGTCTGAGCAAGAATTCAGATAGTTGCATAATTTGTCCACAAAATAAGTCAGGCACCGGAGCTTTTGCAAATATATGTACTTCTAGCATTTCAATATGGGCTCTATTTTATTTATTTATTTTTATCTGTCCCAGCCAGCTTCCCTTGTGCATAGAGTAAAATTTGATCACATGATTTCATATTAAATGGTTTACACAAGAACATTTGCATTTGCCTTGAAGAAACAACAATTTTGTGGCTGTATTGAGAACTGTGGCTGTAGTGATGATGACAGGCATAGCTACCTGCTCTGAAACCTAAGCACAAGATACCAATTAAGCCATTCTTATCTAGTGCTGTGGCCTCTGACAACGAAGGTGTGGAAAGAAATAGGTGCTACCTATGTTCAGATCCCTTTTTTGTGTGCCTTGCTTTGGTGTCCCAACAGCCATCTCTCACTGTTTGCACAGGGAGACTGGATTTTGGAGCGATAGAGGTCTGGAGGTTTTTTCTGAATTAACATGCCAGAGTATGTGGTGTCATGTGGCCAAGTCCTGTGTCACTTGAAAGAGGACAAGGGGACAGGACTTTAGACCTCGATGAAGAGCCATATATTTTGACAGGCATATACATTCATCCTTTCCCCTGCAAATACAGTATGACAGCACCACAAACTAATTTTTGATACTGATACTTAATTAATACTTAAATCAATTTCTGCCATTGATTTAGCACTATTTGGGGATGAATTGAAGTCTGATGAAGCTATGGAAAATCAGATAAAATTTTCATTTTTATTATGTTTTGTTGACATAATTTGAACAAAGAGAACCTGAAGGCTCTCAGTCAATGCATGTTGGTGTATTCTTCATTATTATAACCCATACCAGGTGAACTCCTTTAAAACATGGGGAAATCATTCCATCTAGTTTAGCCTGGACTGTAGGAGGTACTTAGGTTCTGCATGAGACCAGTGGGTAAGGTCGGAAGGAAGAAGAACACTAGGTGAAAGTTAATTTTTCTGTTGTGAAGTGCATTGCTACCTGTCTGGTGGTAAGAAGAAGGGGTTCCTGCATCCTGAGATCATGACATTTCTGGTTTACCTAGGTGGCACACCAGGACTAGCCAAACTATGCTTAGAAAGAGGAAAGCTCAAGATTTCTGATGGACAGGGCTGTAGTGCGGTTGTGACCGATGTGCACAAATGAGTCAATGAACAATGCTGGGCCCATAATGAAGTACTGTGTGTGTGTGCCTGGGCTCGTCTCAGCCAGACTGAAGAACTGGGGATTCAAAGCCAGCTTTTGACAATTTCTTCTGTTTTTACTAGCCCTCACTTTGCAGTGTTGGTGAGACTGATTTTAAACAAGCAGACACAAATACTCTATTTTAATAGACTATTTCTCAACTATACCAAAAACTTCACACATTTTAATGAACTACAGTGTGTGTGGATATATCTCTACAGTCAAGGAAAGAAGACAAGGTGGGCAGGAGGAAATGCTACTCTCTATTGATGGAACAACTAGTTTCAGTTTGTACTTAACTGTGAAAAAGTCATTCATTTGACATTAGCTCTAGAGATACACAAGCTTTCAGCATTATGCCCTGCACTGCTGATAAAAATCTCCACATGATCTAAATGTAGTGATCCAGGACAGGTCTTTCCAATAATTAAACAGCATTGCTATGTGCAACAAAATGAGTCACTAGTCCAGTGGGTCAGGCTTTTTCATGCTTTTCCACAGTGTCCCCATTCAAGGGTGAGGACGAAACAAGAAGAGGACTGAAGGACATTTTTCCACTACCCCTCAGTGATGCTGCTGTTGTCTTTGGCCTGGAACAGCTCACCCTACTTTCTGGTACTTCAATCTGAAGCTCCTTGTTCTTCCGAACCATGTGTCTTTAAACATCTGCTGCTTGATATTGACCTCATCTTGCCTCTCATGATTGCCTCACTTTTCTCTCCTGTGTTGCTGCTCCATTTTGAAGCTACTGTATTTGGCTTTTTTTTTTTTTTTTTTTCCCCAGAGCCTCTCACCTTTTCATACAAATTCCCACCTTTCCTCAACCTACCTTTCTTCTAATCTTTGCCACTAAAACCCCACCATGGGAACCAGTTCTGTAGTGGCTACACAGCGTTGTACTATAAACGATCACATTCATCTGGAGAGTAGCATCCAGTGGGAGATATAGTAGCCAAGCCATAATCCAAGGTCTCATTATGTTTTTCTCCTTCTACTGCTGGCAATCATAGTTTTCTGTTGTGCATTAGAAGATAAGCCAAGAAAGGTCAAAATGATAAGATTGCTTTTATTGGTAGTAAATGCTGCAGACCCGCATTGAGGCAAACCAAGCTCTGTGATCTAGAAAGGTAACAGGGCTCAGCAGTTTTCTGAGGTGCCCACCCTGAAGAAGAAGAGGTAGAAAAGATGTCCTAAAGTTTACTTCCCTTCATATGTTGGACAAGATCAGCCACTATCAAAGGCAAAAGTATGTGCCAAGGACTCTGGTCACTGGTGCTTCTGGAATATCTGCTCTAAGGGACAACCCACAAGAGAACTGGACAAAATAAAAACCAGCACTAGTCATGAAAGTGCAAACCTGCCAGAGAATCATTAAAGCTGTGATGACTAACACTCACCTGAAGAAGCAGGAAATGCATTTCTGTTTGTATTTTTCTGCTAAGAGCATTTCACCAGGAAACCACTTTGTGTTGAGGAATATTGGCTTTACAATAAGAAAATACAATAAGAAAATAAACAGATAGCATAAGGGTTCTGGAACTGGGTGGTTGCCTTTGGGTACTAAAAATGTGTAGTCATATAATTTTTATTTTTTATTGGAAAAAGCTTAGGAACAATTTTGGTTTCATTATCTGTTGTAGATATTACCACTCCCTAAGAATGTCCCATGTAAGTTACAAACTAGGCCAAGAAAGAAATTTACATGGGGTCAGAATTACAAAGTGCAATGGAAGGAATATTTATCACCAGTGGGGACAGAAGCTGGGGACACTCACTATAATTTTTCGAATCATTTACATTGCTCAATTTACCGATTCAAATTCCAATCTGCGAGAAGATATAACACTCCCTTCCCTCATCAAGTGGAGAAGTTGAAAGACAGGTACTGAAAATATAAAATATAGTAAAAGATCTGAGGTGCTGCAATACCACAACAATTAAGACTGCACAACTGTTCATATTACACCTTTACTGTAAAGAGGTTTATTTCCAGATGTTTCCTTCTCTCTGTGCTACTTCCAACTTATTGCTGATGAACTAGAACAATAAAATGTGCATCTATACACTCTCAAAATTGATGGAAGCCACGTTCCTGAGGCTTTTAAGTTTATTCAACAAAGCGTAAAACTTTTGACAGTAACATGCACTTTTTCTGAACCTGCTTTAGGATGTGCAAAAGAATTCAGCAAGAGGGATATCGGAGAGCTAGTGGTAAGCACGCACTCTTTAAGTGAGGGGAAGGGAGTTAGACAGCCTGAATTAAGTAGTTCCCAGAAATACATAATGTGTCCTGGGGCTGATGCAGGATGTTGGTGCAAGGTGTCAAATGAAGAAGGATTTAAATAGAGCCAGTAGAATTGATCTGAGCAGGGCTTTCTGGCAATATTTCTTTGCCCTCTGGCCCTCAGTTTTAATTGCTTCATTCACACTGCGCTCACACAATTACCCACAAAACTGATGAGGGGATTTCAGAGATTAGTAAGATAACCACTTAGAACATACTGTGGTCATATCTGTTGCATCATGTGTTAGCAAGGTAGAGGAGGGACATCTAAGGAGATCACGCAGTCTGTCCATCTGCAACGGAGAGGAATCAGATCTTCTTAAATCTTCTCCAGCAGCAGTTTGGTGGAGACATAGCAAACAGTACAGTGAATCATCGCCATCCCTACAGCAGTCTTTTGCGTAATCGAAGACTCCTACAACAAACCCAATTCTTTCTTCCTAAATTATGTTTTCTATGTCTCTTATCTCTCTTGTAAGCTCCAATAATTTCACATTTTTTCAGTGAACAAGGATCACAACTGGACTCTATTCCAGCTGTGGCTTCCTCCTTACCAAATAGAGTAATTACTTCCCATGTCTACTGTGTAACTCCCCTGTTAATAAGGATCTAAAGTTGTCTGATTTTTTTATCTGGCAGGGTCTCATAATAGACTCTTATTTTCTTTCTGATCTGTTACATCCTGTAGGACTGCTAACTGCTACATCATTTCCTATTTTGCCCTCGCTCATTTAATTTCTTCCTTAATGGACCACTTCGCTCTCCTCTTATCTGAATTCTACCTTGAAAATTTCAGACTATTTTTTTCAGTTTGTCAAGATTAATTTGAATTTTGAACCTGTTCTCTAGTGCTTACACACTTTTCTGCTTCACGTCATCTGCAAATTTATATGCACTTTCAGTTCATTAACAGTCCATTAAAAATACATAATCAGTGGGGTCAGGGCAGGTTTCTGCAGGACTCCGTGCTTGTCAGAGTGACAAAAAGGCACTGATAGCTACTCTTTCAGCACAGCTGAAACATGTATTCTTCCAGCTTGCTGTTACAGCTCCCTTCTTTTTGCAGCCCTCACAGTTGTTTTATTTTTAATTCTTTTCACAGATTGCTCTGCTTCATGTGCAATCCCAAAGGATGATGGGAAGAGACTGAATAAACAACGAAATTCAACAGACATCTTTTGTTAAACAAGCAGATCTTCATCAAGGTGAAAGTAGTTGCACATCCTTACTGAAGTCACCACAGAATGAGGCACAAAGATCATCAATGAAATCTAAATGGACACAACAATCTAATGAAATCACTTTGGCTGAAAATATTTGCCCAGCATTGTGAGGTCTTGATGGAGAATATGTGATGAGTACCTGAGTATCCCTTATTCCATTTAAAAATAATAATAATAATAATTAAAAAAAGAAAAAGAAAACAGGAAAAAAAAAAGAAATAAAAAGAAAAAAAGAAAGAGAAGGTGTTGTCTACTTACGTGATGCTAAATGTACATTTCACAGAGTCATAGAAATGTTAGAAGGGACCGCTGGAGGTCGTATAGCCAATGCTTCCATTCAAAACATGGCCTACAGGCTTATACCAACACAGAATTAGCAGTTTTGGCTTGATCCAGCTAAATCCTGGAAACCTCCAAGGATAGGAACTGCACTATTGCTTCAGTAAGATGTTCCAGTGCTGTGATACCTTTCTAGTAATAACATATTCCTTATTGTCCTGTCCAAGCCTCCCATCTGCTTGGATCCTGAGATGTTGATCTCCTGTTGCAGATAAGCAGTGTGAGGACACCAAGATGGGGGTGTCTGTTGGTCACTCTGAATAGAAAAAGCATACTCACAGACGGTAACAGCTTGTAGGGTCGAAGATGTAACAGCAGGTGTAGCAACAGAAGGAAATTAGTTTGTAGGACTCCGTGATAAAAGGTGATAGTTGAGCATTGTTCCATACTACCTATCTTCTTTACAGCACCTGAGCCTGACTCATCTATACCTACTATCACACTCTTATCTTTGACTGCAGAAAGCTCATGACACTATGAAGATGAGATTTGGTAGTTATCTGATGGGTGGAAACACACAGCAACATCTTGATAGCTGCAGTGAATGTGGCTGTAATGTGCTCAGGACAGTGACAAGCCTGTTGCACTGCTGATTTGGGCATATCTAATTTCTAGAAGCAAAATCCAGCTTGAAGGTAGAGGGTTTAAAGAACTGAGTTATATTTGTATGTGTGCCCTTGAGCAGTATTTGACATTTCTCAATCATATCTTATTGTGGTATCATTGATGTTTACGGTATGGACAGTGCTGTCAAGGTCTTTACTCTAAAATTCCTATAATCTTTTACTGCAAGTTCATCCTGAGATGAAATGGTTAGCAATTGATCAGCCTCTTTTTATCAGCAAAATGCCTCCAGCTCCTTTCATTTAGCTTCTTTGGTTTTCTCCTCCAAGGCTGAGAAAAACAACTGTGACAGTGGAAGTGGTACAAATAATACATTCCAAAGGTAGAATAATAACTGTAAAATATAAATATTACATTTTTAAAGTTTCATAAAAACTACCAAGCAATTCCTGTGGCTTTTGGGTTTTATGCACACCATATATAGCAGAAGAGAAGTTATAACTTGATCATACAGAATCAAAAAATTTCATTTTCAAGGCATCCAATATAGATACTTCACCAATATAGACACCCCATTTTTCCATTTTCTCCAAGAGAAGGAAAAAGTTATAATGAAAACAGGCTCAAATGTTTAAAGGCACTGATTTTTCCTTGGGAAGTGTGCAATGCCCTCAAATATTACTTCTGACAGTAGGTATTCATGGGAGCTTTTTGTCTTATGTGAAGTTTGCTCTCCTCTTCTCAGGATTTTCCTAATGTTTCCCATATTGAAAAGGACGTTGTTTCTAAGGAAGCCTGCAGAGGCTGGTTGAGGTTTGCGTAGTGGGGGTTGGAAACTACTATTCCCCAACCCCAGGGAAAAGATAAGAATGAAATTATAAAAAAAAATAAAAAATCACTGCAGTAAAAGGCTTACTTTTTACAACAAGAACGACAACAAAAATCCTATTAAAATTGGTATTGTATCAAGATTGATAAATTTAATTCCCTTAAGTTTTGGGAAGCAGAAAGAATTATAAAATGTACAGTTTAAAGCAGCAAAAATTATGTGTTTTTTTTTCTGACAAATAGGCTAACACTAGGACCAAGCTTACTTTTCCTCTGCCAATTGCAGTGACAAGGCTGGGGTAGCTCTGTCAAAAATCCAGAAAATGACAGTTATACCATAGTGCAGGAGGACAAGGAGACAAGGGATCTGTTCCCTGATTTTAGTTTTAAAATGCTAATGTAGTGAGGATCTGTCTTCTGCCTGTTATTCTCTGCTAGTTATGGGTGGAAATTCAGCCCTCACTCTGTTTCTCAGAATACTGTCATTGCAATTGGTGTAAGCGTGACGAGTATTTAAACTCTGAAGAAATGCACTGGTTCTTCTTGTGTATGCTGTTTGTTAACATTTAGAAAATTGGGAAAGGTTTTGTTGCATTTTTTTTTCATTAAATGCAAAGGAAAAAACATGTATTTGATTTCTCCCTTACAGCACACACGACCCATCCTAGTATTTTGTGCTATAATTACACTTCAAATAAAAACGTGGAAGAGGTCACCATATTGAGAACACCTCCTCAAAAATCAATGAGTGTTTCCTATTCTGGATTGCATTACAGATAAGAATGCTGCAGCAATTCTTTTCATGAGCGAAAAATATAGAAACCTTTATATAGCACTATAAATGATGTCTCTCCAGAGTGAGCAGCAGCGTTTCTCAAATAGCTGCTAATAAGACTAAATATGGTAGAGCGTTGCAGTGAATCACAGTGTTGTATTGGGTTACGCAACCCTCGAAGGTCACTTATATAAAGAAGAGAACAAACGAAGTGCAAGCAAGCTCCTCTGTTAATTAACTTGTAAGGTGAGCAACTGGCATTTAAAGAGGAAACTTCTTATGGCTGGCTGTGGGAATGGAGTAAAATTCTCTATTGCAATTGTTCTGTAAGTTTTCTGAGCTCAGCTGAAACATAACAGGTGACTCCATAAATTGTCAGGAGTAATGCTGGTAGAACCCACTCAAGCCCTTCCTTGGATCCCCTTTGACCTCAAGCAAGAGGGAGATAGCTGCAATTGCTCAAACTTGTTGGCTCATTTCAAAATTTGTCGGGTTGGGGGAGGCAACAAAGATGTAAACATTCCAGGAAACATCATCCTGTGAAAAGTGGGAGCAAGAGGCTCTTCCAGTAAGTTCAGAAAGTCCCCCCTTTCTCTCCCTGAATACTACTGACTTAGCTGCACCTCTAACATTCATATTGCTACCTAATTTGTGCTGTTTAATACCAGGAGCCAGATTCTGGGTTGTTCACCGTGACTGATTTGCCTTTCTGTGTTTTCTGTGCTTTCAAAGCCATTCAGCATTTTCCACTGGAATGGGAAAAGAGGATCCATAACATCCAGTTACAGATATAACTTGAAAAGTCAGCTTGCAGCAAAAGCACTTCAGAGCTTATGAAAAGAGGGAATATCTGTGTATGCAACATTTCATTTTTGTCCTTTAAAGAATTTTAATATATACACATATGTGCAAAATCATTCAGATTCTGTATGAAGAAGAAGGATACCAAAGACCAACTAATCATTTAAGAAGGACAAGTTTCATCTCACATCGATTACTTGCAGCTAAGCTTATAACAAATTAGCCAGCGAGTTAATTACTGGCAATGCGGATGACAATGCAAATTGAACGTTTGCTTTACAGACACTGTGGTACTTCCCCACATGATCAAAAGGGCAGAGAACTGCTCTGCAGAGTTTTTCAGCTTAGGCTCTGTACTCACAATCTGTCTAGCCTCTAAAGGCCTAGAAGATTCTCAGAAGGACTGAAAGAAGGGTTTGTTTGTTTGGCAAAGATCGGCTGAAGATCAGATCTCACTTGTTCTCTTGGAGGTGTTGAGGAGGACACAACATACTGGAGAGGAGCTAGATGAACTCCAGAGTCATAAACTTGAATCACTGAAGTGTTGTTTTACAGGTGGTATTTCCATGCTGTACCAAGGAAGAGGATCCTTAGATCCTGGCTCAGCTCTTCAGAGAGAAATGGGTGACTACTACTATTGATGCAAGACATGAGTGAAGGGATAACACAAAACAGCTTATGGGACATTATCTCAGAGACACCCTTAGAATAGAAGAGAAAGGCACAAGATGGACTTCTGCTAACCCTTCTCAAAGGGTCAGGATATACTTGCTGTCTACGCAGCATGTTCTGCCTTACTTTCCTTAGTTTCTGGATGTGCTGTCTTTCACTTGGTTTGTAGAAAGCTTCAAGTGCTTGTGAGTGGAGGGACTGTACCTGCTATGGGTGTCCAGAGATAAACCATTTTGTTCTCTCAGATATTGAGAGATGGGACAGCCCCAGAGAAAGAGGACAGCCCTCTAAGGAGAGATCCTCGACACGCAGTCCTCAGTCCTTTTTTCTGCTGTCAGCCACAATGGAAGGTTTCCGTGTGATTTATTCAGTGACTGCAATTTAGATTGACCAAAATTACTGCGAGCACCCTCAGAGCACTTCCCTCTCTTGCAAAGCACTGCATTGCTTTCCTTTTACCTTTGGGGACTTTGGAGAGCTTGTGGCTTGCTCTCTTGATTGAGGGTCCCTCCAATTCTGTCAATCACTCAGGGATTTCCCTAAGAAAGTTTGGCAAGTTTTCACTCATTATTTTCACCACTTCAGGAAGAGAAAAGCTAATCATTCAACAGTTCAGGGAAACAATAAGGAAGCCAAGTTTTAAGATTTCTTTCTTGATGCCAAATTATGCAATTTGTAACAGATTGTAAATTTGCATGAGAAAACCCAAAGAAATGAGAGCACAGTGTACAGGTTTCATCCTATTCAACAGGATCAGTTATTTGTTCATAAGAAGTTATGGCTTGACATATCTCTCTGTTTTGTTCAAAGGGTTTTATCGTGAAGAAATTTGAGTACAGCTCTGGTGAAAACACAGCCGTATGTCAGTGTGGTGGTTGACAGCACCGGGGCAGAATTTACAATTGAAATATGTATCTTGTACTGTAAATTCAATACAGACTATAAACTCTTTCAGGTTAGAGCCTGGCACCACATATCCCTGATCATGATAGAGGCCAGAACTGCAGAAGAAATTATATATAGATGTATATGTGTATGTATATATATATATATAGGAAATGGTTTATAACAAAATGCCTGGGTAACACAAGGAAGACTAAGAATAGCCTGAAAATATTGCAACATAGCAATGGACTATGACAAATTGCTTATGTCTGTGATAATTTATGACTGTACAATGCTTCACACAATATTATCATGGAGCAAGAGATGGTTGCTTTTTTCAGTATTTCCCCTTGCAAGAGTTTTAGGAGGGAAGATCTTCTGTACAGGGGTCTCTAGGAAGGGAATGCCATAAAGAAATCATTTTAGGCGGGATGATGGAGATGCTGCGGGAGGTACCCTTTTCCAGATTTCTCTTCTGCTGGAGTTTACTTAGAAGGCAGGATCTAGCTGACTTCTTTCCTATAAACATCCTGCTGGCTCTTGACCAGGCCAATTGAAACGTGGCTTGAATCATTTATGCTCTGAAAGGACTGAAAACAAAAGTTTATTTTGGCAAAGTTATCCCCATGAGCAAGCCCAACAGTTTGAGTGATTTGTCTACTTATGTTCTGAATATAAGGTAGTACAGATAGAAAGGGGAAATTCAAGAGAGGGAGCCGAAGAAAGGAGAAATAAATTGCACAAGCATTAAAAGGGCAAGAAGAAATGTAACTAGTTTACTTAGCTCCTTTTCATTTGAAAAAGAGCTTTTGTTTTGATTTTCTGTTATCTAAAAACTGTTGAAAGGTGGGAAACAGCATGAATCCATTTTTGCAATTTTGTGTTGCCTGAGAAGCATTACAGCAGCAGGTCTGAATGGATGGAAACAGGAAAGTAAGTACAAACAGTAGAAAGCAATCAGGGGGTGACCTGAAGAGAAACAATTGCCAAGGTTTGCAGCGCCAAAGAAGGAAGAAGGCAAGATGAAGAATGGGCAAGACAAAAGGAGGTATAGTCCCTTTCTTCTCCCAGGGAGCAAGTCTAAGGTGTGAGAAATCATGATTGTTAGATTCAAACCACACATTATTAACCCTGAATCTGTGAAAAATACTTGTGATGAGGATCACCTGTAGGTATGTATCAACACTAGCAAGCAGTATTTCCTTCATTTTTTCATGTCCTCAAAGAATGCTATGACGCAAATGAGAAAAAAAAATCAGTATTATTCTCAAGTTCTGTAGAAATACAGAGAAAAAGTCTGGTTTTACCCCTGGAAAGTAAAGTAAAAACTCTAAGGTCAGACTTCCCAGAGCCTTGCAAATAATGAATAAAAGATTAAAAAGTGCTTGGCAGAGAGTTTGTGTTAATCAGTGTCTTCTCATGTGGGCATGTTTCCTCCAGCAAACCTGTAAACTTTGATTTTGTGTAATTGGGAGGTTAAAAGTTCTTCTAATTAGCATCCACTTCTATGGGGAATGTAGCACCTAGTTTGCAATCATAAAGGTGAGGGTTTTTTGAAGTGCTGCTAATTATGAAATAAATTTGCCATTTGAAGCAAAAATCAAGTATGGAGACAAATGAAGCCTCAGAATCCCCATTTTTGTCAATGTAGAAGGGAAGGCTATACAGCTACATTTTATAACAACTTTTTATGGCTGTGGAGACTGTGAAATGGAAGTGAAGAATGAGTGGTCAAATGTTTATTTAAGAAATCATTTCATGATTGTTACAGATTTTTTCTTGGTGTGATGTTAGTTTCTTTAGTTGCCATACAAATTCATGAGAGAAACCTTTAAAATCAATCACATTTTAAAATGTAAGGGAGTAAGGGTGAAATCACAGTCTCTTCTGGAAGAGCTGTCCGTAAAGCTGCTAAAATATGTGGTTAAAGATGATTGCCCGAAACACATTTTGTCTGACTTGTACTTTCTGACTCTGGCTCCTAGGGACAGAGAAACATGGACTTCTCCATGAGACTCCAGAATTATTGCTGGATAAATGCTAGGGTTAGTGAGGTTCACTAGAAATAGCCGTCAACAGAGATTTACCAGCTTTTATTTCATATATTCAGCACATCACTGGAGAGCACTAGCTTCTGTACATTGAAATTTATCATACTGGGTTTTTTCTTTTCACATATTTCTCCTGTCTAGAGTACAGATGTAGGTGAAAATGTTATACTTTAAATCAATGAGAAACATAACTATTTTCCCTTTTATACATTATATAGGCTTCTGTGCTCTTGACTCATACTTCATAGAGAAGAGTACTTTGTTACAGAGAGCAATATATAGTAGTACTATGGTTTACCTACAGAGTCTCTTGATGGATCTGGCATGGAGTTGAAATATAATTTCAGAGCTGAAGAACTGAAATCTGAACACAAAATTATGCAGTAAACTCTGTCAATCACTAGTCTTATTGATTCTGACAGATGCAGGGTTAGACAATTCCAATAGCTTCATTTTTTTTCTACAAGAAAAAAAAATAGAAGTTATATTGTCAAAGCCTATTTTTCAAGGGTAGAGAGTTTGGAAGATAGAACTACAAAATGATGCAACCTTGCAGGTGGAATCTTATGCTGGAATTTTATAGTGGAATTTCTTTCACATACGCATGGCAATTGCAACGTAAATGACCAAGCGATCTGCCTTTTAACTAAAAATTAATGTTACACCTTGTTTCCCCCCCAAAAAAAGAAAAAGAAAAAAGCAGATAACAGGCTCCACACTTCATCTTAGTGGTGATAACCTGCCTTTTATACATGGCTGTAATACCTGTGATTCTAGTATAGCAGCACATTTTCACAGAATCGCAGAACTGTAGGGGTTGGAATGGACCTTGAGAGACCATCGGGTCCAACCCCCCTGTCAAAGCAGGTTCCCTAGAACAACGGAATTATGGTTGATTACAAAACTCTCAGCCCTCAATAACAAGAGTTATACCAAATGCAGAAACACACCTTGCCTACAGTTGGGGTTACCACATTCCCACTGGACTTATTTTCTGTCCCACTATGTTCAAGGTCTCACATCCTGACCTTTCAGGAGCTCATTCCACTAAATCAGGATAGACCAAGAATGCCCCAAAACAGACACTGTTTAATTGGTGTCTCCACTCTCATGGCACATTGGAGGTGTCTAGAGTGAGATCTTCTGTTATGCAGAAGACATAACTCTTGAGGGGGTGGGTAAAGGCAGTCTCAAGGCACTGAGATGAAAGTCTGCAGGAAATAAGACCCAGTGCACAGGACACCTCACTCAATTTCAAGTGCAAAGCTCAGTTCTTTGTTCTTGTCTTACCAACAGGAACAAACGGCAGACAAAAAGGAGGGCTAGCAAATGAAAAAGAGTGCACTGTCTAATGGGTTATTAGTAGATCATCACACCTGAGACTAATGCCTCAAATAAGAAAGTGAAAGGATATTTGCAGCTTCGGGAAGATCAAATGAACTTAGATTTAGCCCTCCTTCAAGTCCATTTTGTTGTTACAGGAGATAATTTGAAAATCATGGTTTGACAACTGAAGAATTGTCAAAGGCTGTATTGGAGAAAGCTTCGTTAAATCAATGGCCTTATTGACTGAAGACCAAACTTCGGTTTTAATGAAATTGTCTTTTTGACCTACATCAGCTGCCACAGTACAAAAAGAGAATTGAATTTTTAAAGTCACGGGACTTTGCCTCAATCTCTTAAGTGTTACTGCATGATTGAATGGAACTATAGAATACTAAAATCTTTAACGCTGCTTTTATCTTGGGGGTAAATGTAAGTAGCTAAAATGTTTCAAAGCATGTTGAGAAGTCTAAGTCAAAGGAAAATACATATCGTCACTGTGAGATGGAAAGGTTTCAAGGGACTAGAGAGATATGTCAACCAAAGTTTCTAAATCCTGCCTACACAGATAAAAAGCATAATTTCTGGCTCAGAGGACTAGTCCATCTTGGCAACTAGCACAATATGAGAAGACAAGATTCTAAATTAAACATAAGAAAATAGAAAGCCTCAGTTCCAGGCTGTCATGAAGAAACTAGAACGGTGAGATTCAGTGCAAAATCAAGACACTTTAATTTAGCTTCCATGACCAAAACACCTTAATTTACGTATGTACCTGTAAGTCAGATGCCTATGCTCCTGCTATAGTGAGTGAAAGGATTTTACAGCTGGTCACCAGAGTGAACCAGATACCAGGGTGAATTCAATTGCCTGAAGAGAAGTTGCCCAGGGAAGCTGTGGATGCCCCACCCCTGGAGGTGTTCAAGGCCAGGCTGGATGGGGCTTTGGGCAACCTGGTCTGGTGGCAGGTGTCCCTGCCCATGGCAGGGAGTTGGGGCTAGGTGATCTTTAAGGTCCCTTCCAACCCAAACCATTCATAAGCTTATTGAAAGAAAAGGTCCAGGCACAAAATGTGTGCCATTTGCAAACTATGCATTCTGTGGCAAGACTATGAAACCAAGTGGTCAGCATTGGAGAAAACCTGTTTATGTCTGAATTAGAGGACAGTCAGAGGAACTAATACTTTTGAAACAAAAGGAGCCCTGACACTGGTATAGATTACACACTAGATGGGAATTTTAATAGTGATGCGGAAAATGCAAAGAAGCTAAAAAATATTCTCCAGACTCTGCTCAGAAAGGAGCAGACTGAGGTTTGTGAATTATGAAGAGTGTGGCAGAGTTATATTGCATTCTGTTATTTAATGGATGACAGATGACCAATATTTCTAAACAGTCAGTCTGTACTACTTGCAGTCAAGAGATGGCAACTGTATCTTATATTCATCAGCAGTGTAATTTCCTAAAAGGTCTTGCAATATCAGTGGAATATGCAAGACCATGAAAGTGCTTCTTCTGTGCTAATATTTGAAAATGCAATGGACTGACTTGAAATTTGTATGGTCACTGAAGTACATCTGCTACAGGCAAAGTAACAAAGTTTGTGCCCGTTGCCTCTCGTCCTGTCACTGGGCACAACTGAGTGTATACAATAATGTAATTAATGACAGCCAGTACATCTGAAGGATCCAGCTGTTATCAGACAAACCTGATTTCATTTTTTGTTATGATTACAAGTTCTGCTGACAATGGTAATTACCAAGATGTGGTATAATTCAGATCTCTGCAAAGTGGCTGGGTTAGTATCACACAACATGGTGATTTACAAAGGAGCTCTATATCAATAAAGTGTACATGGAGTAGCTTAATAGCTGGTTGTCTCAAAAAAATTATTGTCATCAGGGATTTCTATCAGACAGTTACTTCTAGGAGTTTCTGTAGAGCTTGGCAAGAGATTCGATGATGTTCAACAGTCTCATGAGAATAAAAGGACTGCCAAAAACAGAGAGGTTCACTGCATGGTATAACACTGCATGGCTAAAACATAGGCAAAAGCAAGGCTATCCATTTAAAAACTAGCAGCACAGACCATTCTTACAGAAAGGAGCTTTGTACCCTGAAAACAGCACTGGCTTGTAGGGGGGAATGAACTAATATGAGCTCCTGCATGATACAGAGACAAAAAGTGCTAATTCAATTCTTGCCAGTATAAACAACAGAATAGTGAGTAGGAGGAGGAAAGTGACTTTTCTTTGCATGTGACATTATTGGGACTGATGCGGAATAATGTATACAGTCCTGATGTCTACACTTTAAAAGGGATGTGGAAATACTACAGATGATATCGATATAAGACACAGATATTTTGATGGCTGGAAGGGAAAAAAAAAAGAAGAAAAAAAAGTTAAAAAAAAAGAAATAAAGAAAAAAAGAGAGAGAACAGTGAGAGCTCAATCTGTTTATCTTATCAAACAGATCAAAAGACAGTTTGATTATAGCATGTAAGAACCTTCATGGGGAGTAAATACCAGTTACTGAATGGCTCTTTAATCTAGCAGAGAAAGGCACATCAAGAACTAGTGGCTGGAAGTGAAGCCAAATTCAAATGATAAATTAGACAAACTTCTAAGAGGGAGGGTGATTAGCCACTGGGTACAAAGGAGCTGGTGAATTCTCTGTCACCTCATTTTTTTTGCAGTCAAGAATACATGTCCTCCTCAAAGCCCATGTTTAATTAGATCCAGAGGATGTGGCTTAGCATGGAGGTAACAGTGTGAAAAATGCTAGCTCAGGATGCAGATCATGCTAGATGGCCAGCTAGTGTCCTTTGACCCTGATCACTGCAAATCTTGAGGGTACAACTTCCAGCAATGAGTCTAACCTTGTTCTTGATTGTTCTATGATTTTATCTATAAGCCATGGTGAGGTTCATTCTAGTACTTTTAGAAGATGTCTGGGGCTTACACATCCCCCCTAGGAAAACAGCGGAGAGGTGTTGCAAGAGAAATGAAGGAGGAACAACTCACCTAAGTGTTCCTCCTAGGGAAAGGGGAGAACAAGGAGACAGGCTGCAACATACATCTGACCATTTAACAGTGCTCACCAGTACAACAGACACACCACAGTTCCTAATTAAATTTTGAGCACAGTATAAAAGAGGAGAAGAAGCACCATCTCTGAGAGATGTTGCAGCTCAGGGACATACAGAAATACTCTTCACCCAGTAAGGAAGATTTATTGCCTCTATATTAAATGTCTTTTCCTCTCCCTATACCCCAGGACACATATTTTGCAAGCCCGAAGTGAGGAACATAAACATGAAATATAACATGTAATTTTGAAAATTTGACATCGAACATATTAATTGTGTTGTGACAGTTATCTAGTACTTTAACACAAGAGAATTCCAGAGCTTTTTATATTAACTCATGATCAATAATAGAGGAATTGATTCTAGGTCAGGTTCTGACATTTTTACCAACATTCAGTGTACTTTCCTCTGTGCAAAGTTCAACCAAATTAAAGGGAGTATTTGCATGATATAATGGCTTCCATGCACTTATAGCAACACTAGGCTTTAAAACCTATTGATTGGGATATCCTGGGCTTTTTCTAACCCTGAAAGTGTTGAAAAAAAAGATAAAAAACTGTCTAGAAAGCTACTTCTAGAGCAGTTTTCATAGCCTTGAAATCCCCTTCTGCCCAGCATAAGAGTTCTTCCTCTCCTCTTAACGTAATTCCTTGGGCTGAAGGAGGGGAAACACTATCAAATCACGGGCATGGTTTGCCCTCTTGAAATGGTTAAAGATATGCTTCCTCAGAGAAAAGAAAACCCTTATGAATGTGGTGTGTGATACCCATCCAACATAAAATCTCAATCTGGAAAGTCTATCACTGAAACAGCAAGCTGTTCTGATTTCACAAGGCAATTTATTTATTCAGAAGAAAATCTTCCTAAATTAACATCTGACAGATGTTACTCTCAGAAATGTTTTATTAAATCCCAGCACCTTGAAGATATTCCCACTGAGTCTTCCTCACAACAACACAAGCTTTGACACCTTGGTGGATAAAGTGCCTACAGCAAGAGGAAAGCAGATGTGCCAAGTCAGCTAAAGCTCAATGTGCAAAGGGAAAAGGCAACAGTTGGTAAGTATGCAGATATGATGTCTGTTAAAAATACCCTCCTAGGATTGCTTGTATGCAAGGTGTTATATCCTCAGGATTGCCTTTATGATTAGAAACCCTCACCAGCATTGCTCCAGACTACAAAATCTCTTTCTTATGCAACAATGAATCTTAATGTGGTGGCTTTGTGGCTCCATTTCATAGCAATTATTTAACAGCTTTGGATCTAACATGTAATGCAAAAGAAGATGACTTACCTGAGGGCACGTTTAAAAGATTTCTTGCTAATATGGTCTGAATCAATACTGTAGCACAAATTAGCATGAATTGCAAAGTAGTAAACCAAACCAAAACAAAAACAATATTGAGAAGGTTTTTTAGTATTAGTCAACAGAAACAGGATGGATTGTGATGCTTTCTTGAGCTTAGTACTGAATACCCTTGGAATCAGATAGCAACATATTCAACACAACTTTTAGTCATACGTTTAATTTACAAGGGTTTTGTTGGACAAGCATATCATAGGATTTAGGGATTAAAAGGATTTATTAGATTATCATGTTCACACATTTCCTTATTCATTTGTATGTCAGGGTAAAGAACTCACTATTATTGTCTGCATTTTTTTCAGTGTTCTGTCTAGGTATTTCCTATATTACTAAGCTATAGAATTTATGCTACTTTCTCTAGGGCATTATTACTCAGCCAAATGAACTTCACCATTAGAATATTTTTTTCCCAGACTCATCCCAAACAGTATAATAAGTGCTAAATGCCAGCAAAATATTAATGAATATCATCCAAAATTTAATAAGGATTAAGTTGCAATACTTCAGCAATGGATGTGCTTCCATTTTAACTACCAGTTGTTAGCAACACCATTGGGAATAGTGAAGTTATATTTTTGCCCACCTAGTTATAATTTCCTCCATTGCTGTCTAAGCTGACATTTGGATTTATTGACAGGTGAAAGAGAATAATCCAGCTACCTCAGCTAGCAGACTCCAGTGGGAGGAGGTCAGTAGAACATCTGCTTTGCAATTTGCAGTTGTCTATTTATTCATGCATGGAACTCTGTTGTCCCAGGAATAGTTCACTCATATAATATGCAGAGTTCTAACAAAAACAAACAAACAAAAAAGTTTTTATTGAGTTCTTCAAAAAGTATTTTTGGCTTCACTTAAGATGAGAATTTATAATTTTCCTCCATAACAGAGAAGTAGTTTTATCATATCAAAGTTACTGAAAAGAGTCTTGTGACATAATAAGTATTATCTCCTGTTATTGCATAAGTACAGATTTTATTTTTTCCCCCTGTGAATTACTTATTGAAATCAATTGGATAACAGCTGCTACTCAAGCTGTGGCTAGAAATGGGCTGAATCAAAGTCTACATCAGAGCATCCTTAAATGACAAGAAATCTCAGACGCACATGTGAGCTTCACAAACAAACTTTCTCTGCATGGTATGGTAATGCAGTAAACAACTGCTCATTTTCTTCCAGTCCCACAAGCCTCTGAATGCCTGAGCAAGACCTATCTGAACTTGCATTTTTCAGTTCATGACCCCTTGCAGCTCTAATAATAGGATTTAGACATCTATTGCAGCCGTAGTAATAGGTCTATACAACAAAACATTTGTCATTTTGAATTAGTCAAATCATCTGTCTCATTCTGGATACTGTCTGTGGCACTGACACATATTATGTGCTTGAGAAAAAAAGGGGGGTAAACGAGCTGTCAGAGAAAATCAGTCATAGAAAATTAATTCTTTGATAAATGTTTTTATGCTTTGGAAACTGAGTGTTTATCTCCTGACTTCAGTTGTGTTTTATAAAAATGCATTCAAATTGAACTTATAGAATTTGCCTGCACAGAGCACCAGTACCTGAGCTCCCAGGTGCAGTGGAAGGGACTAAGCATGAGACTGACACCTACGTGAAGGTGCCTACGCATGTGGCCAGCTCTGTGTCTAAGCTCCCTTGCAACCTGTGAAGAAGTGGGTGCCATTCTGCTGTTTAGTTTTAGGTACACGAGCGGTACCTCAGTTACCTGAGGTATCCACAACCATTTGAGATGCCCTAGGAGGTATTTCAGATATTTGAGATATCCCTGTGGGGTTGGTAGATATCACACAAGACCTCTGGGAAACCTTTGTGACTGGCAAATGGATGGAGAGGCTTGTTTTTTTTATTATTTTTTTTTTTATATAAGTTGCTGTAGAACATAGTGACAAAAAAAAATAAAATGAAAAAGACCAACATATTCAATGTCTTCCTTGCCTTTGTCCTTGCTGGGCAGGCTTGCCTTCAGAAATCCCAGGGGAAAGTCTGGAACAAGGAAAACTTTTTGTCAGAGAATGAAAAAGTTAGGGAATGTTTAAACACATAAGTCCATAAGACCTTCTGGGATGCACCCACAATTACCATGTTGCTGGCTGAAGTCATTGCAGGCCACGGTCAATTATCTTTGAAAGATCATGGTAATCAGGTAGGGTTCATGAGGCCTGAAAGAAAGCAAATGCCACTCCTATCTTCAGGAAAGGCAATGAGGAAGATTCGGAGAGCTACAGGCTGATCACCCTCACCCCAATCACTGATTAGCAACAAGAAGTCCATCTGGTGGCCAGTCACTCGTGTGGTGCTCCAGGGGTTGATACTGGGGCCAGTGCTGTATACAGCTGCATTAATAACCTGGATGATGGGACAGAATGCAACTTCAGCAAGTTTGTAGGTGATACAAAACTGGGAGGAGCAGCTGATGCACCATGGGTGTGCTGCCATCCAAAGGGACCTTGACAGGCTGGAGAAATTGGCTGATGAGAATGTCATGAAGTTCAACTAAGGGAATGCCAGGAAAGGAATAATGCCACGTGCCAGTACACACTGGGGGCCAACAGACTGGGAAGCAGCTTTGTAGAAAAAGACTTGGGAGTCCTGGTGGACAACAAGCTGAACATAAGACAGCAATGTACCCTTGCAGGAAGGAAAACCAAGAGCATCCTGAGTTGCATTAGCAAGAGCATTGCTAGCAAGTCAAGGGAAGTGATCCTTCCCCTCTTTTTAGCCCTCGTGAGTCCACATCTGGAGTGCTGGGTCCAGTTCTGACCTCCACAATACACACAAATATGAACATAGTGAAGAAGGTCCAGCAAAGGGCCTCAAAGATAAGTAAGGGTTTGGAACACCTCTCATACAAGGAGAGAGTTAGGACTGTTTTAGGACTCTTCCGGAGAAGAGAAGGATTGGAGGACTATCATCAGTGTATATAAATACATTGTGGGGTAGGAGGGAGTAAAGAAAACACACCCGGCCTCTCCTCAGTGGTGCTCAGGGACAAGAGGCACAAACTGAAACACAGAAAATTCCACTTAAGTATAAGAAAAATCTTTTTTTACTGTGAGGGTGATTGAAAACTGGCACGGGTCAATCACTATGTGATAAGACGAGGAGAAGTGGCCTCAAGTTGCACCAGGGGAAGTTTACATCGTATATTAGGAGAATTTTTTCCTGAAAGAGTTGTACAGCATTGGAATAGTCTGTCCAGGGAAGTGGCTCTTGGATATCTGGATATCCACTGCCTCTTCAGTTTCTGCTTACCAAAACTATAGTTTGTTGTTTTAGTCTTGAATTGAGTCCCAAGTGAAGGAATTGCAAAGTAAAAACTGAGTCGAATGGGGGAGACAAAAAGCTGACTGTGTGTCCCATGGAATCCAGCAAGTTTTGTCATGTGAAAGTCTGAGAAGAGCCTTCATACTCATGAACACTTTGTGCCTCTCTCCATGTCATATTGACTCCCACAGATACTGAGCAGCTGATGGAAACCGTTGCAGCTCCATTGAGCACAATGCACCAGCACCAGCATATACAAAGCTGGCCTGTTGGTTGCCTAGGCTGTCAGATAAAAGACTTTAGGATCCCTCTTTCTCAGTTTTCTGTGTTTATGAGATCGACTTAGGGCACAGGCAGGATTAGGGGATCAGATAACAGCACATCCTGCAGTAAAGTGGACTCTGATAACTTGCCTAAAAACATTCAGATTTTCATCTCTTGGCTCTCTGTGTCATCCTGAACTTTAATTTAATTACATCTATTTCCTCTGGCTGTCTGCCCATGCATTATTATCCTTTATTTCATCCACTACTTGACATTTATTTGTTCAAAATGAAAATGACCTTTGCTCTTAAAAGATAATAAATTATTTTTAGATTTATAGTAATTCCCTGTCACTTAAAATGATGCTCACTCAGAAGAACATGTTAACATCAAAGGCAGGAGAAGTAAAAGCAAGAGCCTCAGACATCTGAGCAACTAAGATTGACAGATGATGTGTATTGGTGACTCTCCATTGTTTCTTTTACCGTACAATTATATTTAATGTTTACAATATTGTTTAGGGAACAGAATCATGTTTACTATAAATGAGAGCTCTCCTTGTGAATCTTCAGGACAAAAATAATGTAGGACTTAAAATTTATCCTGGCAAAGATTATTTATTAATTTGAAAGACTTTCATATTAGAGATACCTGGTCCCTTTCTCTCCTTCCTGCAGCTGTGTAGTTCACTTTCTGCAAGTGTATCTTTGAGTAGAAGATGTGTCCAAGGGTCTACACCAATAACATGATGCATTTATTGGGGGTCTCTCATTTCAATACTGGATACCAGAGACTGCCTACATTGAAACAGGAGCTTTACAGGCTTTGTTCCTTCCCTGTTTTAGAAGTGAAACTCTCCTAATGCCCCCTACTTTACTATTCAATTGCTATTGTTTTTGGAGCTGTATCTGAAACTGCTGCACAGACTGCAGTCCATGACCTGTTGATCAGTCAGCCAGCTTGCCAACACTTGGGTGCCCCAAGAAGGCTTTCTGAGGCATACAACAAGGCGCCCTTAACCGTTGTGATTTTATTGCAAAGTAACACATGTCAATGCAAGTGGGACATTCCATCGTAATGAATACTCTTCAGACAAACCAAGACATGACTGAGGTGGCTAGAAACATGAAAATCAACCCAATTCAGAGGGGGATTATTAGAGACTCCCATTTCTTGTCCATCACTGTGTATGGGCATGCAGCCTTAAGACCAGCTCCCCTGTGTTCCTGTCTGGGAATTAGACTTTTCACAATGGTCTGCCTGAGCAGTGTCAGACTTGCATCCCACCTGTTAAAATGACATAATGCCTGCATTAAATGCATTTGTCACATTGAATGTGAGTTCTAGGCTCAGAGAACATCCAGATTTTCTTCTCTTGTCTAAGTGAGAAAATCAAGCTTCCAAAACGTTTGCTTTTCAGAGCACTGGAAAACTAGTAAGGGTGGATTGGTAATAAATCCTCTCTGTGCCTGCTCTAAGGGGTCCCATTACAAATAGTAAATGCTGAAGCCAAGTGGTTCAGCTGTTTCCGAGTCTTTCTGGACCATGCTCAGAGGCAAATCAGAAAGAAGTGAAGAGGGAAAACCTGTGCACAGAACCTCTTTAAAAATTCAGGCTTAATATTTCATGCCATCAAAGGACGGACTTCAAGCGCAATTTCCCAAGCACTTACTGCAGGAGATAGATAGGGTGAATATTTGGAAGCTGTTACTCATTATATCCCTGCTGCAACAAGGAAAGCTTATTATTGGTGGAGCAAAAATGAGTCAGAAGGGGCTGAGAAAAGTGAAATGAGGGAGGGCGCACAGCAGTCCATAGGCTCAAGCAGAACAGAGCTGATGCCAGCTTTCCACATGTGCAAACCCTGGAGGGAAATAAGATCCAGCAGCAGCAGCAGTTTTAACTTTATGTTTCAGCACTGGCACGGGGCAGATCATTTTAACTTACATACAGAACTGAGCCTGTACAGATGGAGAGACTATTTTTTCTAATGTCATGCAACAAATGCGTTTTTTTTTTTCTCATCGAGAAGATATTTCTGACCATTCCCAAGTCACTTTGAGCAGGACATGCAGGTGACAGAGACGTGGAGCACTCTGAGCGAACTTCCCTGGTGCTGAGCAGCAGCAGAAAGCTTTTGTTCCACCGAAGTCCCACTTTAACCTGAAAAATAGGATTTACATCATGCTCAAGAGCTATCTGCAATTAAAACTTTTTTTCCTCTTATCTGTTTCAGAACCGACTGGTGTATGCAAGTTCTTCTCTTTTTATTTGCCAATATAGACAATAGCTTTAGGTAGGAAATGAACACCATGGCTCCCATGGAAGCAACAGCTAGCAATCCCAGTGGGGTGTACCAGACTAAAATTTTAACTAACCTCAGGCTCACAGTCCCTCTAAGGTCAGACAGGGGAAGATCTAAGGGCTCCAAGATAGACACAGATCTGGGGAAGCATACAGAAAACATCTGGAGACTGGACAAAACCCAGAAATGTGTTTTTCCTTAGTCTGGTCACAGTTGCAACAGTCAAGGGCTGAGAGACATCTCTTTTCTCAGCCTGTCAAGCAAGTTGGGGTAAGACTACACCCTCTTTCAGAGCTGGGGAAGGCAGTTCTAGGAAGATGACTCTTTCCCAGGCTGAAGGGAATGAACTGGCATTGTTCCAATTTTGCTTCAAAACTCCCAAGGGGCACCGGCAAAAAATGTCCCAGAACAGTTCCTGAGAAGAAGGGCTGCATTTCTTGTGTGGGTGTTTCCTTCAAGTCTTATGGATTCCAAGCAACTCTGGTTGGGAGTAATTTAAAGGTCTCAATAAGAGGAACCAGCTCTGGGTTGTAGCCTGCTGGCAAGTTCAGCCCATAACACTGTGGCAAGCAATCCCTTTCTGTGTGTATCCTTCACTTTCTGTGTGTATCCTTTACTCCCTTTTTAGTGTTTTTTTAACAGCTGTATTTTTTCTCCCACTACTACAAATATGAAATCTTGGGGAAACTAAACTCATGATTAGATGACAGAATTATGTGGATCCATGTGAAGAACTTTGGAAGACACAAACTTATTTAGGAAGAGTGATTGTATTGCAACTTCATATTTTAAAGGGCAGTATTCATTTAACAATTGTCTGACAGATTATAGTTAGTCTAAACTATTATTTTAGTACTCCATTTTTACTCATGGTGCTTTTCCAGAAACTCTGTTCCTACTAAATCTTTCTAAATATCTTCATAATAATGCACAGCCCTTCTGGTTCAGAACCTTTTCTGGGAAGTTTTTTATTCCCTAAGTCAACAATACCTGAAAAATCCTGACATGCATCTGTTTTTCAAAATGGCAAGGTAGACCCATCACTCAGAATACCTAAAAAGATTCTGATGCATTACACTGGGAATACTTCATGCTTACATAAATTGCTAGTTTTAAGACAGAGAGCCTCCTTGGAGAATCTCACAGGCAGGGATTAGCCTGGCTGTAATTTTGCATTGTATTTCAACAATATGCTCTCTCTCCTTTTGCTTGAAAATATTTGTACTCTTGCTTCTTGGTATATTGGCAGGTGCTAGCAATAACAGATGATAAGTTACTGCTTTATTGACTTGCAAGTGCACCATCCAATGCAGCACTACAATACCAAGATTATGTGAAAGCTGGTATTCTTGGACCAGCCGTGGGAGCTAACCTCACACTTCCATAGAGGTTGAATCACAGCTTTAAAAAGGAAAGACAGTGCTTCAGAGAGATTGGTTCTTTGAGGATCCTCAAAGTTTCTGATCCACAAATCTTCAGACTTTGCCTACTGAATAGGCAGAGTTGAGGGAAGAATCAGATTAGCAGCCTGAATAAGGCTGGAATAAGGCTTCCAGCCTCAGTTTAGAATCACAGAATCACAGAACCATAGAATCATGAAGGTTGGAAAAGAGCTCATTCACTTTTATCATCAGGAAATTGGAGTGAAAGAGATGTAAAAGAACACATCTCTAAAAGCACTGCTATTCTTATAAAAAAGAAGAGGTGTACCCATAGTATGAAGGAATGGACATCAGATAATCCAACTTCCAGAAGTAGTACTGGTCCCTAACAGCAGTCACAAAACTGAGAGCCATTAAATGGCTGTAAACCAAATCATACAACTATAAAGTAAAAATTACTTCTACAGAATAAATCAGGCTGTTATTAATGTAGAAGCGCACCATCAATATATATGTTTGTTTACTATCTTCTTGGTCCTTTAGAACATCATTGTTTTCAATACAGGTAAGGAATATCAGGCATCTAATAGGAGTATCATCATTGACTTTGGTGGCTACATGTGGGCACATATAACTTTTAACTGTTTTGATTTATTCTTTTAATTCTTATGGTTATCTGCTGTGTATCAGAAAACAATTCTGTTAATGCAGAGCAACAGATTTGCTTTTACTTGTGTAAAGTCCCTGCTGAAAGGAAACTCTCTTCTTCACATGGCTTCTCTGCCTTAAAAACTGCATGGAAATGGAGGAAGTAATGTATTGCATTAGTTATATTATGAATACGTAGACTACCATTAATCGTTTTATATCACACATTCTCCATTAAATAAAGAGCTTCAGGGAGGCCTGAAAATACCCTCCTGAAATAATGCCCTGTTTTCATACGAATTAACCCCAGGATGTGCCTACCAAAACAATGGAGCTTCAAGCATCAAACCAACAACTTTATTTCATATATAGTGACAGAAAAGCACAAAGAAAAGTACTTTGTAGGAAATTTGTGCTGGTCTTGAATGTCATCCTGGCTTTATTTTAGACGGGCTGCTTTGTGCCTGAGGGATGAGTCAGGCACCTAGCAGTGACATTTGTGGGAACCCTGTGTATATGTTAAGTTCAGAATATCAACTTGGAGGTTGGTTGTGCTGTTGAGAGGGAAACATTGTGCCCATCAGGGATATGTTTCCTCCTAAACACATGCATGTATTTCTCAGCTTTGTCATGAGAATTGCAAGAAACATTTGTAGATGCAGAAACCTTGGGAGAAAGCTAACAAGACAATGTAGGACAAGATATCAAGGGGGAAAAATGGCACAGAGGCACTGAAAAGCTACTCTGGTTTATACTACCTGAAGATTTGGCCTTGCTCGGAGATGAACAACACATCTGGGTGACACAGAAAGAAAAATTCTAACATCAGCTACACTAAGGGCTGAAACCGCCCATGTTGCACAGACTTCAGAGAATCAATAAATAGTACAGTTAGTAATACCCAACGCTACAGATTATAGTATATCTGTAACTGTCATTATTGATGTTATTAAAATATGTGGTTAGGAACATAGGAAAAGCTCCCTAACCACCTCCTCACCTCTCAATTTGTTTGACATCCAAAGTGAAACATAGAAATACATAAAATTAACTGACTGCAAATACACAGTGGCCTCTGCTTGCTGTATTGAGGATAAATAGAAGAGGGCTCTTCGAGGGAACTATTATGTCCTGCTACTTCGTTTAAAATCCTGTATTGTTGCAGATTCAGTTTTAAGGAAAACCTGCTGCTGCTGCTAACTGTGACAATATCTGACTACCCATTTTGGGCAGGTAGTAAGGAGCCACGAGAGGCGTTTTCTGGTTCTCCACCTCCCAGGGCCAAGCAGCTCCTGAGGTACTCTGTGCATTCTGCTCTGAGAATGTAAAATAAACTTTGGGTGGTTTCCTGGGATGCTGCAAAGGGTGGCATTAGCCCCACTTACTTGTTACTATGGAGATCCATTCTGCCATCCTACTATAATCATTTTGTCAATGACATTTTGTTGTTTGCTGATGAGCCTGCTGTTAGGAGAAAGCATCTTTGTCAGAGATTAAGAGCTGTTTGAGGTTCCTGTTGCACGTCACGCAGAATCGTTGAGCACAGGAGAAATACATCAGCAGTGACCATCCTCCGCTAGAAGAAGAGCAGAGCAGGGCTGCATGTGGCTGACCTACAAGGATCAGTTTCTGATCCATACAGAAATTGTGGGTGCAGCATTCACAGCATTCATTTACAAGTGACTACAGTAGAGGTCTGTGCTAGCCAAAGGCAAATTATATGAACGGCTGTACCCACATCAAAATCAAACAACAACAAGTGAAACTGAAACCAGGGGGTTCTTCTTTGTATTTTGCTTATGTTCTTTTTTTCCTTTTTTTTTAAAGTCTTGAACAAAAAAAAAAAAAAAAAAAAAAAAAAAAAAAAAAAGAGGCTTTCTGCCCCTTTCTCACCATATAAATTTAACATTCCTGGAAGGACCATGATGGGATATCAGTTCTAATTGCCCGAGTTCGGAGAAGCTCCACTGGCATTGCAGGAATTTATAATAGACATATGAAGATTGATACAAATAAAATAAAAACAGAAAAATACATGACAAAACACCAGTGGAAGCAGCAAAACAAGAGATAAAAGGAGATCTGTGTGTTAATTGCCACAGGCCTCCCTGTCGGGATTTCATTCCAATGGAAAGTGTTGTGGTTTAACCCGGCCGGCAGCTAAACACCACACAGCCGTTCGCTCACCCTCCCCCTCCCTCTCTGGGATGGGGAAGAGAAACGGGAAAGTGAAGCCTGTGAGTTGAGATAAAGACATTTTATTAAGACAGGAATATAATAATAACAATAATAATAATAGTGATAATGATAATAGTATTAATAATAATAATGTGTACGAAACAAGTGATGCACAATGCAATTGCTCACCACCCGCTGACCGATGCCCAGCCTATCCCCGAGCAGCCGGCCCCCCCACCCCGGCCAGCCACCCCTATATATTGTTTAGCATGACGCCAGATGGTATGGAATACCCCTTTGGCCAGTTTGGGTCAGCTGTCCTGGGTCTGTCCCCTCCCAGCTCCTGGGGCACCCCCAGCCTGCTCGCTGGCAGGACAGAGCGAGAAGCCGAAAAGTCCTTGGCCTGGTGTAAGCACTGCTCTGCAACAATTAAAACATCAGCGTGTTATCAGCGCTCTTCTCATCCTGATCCAAAACATAGCACCCTACCAGCTACTAGGAGGAAAATTAACGCTGTCCTAACTGGAACCAGGACAGAAAGGAAGAACAAACTGAGATAAAGATGTCAAGAGGATGAAGAACAGGACTGGAGCTTATCAGGCAAGGAAAATAAGAGTTGTGAAATTCAGGAATTTTGCCTAACATTTACAAGGGATGAGTCAAAATCAGCAGGCTAAAGACCCTGAACAACATCCAAAAGGCAAGTCCAAAATCCAAGAGATATGATGAGGCCACAGCTGCTGATGTCCACGTTGCATACAAGTGGGCCAAGACTGGATGTCAGGAAAAGTTTCCTCACCGAGATGGTGGTCAGGCACTGGAACAGGCTCCCAAGGGCAGTGATCACGGCACCAAGTCTGTCAGACAGAAGAATTGGACAACACTCTCAGACGTATGGTTTGATTTTGTGTGGTCCTGTGTGGAGCCAGGAGCTGGACTCGATGATCCTTGTGGGTCCCTTCCCTACCTGGGACATTGTATGAGTCTGTGCTTCTAAGCCAGCTTGGGCACAGGTGTCTTGGTACTTGTGTTCGGGTCAGAGGAAAGGTTATGAATGAAACCTGTGAGAGGGATTGGATAAAAATGACTTGTTTAGAGACTTTTTTATTGCAGAGTCACCTTTCCTTCCATAAGATCCCTCACAGAATCGTGTTACAGTAATCTCTTACAAAGTCGGTAGAGTAATGTGAGTAGAAAGGTCTGAAACAAGATTAGAGATTTTCTAAAGACTAGGATTCCTGGAATATATTCACAACTCTGTCACTTTTCCACTGAGCAGGAGAATCTTTTTTTTAGACTAAGCAGTAAAACTGGGAAAAGAGATACCAGCTTTTCTGCATAGTATGTCTTTTCTTAGGATTAAAAAGAGGAGGAAAGAAAGAAGTTGAGCTCTTTGCAGGTAGGGAACTACTGCTCTGAATTTATCTTAATTATGTTAATCACTTAGACAACTTCAAAGTACAGCTACATTAACATTTGCTCACTAGCAAATTTATTTGATGTAGGTCCAACCCCAACCCCTACACAGCATTAGTGTGTGAGGGCTGTGCCGTAAAACAGATCAACAGAATGAGATGGGGTTAAAATAGCAGCTGGCAGGGGGAAGTCTTTTTCTTTTTAATATTTTTATCTGCCAGAACATTTCCATGGTCTTATTTAAAGCACCCAGACCCCCAGAGTATCAACGTATCCAGTGGAGGAGACAGGGAAATGCATCATGAGGAGGCTTTGAAAGGCACCATGAGCAATCCTGCTTTGCCTTACTCTCTCTGAAGCAGAGCCATCCTGCCCAGCGGACTGTGCCTTTTCCCTTGGGCTCATCTTCATTTGGGGGTGCTAGAGAACAGAAAGAAGTCAGAGGGCCAGAAACCAGAAACCAGTAATTTGGGGCACGATGCTGGTGAATTTCCTGACCAAGGTCTGCCAGGCACAGATAAGCTCTAAACACTGCCGGCAGGAATCAACCATAGCTGAACAGCTTTGGAGACCAAATTGTCTCAATTGCTGGCTCAAGGGCATCCTTAAAGCTGTCATAAGGACTGCCACGATGGAGCTGTGTTTGCCACTGTGGCAAACCTGAAACCTACTGGAGGTACTGTCACCTAAGGTGGACCTTCTTCAAAAGGATATTAGCAGGGCTAATTGGTAATATAGAATTATTATTCAACTTTGATGACAAGGTAGCAAATATCATATTTCTTCTGTGTTTTTGAAAAACACAGTATCTTTGGAAAGCCTCAGAATGGCAGTGGAGAGCAGAGCAGCCGAGGAAACTGTACACCCAGACACAGGGCAAGAGCAAAGGGAAAACAGCGCAGTGCAACTTCTGCCTGGCCTAGGTGGTGTGCTCCTCATCCTGTATTTTTAGGATAGCCACAGTTATTGATTTTTAAATGATAGTTTAGTACTGGATGACTTTAACAGTACTGGGATTATTTCTCTGTATAATCACTGACAACTACACAAGGACATCTTAACAGCTGTAAAATGAATGCGGGCAGGCTGCGAAAAGGACTGCATGGCATGACAAAGGCATGGTTTCTGCTCCGACAGTTTTCTAGGTGATGGTTAAGTCAAATACCTTTTTTCTGGTCACTAAAGATCCTCTAAGATTTATTGTTAGACTAGAAGGTAGAGCCAGTCTCAGCTCTCTCTGTACATTTATGCATTCCTCTTTGTCAAGGAAAAAAGCCTTTGTATGAAGCTGAGCTACACACAAAATCTATAACGCTTTGTGGCAAGTAAGTTCACCATCTTCTAGGAAGGAGCCCATTGACCTATGTACCTGATGTCAGCTATGGACCCCGACGCAAGATGTGATACAATGCATGTTGGGGGCACGTGGCTTTGACCAAAGCCAAAGTCCAGCCCACGCCCCATCTGTACTATATCTCATACAAAGCCTGCGCTTGTATGGGTACAGTGATATAGATGCTTTAATTGTAAAGTACTTTTAACACTGTCCCAAACCTAAGAGTCTTTACGTGGACTATTTCCTGCATCTACTCTGCTTTTGTTGTCTGAAGCAGGGATGATCTGGTTATATATAAGATTCAAGAGAGGTGTCGCTGTTGCCTTAAATCATGGAAGTGATATTTCCCTCTGTTTTCCTCGAGACATCTCACTTGATCCAGCTTGGCTTTGAAGTTGTCTTTGAACAGCTGGGCACTGCACTCTGATCACTGCTGTTTTTGACTGCTGCTTGAGGAGCTCCATCAGTAACCCCATCTAGGCAGAAGCTCCTCTTAGAGTATCCCTCTCACTGTGTCCCACGTAGCTTTTTCCTGTCAATGCTTGCATTAATCTGCAACCTCTAGTTTCACCACTGTATCCAGCCCTTTGCAGAAGTTCAAATGCATGAGATTTATTGCTTGTCCTTTTTGAATTGAAATAAAGATTAAGACAATATTGTGTAAGAAAAAATTTCATTTAGGGTGCTTTTGTTACGTCACATTGTTACCTCACTATGTCACTGCTCAAATTTATAGATAAAGAGTGATTGCGAAAGGTTTACATTGGAAAATTAGGTTTAGTGTAAACAAATTTTAGAAAACCCAGCTCTCTACACTTAATGATTCTTGAAAGATTTTAATTTCCTACCATGTTTCCTTGCTCACACTTTGTACCAGGCTCATTAACTTTCAGCCCAAATATATAAATTACTTCCATCTGATCGTAGCCTCTGGTTTCTCAAAAATATTTGTGTGTCTGTGTGTCAGCTCTATCATACAAATCACATGATTTTTCATTATTTGGATGATTTGCATGCCCTGCAATCAGGTTTGATTTTCTGACTTCATTGCAGGCCCATTAGCTGTGCGAGTGTGTATAATTCAGGAAGAGTCTGCACAATCAGCTAACGCAAAACTGCTGGTGTGTTTTGTAGCTATTCCAAGCGTGATTCGCTGCTGTGCCTGTCTGGCTTTATGAACCTATGTTGCAGTGGAGTAACACCCTCATATCAGTAAAGACCTGCAGGAATTCAGTGCTAACAAGTGTCGGTAGAGAAGGAGCACTTACCCATAACTCCATAAACCCAGAAAAGAGTCTCATGTCAAAGATTTCTCTCCTCTCGATGAAACGTTTCAGAACAGGTTCTCTGAAGTTCTGAGATATGTGTTCACAGTCAGACACTTGCACTCAGGTGCTTTGCTGCTGGTTTGGATCAGGACCCTCTGCTCCCTCCCCAGGGCCTGGGAGAGCTGAGCTCCTTAGGACTAAAGTTGTGGCCACCAATAAGCAGGACCAATATCAGCTTAAAACTGACAGCAACAGAAGCCCTGAAGCCCAGAACTGCACAACATACTCAAGGTGAGGCCGCAATCATCCAATGGTGACATTTGAAAATCATCCAAAGGTGATCTTTAAAGGTCCATTCCGACCCAAAATGTTCTATGATTCTAGGATCCTAAAGCTCCTGCAAGGGAGTGGGAAGCAGCACGCTTCTTCCTACTGAGCTTACTCCTGAAAGAAAATGTGGCTGAACCTTGTACCCGAGGGATGTGCAACACCAGTGGGGTTATTTTTCAAGGAGAATCCCATACACTTTGTTGTTTTTTGTAGTGGATTGCAGAGCTGACTCTTGTGGCAGGCAGTTGGGTTGGTAACCCCTTAGACACCAAAGGCTTGCACAGGAGTGGTAGCTCCATGTTATGTTTTTATTCTAATACGAAAAATGAAGGAAAGTGCAGGAGTCTGTTAACAGAAAAAGTTGCCTTCTCCAAAAAAAGTTGCTGCTCACACTCTATCTGTGGCTTTCTAAGAATAACACTGTCTTTAAATTATGAATTTTTCATGCAGAGAAGACAGTTTTCGTGCTTCAAAAGTCACCATGTAGAAGATATTCATGAGAGGTTGCCAAAAAAATTTCAGTAAAAAAGATTTTTTTAAGCTTAATATTTTTGCAAAGTGTTGTTTGCATGGTCAGCATTAGAGTCCTACCAAAAAAAAAAAAAAAAAAAAAAGATTAACTTTGTTCAGTGTTAATAATATTATTTACTTGCTAGAGATGGAGTTTTGATCACTTCAGAAAATGTTTTTATGAAATTTTGGATACCAATTCCATCAAAAATTGTGAAACTGCTTATGAAAACACCCTCAGTTTTTCAAAAAGCAAACAAAAAACTTTCAGAAAAATACATGCTTTTTTTATATGTTTTTGCTGGCTCTTCACTGTAATATTTGTGAGGTTATGGCTGTCACTTCTTTTTATTGAAAGTCCCAGATTGTTTTCCAGTCAACTTTTTTCCTATCAACAGTTTCACAGTTTATTAGGTTCCCATGTCTCAGCTATGCAGTAAATACTTTGTGCAGATGACTCTTATATAGATTTTGTAGATGGGTAAAATGAGTCTTAAGGAAACAATAACTTTCCCAAAGTCACAAAACAAGGTCAGAGTAAAGCAGCAAAAGTGTGATGGCTTGTCTCTGTGGAGAAAAGACTGTCACAGTAATTTTCTGAAGGATTAATCTTTGTCACAAATGATTGTCACACAAATGAATCTAGAGCAGAAAGAATTAATCAAAGATCTGCGCCTTGTGACAAGAATTGTCACTCATCAGCCACAAAATGCGCCTTGCAATAGTAAAATTAGTAATAATGAGTCCGGGAAACCCAGCATAAAATTAATTATTGGCAATTTAATGGCAAATATTCTTGTCAAACTTTCTGCTGAGAACCTAGGAAGAGGGTCACGGCACCAATAGGAAAGGTCTGGGAGCACAAACCTTCCTTGAGCCAAGACAAGCTTCTCTGATAGCCCTAAACCCTTTTGTCCCTGCCTCTGGCTGATGGAAGAATATTTCTTTAGGTTGAACCAGATCATATAGAGGAGTGTTTATTCCTCAGCTGGTGTGCACTGCAGTGCTGTGCATGTTTTACATGGACACTCTGTATGGAAGAGGGGAAGAGTTTATTGGCCTCTTCTGGTATTTCCCATTTCCTTCCTGACACCTTCTGCTCACAAAGCGTAAGTACAAAGGGAGATACTTGGCTTTCTTGGAGTGAGACGCTCACTGAAAAATAAAAAACTCACTCATATGTGACAAAGCCTATTTGAGCTGTGATTCTTGATCCCATTATGCCTAGCTGAGATAAAGACTGAATGAATGGCTAGTGTTCCCTCCCTGAGGATGCTTACAGGAGTGTATCTGAGATGAGAATGAGAGCTTCAAATTCCAGATCCTCTCCACCTTCAAGCAAAGCACTGCAAATCTTACTCTGGCAAAAATTTCTTCTCTGTATCTGTGGGTTTAGCACCTTGTAGTCCTTATTTATTTATTTATTTGTTTGTTTATTTATTTTATTTTATTTTTTTGCCATGGGCAGCAGGCACAGACCTTTTGCAAGGCTTTTCAACATCTTATCATCATTGAATCTTACTCATCTGCAGCCTGAATTTCCGTGTTGCATTTTTACCTCTTTCTTCTTTGATCAACATGGTCTTTCTATCTTCTTTTCCCATCAGTATTTATAGTGAGTGACCATAGAGAGTATAAGTGACTGGATTTGTGTCATACTCCAGGTATAATCCTCTTTGATTTATAATTCTCATCTGTCACCGTCTGCTGGAAATTTCATTGCTGATACACCCTACAATTGCATCAACCTTTGTGTAGCTGAATCATGTTGATGACTCATGGCCATACTGTGAATGATTATTTCCAGCCTGGGCTTTCTCCTTGCCTCACATTATCACGGTTCAGCCCCCAGCGTACAGCAAATCTTTTTATTAGTCTCTGTGTGTTTGCCCTGGCACTTCAGGCTATTAAATTTAATCTGATTTTTATTGCTTCATTGCTCAAGATTACCAAATTCTTCCTATATGGTATTCTAACCTTCCTCTCTATTAATATTATCTCCCAAATTTGTCTCATTAACCATTTTTATTAGTGTTTTTTTTTTGGTTGGTTGGTTGGCCTTGTGTTTTTGTATGTCTGCTTTTTTCTTGTGTGTGGTTTTTTGTTTGTTTTTGTTTGTTTATTTTGGTTATTTTTTTGTGTGCGCTTTGGTGTTATGAACAACCGACATAAAGGCTAGTCCTAGACACCTTCCACTCAGCACCTGCCCTTTGCTGGTTTCTTCCTCCATCAGTGTTAGCTATTGTCCCTTCCCTGGAGCCAGAACTTTCCCTGAAACTAATAATAATAATTCCCCTTCTCCATGCCTTAAGCATTAATAATTTGCTCTTAGAATGTGTGTAAGGCTTAGCAGAAGGCCAGGTACTTTGTTTATCACATTCTTTCATCTAAATATAGACCAACATATCACAAAATAAATAAATAAATAAATAAAAATTATCTATCAGATGTTATTGCTATAAATTCAGGTTGCATTTTATCACATTTTCTGTTATCTATATTTTGTTAGGTAGTCTTTTTCTTGAATTTTGTTCCAGTATCTTGCATACACTGGACACAAGGAGAATGGTCATGTTACCACATAGATCATTTTTTCTCTTCTCAAAATGTGAGTTTCCTTGCTAATTTCAAATGCTAATGCACTAGCCATGGATGAATAGGTTCATCTGGAAAAGCATTGCTGTGGGACTTCTGATTTCACATGCTAGTATTTCTTGGTTGAGGGTCAATCTGCTCCGTAAATTTCAGCACCCTGAAGTTAGATTTTTTTCATCTTTTTGTAATTTTCCTTTTGAATATTCATTCCTATTAAGCCTCCTGTCATGTTTCCTCTTATTAAAGGCAAGGGTAAATAAGCTATATAAATAAGTCTAGTTATCTTGCATCTCAAGCATATGTTTTCTATATGGATCTACCCAACTTCAGCCTTTTCCTTTTTCTGTAGGTTGATATAACAGTAGATTTTTACTACAAATTCAGATTTATAGCTATTAAAATCTACATATTTATCTGAGACTCTATCAAAATTTTCATGTAGCACTTTCTCCTCCATCTGCATGACCTAGTCCATAAAACTTTAGCCAAATATTATAGTGTCGACAAGATGTATCACCTCATCATGGATCAGTAATACTCATTTCATGATTCACCTAATATTTCTCCCAAGTTCTGTATGTTGATGTGTTTGCATTTTTGTTTTGATCAGATCCGTTTTTCATCAACTTTTTAGATGGAAAGTCCATTATCTTCCCTTTAATGAAGTCTGCTGTCTTAAATTGTTCCTTAACCTTCATTTCAGCTTAATTTTTGTCTTATCCCTTAACAAATATAGAGCTAACTTTGCAATATTGGTTTGCATAACAGATGTCTTTACACAATCAAATATATCTCTGCATCTGTCCACTTTCCCCCTAAGGTGAACTATACTTTGAGAATCTTCCATGCCAGATGCTGTGCCTCATTTGGTTAAAGTGGAGACCTCTTTTCTGTATGGACTTGCTATACCTTTAAAAGTTCATTGAAAGGCTGCTTAGAAAGATTTTCAATGGCAAATTTTTGTTAGAAAATTCTGTGCTGGTAAAAGCAATATTGTTTAGGAAAGAAGGTTAATATCTATGCATTTCACCTTTTGAAAGAAGATTTTACATAGATCCAATGTCAGATTTTGATACTTTTAACATATAAAGGGAAAAAATCCGGAAGACTTATTTTTTTTTCAGAAGTTCAGCTAATTGAAATGGTATAAGTAATAATTATGAAGCCAAACATATCTGAAAATTAATGTCATGAACTCTTTTTTTTTGACTTTTTTTACATGTCAATTTGTGACAGAAATGAGAAAACATTTCCAACCTTATCCTGTTTCCTAAAATAAATAAATAAAAAATCTTCACGTGCATGCAAAAGCCTCTTTCAATTCCCTCCTTTCAAGCATGTACAAGGAATCTGAAGCACTTGGAGCAAGCAATACGCAACACATTATATGAATCCTGCACTGCACAAGTGCTGTGCTGGTGCTAATACAGTTTGCTAATTGTAGATTTTCACAAAAAGTGGCCCTGATGTTATGAGCTACCATGTCTGCTGAGCACCTCCCAGGGCCATTTCACATCCAAAGCCATAAGAAATCTGCATTTTATGGTTCCTTTCTCCTAGAATTTCTCTTCCTAGAATTTACTCTGTTTCAGCTAGTAACAGTGGGGAGCTTCTCTCTGAGATGTTTTTTCAGTACCACTGGTTTATTCCTGTTCCCAAAGGGGCAAATTGCAGTATTTCTGTGGTTGGATCAGACCAGAAAAGGTAAACAAATAGGAATAGTAAACAAACTGAGAGATGGATGCAGGCACACACGAAATACTTTAAGGCATAAAGGAATGACCTGCAGCTTTTTCTTTTTTTTTTCATTCTGTCATACATATGTAAAGGAAGACAAATTCTTTCAAGCTCAGTTTTCCCTCCCAGAGCTCACTGACTGTTGCTTGTCCTTTTCTTTGCTCTTGTACAGCTCAGTGCTCAGCTCTCTAAGCAGATGGCATATTCCATATGACAGCTGTGAACTAGAGGTTTCTGACAGGTACCATCACGGGGACATACCATGCAGCATCATGGTATGCATTAGGGCACAGTGGATAGCTTGGCATGGTCAATATATAAAGAAATAATGAAAACATAGTGGCTTTCAGCAGGATCTTTGCCCCAAAGGAGCCTTGATGATCTGTAGGCATACAGAGGCAAATGGGGGAACCTCATCTCCATTTCTGAATGAGAGTGCTAAAGGGACGAGTAGCACACTGAAATACAAAAAAGCCACTTAGGCTAGGAATGAATGCAATTACTACTTCCACTTCAAACTGCAGAATGACTTGACACTGGGCAGAGTGTCATTGCTGTGATGAAAATTCACCTAGAGCAGTGGAGTTGACATTGATAGACAGCCTCTGAGGAGTGAAGATGACACCAAACACTCAGGATGGGAACTTCCTGCTTCATCTGAACAAACTCACCTCCAGCAGCCAGTGTTCTCCTGATGTCCAACACACCAACCAATACAATCCAGGTTCAGAGGGCAGCATGCATTTTCTTTTTACTAAGGCTCCTTGCACTTCATATATCCCCTTTTTCACTTTGATTCTGATGGTGATATGGAAAATTTGAGTTGCTAGCATTTTTTTCTATCAGGCCAGATACTGATCCCCCCGTCCTCAACTCTCTCCAAAATGCATGGTCAGAACAAAGAAGTGGTCTTGTGTTGTACAAAGCTGGGATCTCACTCCTGAATGGCACTCAGGTCTGCACTAATGCCCTCATTTTAAGAGTAATGAGTGTGTACTGTGGGTATTAATTGACAGGTATTAAAAGATGTCAAATTCCCAAAGATGGTCCATAGACACCACAGAGAGGAGTTTTGGCTGGGCTGTGTCACGTTAGGGCATTGGTTCGGCTTCTGGATTAGAGATGATGATTGTACTGGATCGGTCAGCTCTCAGTGGCTTCCCTTCAAGTGGAGGCCAGTAGGGCTGATTTTGCTTAGCTCGGGGTGAGATAACAGCCCAGAGTAATATGACAGTAGATTAATGCAAACAGAATGAATACAAAAATTAGTAATTAGTAATTAGCAATTAGTAATTAATTAGTGAGTACACTCCTGAGCATTGCAGGACCTATATGACTCATTACTATCTCTTATTTGTGTGTGAAGTTGTCCCCCACAGCTTGGCTGATGGGATGCTCTGATGGGAAAGGAAAAGGCTTCAGAGACTAAATGAGTCCAACTGTAATTTCACTGCCTTGCTGCCAGCATCTCTGTCACACACAGTCCCTCAACTCTAATTCTGATCCTGACAATTGAGTCCTCAGAACACTTAATGCCATTAAAGTAGGAATGGACTCATTAGTGAAATGACTTGATCTTTTCCAACCCATTTCTCCCCTTCTTTATGCTTTGATCTTTATGTGTTGTTTCCGTGTTTGCGTATGGAACTGAAAGCAAGAGCGTCACCCCTTGTGTCTAACTCATTAGGTGAGGTGCCTTCTCTGGCTATGGTAAGAACAGTACCTTGCGCTAAATGAAGGAACTTGAAGGCTAGAGGCAGTTGCAGTGCTGAGCACGTAGTGTGACATGGTTGTACATGTGCTACGTGAAGTTTTTGGCACACACACTACTGCCCTTGAACTCTGCATTGCCGTATGCACAGGGTTTCATCTCACCTGACTAGGACATCCAAAACTGACCTAAGAAAGTCATTTAGTCCCCTTCTCCAGCTTCTGAGAGTAGGGGTGTCTGCTGGCAGCAGCTCATTCCTTTCCTCTCTGGGCACAATTCAGTTGTGCAGACACAGGAGCCTGCTGCATGCTATTTCCTAGGGTACCCTTGGGCATCCAGTCGCTACTCCAGGATAACACAGGCCTCATGTCATATCTGTCAGCCCTGTGAGGATGTGAGATGACTCTGGGTCATCTCAAATGACACTGGATACTTGTGTCTGCACACCCGACTCATGCCTCAGACACCTCTTCTGCTATAGGATTTCTCCCACATGGGAAATGTCTTACTACCTTCATTGACTAGAGGGACTGGAGGGCTGGGATGAAATGTATTTGCACAGGGTTGGTAGAACCATGCTACTGATCATCCATGTTCTCTACAGGCAGCTTCAGGAGATCAGGTAGGATATGGCATTTAAATGTATTTAGGCAACTAAATCATGTTACAGATCAGCCTGAACCTAAACACCGCACTTTAGTTACCTAAATTTATATGAATTAAAGAAAGACCTAAAATTCTTTTGGCTTTACCTTTGAAATTTTGGCCTTTCCAATTCAACTTTGTTGGCCAGTGTTTCAAGCCCTATGTTTTATATCTGCCAAAAAAAAAAATTCTATTGACTCTGCTGCAATACCTTTGTAGACAGACCACAGCAGCTTTATACTGCTACTTGGGTCTTGTTTCCACTGCTCTGAACTCTACTTGCACTTCTGAGAGAGAATTTGGGTTGTTAATGGCATGTCATTTGCACAGAGCTCTTTGAAGCAATGCTGGAATGCTACCTGAATTGGATGATATGAATTGAGCACAGGTACCACTGTGCTCCCCAGCAGTTGCCTGAATTGCAGATACTTCCACTGTGATTTCCTATGACATGTGAATGTGTTTGACTGATGTTAGTAATCATTTTGTATAATGCCAGGTTTGTACTGTGCCGTCTTTAGAAATACTAATTTTTGATATGTGCTGAAACAAAACCACAACAGTCTCTCTGTACATGTTGCTAGCAAACATGGTTTATTTATTCCTGGATTACATACCTATGTGGGTGTGGGAATGGGGTATTTCCCAGATGAAGAATGAAGGGAAACATTAAAGGATTCATCTCACTTCCTTTTCCCCCACGCCCTGTCCATGTATTCTCCCTCTCCCACTAATTTTGTCTCTTGCCAGCAACTTTCTGAGACTGTATTACTCAGTGGACTAATTACATCTCATTAGTCATGCTCACTGTCTCTCACCAATTCTTCTTGCCACATGTTGGCCTAATATATATATCAGCAAAATCATAGTCTAGATTATACATACTACTGCATATACAGTATGCACCACCATGCCAGTAGGGAATGGGAGCCTCACTGAAACATAATAAACAGGTTAAGCTTTACTCCAAACATTCATTAAACTTCAGTGGAGATTCCTATTTGTGTGCTTAAAGGCAAAAGAGGTGTCCCAAAAGATAACCACTTCTGAGAATACAGGAACCAGGATCCTGTTGTTGAAACACAAACAATGCATTAGGGCAGACATGAGAATCTTACTAGTTTTCTCTACCCTGTATAATGACAGTCTCTAACGGAAGAAGCCAGCATCTTGTTGCTGGATCTGATTGAGACATTTATTCCTGGAATAAACTTTTGGAATTCTTGGAATAAAATCTCAGCCAGTTCTCAGAACAAAGAATTTGTCAAAAATACCCTTATAATATTTTAGCTCCCAGAGATTTATGAAACAAACTGTACTCCAGCCAAGCCTTCTGGCATGCCACTTTATAGGCTGATGCCTGACAAAGAGGATGGTGTGGGGCTCTTTACTATCAGAAGCTTACCACTCAAAGAAAATTGCTACCAATATGCAGAAATAAATATATGCTAGTTCCTCCATTTCTATGTCACCAGCCCAGTTCTGAATCAGGAAAGATACGGGCACAAACCCATGTGGGGCACTGTAAAGATCAGATAAGTCCTACAAATTCCGTATCAAATGTGGTAAAAGTCAGTGTTCAGTCTTCACACTTGTGGCAGAGGTGTGTTTTCCATGGGCAAAACAAAGAGAGTAGGTGACAGCAGTGGTGCAGATTTGTGATGTAGAGAAGGTGCTCAGAAAGGTGGTGTATTCCCCCATGAGTTCTGCCTCTTGTAGAACAGACACACATATGCATACATATACACAGGACACACACAAAGATCCAAAAGTGTTGTCGAGCTTGCAAAAAAATTCAATGTTGCATTGCACACCCTTGCCTTTGGGCAGAAGAACTTTGAAACATCAAGGGCCAGATTCCATATAGGAAAATATCCAAGTACAGCAAAGAGCAATTTATTTTTAGCTTGATTTCCTAGGAAAGAATGGCTTGTATAATATCATGCTCAACCTACGTCTGTCTTCTTCTGGGCAATATTTTTTGAAGGAATTGGCTAATTTCAGCCACTTGGGAAAGAGAAGTGGAGCTCCTGAGGTTATTAATGCTCTAGGTGACCCTGCTTGAGCAGGTGGGTTGGACTGGATGATCTCTGGAGGTCCCTTCCAACCTCTATCGTTCTGTGATTCTGTGATTAAATTTCACAATATTTCATGGAAATAGGCAGATAAGTGAAGCTATACTTTTAAGGATTTCAGAAGGAAACTTCTGTGTGAGTTCAGCTCTGATTAGAAACCAGAGCATCTACACAGGAGTACTTTCTTCAAAATGTAAATCCTCAATACGCTCAGTTTTAATTTGTTTTGCTGCTCACAGGTGTGCATGTTTTGCTTTAGTTTTGCAATCCTTATCTCACTCCCCTCAGCTTCTGCTTTTCTTTACCTATCTGCTATTCCTCTGCAAAGAAGGGAGAGCAACTCTTTATTTTGCTTAGGCACCAAGTCAAAATTTGTGAATAAGAGCAACACATACCCTGGGGCAAGGCAGTGACAGCACCAGTGATGAGGGAGAGGAAACTGTCAGGAACTGCTAAAAAGCTTTGAGTTTGGGAACTTCACAGAGACAGACCATGGGGAAATAAGATGTGGATATCTCAGGACATGAGCAGCCAGCAGCAGGGAGTGAAGGAAAGTGGTATTGAGGTACCAGAGCTGGGTCCTGAGCATGTGCTTAGAGACCATCCAGAGGTAGCAGCGGTTCGGGTATAGCATGTACTTCCACAGTACTTCCACAGTATGAGTGCAAAGCAGCAAAACATGTGTAAGCCCAGAGAGCAGAGGTGAGCATTTAGGAAAACATCTCTGCAAGACCATGGGGTTGGCATGCTTGAACAGTGTTTGTACAGTAAATACCAGCACTGCAAAAGACCAACTTGCAATGACTTACATGCTGAACAAACCTAATGAAGTCATAACTGCAAGGATAAGAGCACTGTTTCTGTAAGTACCTCGCAGTCCCTTTTCCCACCCACAGTTTTGGTGATGACAATCAGTAGACCTGTATCTAAATGGCTGTACCTGTGGGAGAGATTGGAGAGATTAACATACTGTAGGAGTTCATTTTCTAGGGCTTTTTCCCCAAGTATTCCTTAAACGTTGCTCCTTTCTCCAAAGGTTAGACATTTATGAAGGAACAATTCTGAGGTTTGTATTTCACTATTTTTGTGGCCTTATAATTATTTTATTTATGTGCTCACCAGCCACAGAAAATACAGTTGTACCAATTGAGGTTTAGTCAGAATTTTCTCTGCTGAGTTTCAAAGACATGTAACAGCTGGTCACAGGTCTCTGCTGATTTGAGCACCCTCAACTACCAGATGACAGAAATGACCAAAAAAAAAAAAAAAAAAAAAGCAAGGCTTAGAGCTTGTTTTGTCTACAGCTTTCCAAGTATCCAGTTATTTGTACTCATCTTTTCATTACAATTGCTCTACAGTTCATCTCCTTTGGCTCTCCTGAACTACAGCCTCACCTGAACTTATCCATTTCCCATTAACTTGTGCTGCCTGTCCCCTCTGCGGGCTTCTTGTTCCCACAAGAGGAACCCCTGCTCTTCCAGCCTTGCTGAGAAAAAATGAACTTGGGTTGTCCTGCAAAGGCCTCAAGGCACTATGTGCCTTTGGCTCTTGTGGAATGTCAGATATCCATCAAACAGGAAAGCTTGCAAGAGCATAGTGGAGGCTGATAGGATCTCTACCTCCTCAAAACCATTTCTGGCCTCTCTTTGATTCTCATTCTAACCTTCTCACCTTGATTAGAAAGTTTGATCCCAGCATTTTTAACTGGTATGATTTAAAGATTATGTTTCACCAGTTTCCTTGCTGAGGCACCAACTTTTCCTGAAGGAAATGACCCAAACTATTTGTATGCCTGCATGCCTTCCAGAAATGCTGCTGGTTCTTCTTTTGTTCCTTGCTTGGCAAGGTGTGCTAATATCTTATGCCGATCAATACTAGCTGTGAAAACCAGAAAGACTTTTGGGCGTATAATTTTTTCACATCTTGCTTGAATAAAAGCATCTGTACCTGAGAGACTGTCCTTTCCAACCAGCTCCTTCTGTTATAACAGCTAGTGAAATATAAAGTATTGCATCTCTTTAAAATTTTTTCATCTTGTATTTAGAAACCGTTGTGGCCACAGTATTGCAATCTCTGTACTCTTTAAGTGTAAGTGCATATAGATAACCTAAATCGCAGGCAAATGCTGATAATCTGAATGAATTGAGTTCTGCTTTTTTTGACCCCCCTTGCACCCAAATATAGGTAGAGTTTAATAATAGGTGATTTATTTAATTGCCATAGTGTTTCTTACCTTATGTACCAGCTGGTGCAGTGCTACAAAGCAGAACTTTTTTTCTTCATCTTACTTCCTTTTACTGAATAATGAATATTTAATTGAAGTAGATATTCCTTAACCCTTAAAAAAACTGTGATGAGAAGTAGTTCACCTGGTGGTTTCCCTTCAGTATCAGAGATAGCAAAGAAAAGTGAAGTAATCAAACCCTTTCTTTAATTCATGTATGCAAACTCAGGAGATTTTTGGCTTATATAGTCCAATGATTCAATATTGATGTAAGAAAGAGAGGTTAGATTTGCATTGGATGCACATTAGGATTTAGTCATTAAACAGAAAGGCACATGTTGAAAAGTGTTGGTCTGCACCATAGCTTTCTCACTATAGTTTTAGCCAAATGCTCTGTGCTCCCAGAGAATTACCAACTCAGTGCTAAAGGCACTCTCTACCTCATTTACTTACAATTTCAGTAATGAAGGTGATGAAAGTAGAACAAAAATATTTTAGAGAAATGTCTGCACATATTCTTCCCCCAAAGAGAAGAGAAATACTCCTTGTAGTAGGAGACTATAAAGTAGAACAGGAAAGCTTATGTATACCTGCCTGGGCAATACTCTTCATCCTGCTCATGGTTCATTGACGTTCATTTTTCTAGAGCAGAGCTTTTCCTGTTAGGTCACTTACATGTCACTAGAAGCTCCACCAAATCCTTGTGGACCAACAGCCACTTGCAGATGAGTTTATGAGGCTAATTAGATCCTTAATTTCATGACTTTAGAAAGCTAAAATAAAATAAAATAAAATAATCCACTAAAATGGCATTATGTTCTTCAGGGACAAGTATATAGGGATAACATATTTCAGTGGTTTCCAGTTTTTTCCTTCAGTCTCATACTTGCCTTGGTGGCAGGGGAGTCATCTGTCTTCTGTCTTCTTTTCCCTTGTTAACCCACAGGCTCATTTTTTTTATATTCTTTGGGAACTAAAATGAGAGCTGAAAGTCATGTTTATCTTTTTCAAAGGAGCTGTTGAACTGGAAAAGCCCCTTTCTGAGTTTCCTTCTAAAGTAATGACCAAGGGCTCAGAAAAGTCAGTTGCAAAATCCACCAAGCCTCTCCTCCCGGGAGGTTTCTGAGTGTTTTTGTAGCTGTGCCTCCCAACCCTTCCTGCTATCTTGCCCTCCCTCACTCCTAAGATTCTTTGAAGCATGAATAAAAATTAGTCTCATCAATTATAATTGTTAATAGCAGACTGCAACAGAGTGAATTTTATGTGGCCAGTGAAAACAGGTTGTTTTCTGCAGTACAGTCACATTATCTACAGTACTTGGGCTGTCTAATCCATGGGTACCCTGATATTGCACAACAGACACATAAGCCCCCTGCACTGGAAGATGGCTGGGGAAGGATTCTTAGTGGAGTCTGTCACTTCTGCTGCTTAAACTTTAAGTGATTTAGGAGAAAAGGAGAGAAGGTTTGAGGAATAGGGTTAGCAGTCAACAACGGGTTTGGAAAGAGGCGGCTAAACAAACTAAAACTTGCTTTGTTAACACTTGGTCTGACATATTTAAAATAATGAGGGGAAAAAAAAAAGAAAAAAAACCAGCAATGGTGACACTGACTTCATTTAGAATTTCAGATTTTGTTTAAGCTCTAATAATTTTTCTAATTATAATGAAAGCAAACTTGGTCATTTTTACACTTTTGCACATGGAAACGTCATCAAAGACAATACGTCCCACCCAAAACACCAGAGCTGGACACACACAAAATAAATAAAAGCAAAAATCTCAGAATAAAGCTCTTCCTCATCTTGCTAATGATTTGCCATCATGCATGTTTGCAAATCAGAGCGCAACCCTCAGATTACACAGAGGCACACTTCCACAGCAGTTTAACCCACCACAGCTCTAGGGTACAGGACATCCATGTGCCAGCCTCCCCCTTCACTCCCTGTCTCCATCTCCTCCTCCCATGGATCAGAAATGGTGTGGTGAGCAGTTTTGGGGAGGCATGCTTGCAAAAGGGGGGTATTTAGGTTGGCCTAATCTACCATGAGGTCACCATCAATTAGCAGAAGTTGTCTCCTCTTCCCAGCTGCATCCTGGTGCTTGTTCTTGCCTTCTTCCTCAGCATGAGCAGGGACCTGGTTTAGCAGAGGGATCCAGCTGGGAACAAAACAGGCATTCCTCTGAGTGTGAAGCTGAGGAAATTAACCTGAAATGTGATTGCTAGATATAGGTAACGGAATGTGCAAATATTATCTAGAAATGATGAGAAGCACTGAAAGCTTTTCCCTATTGCCTTGGCTTATCTCAAAGTGGAAAAAGCTCTGTATTTTTTCCCCCTTTCTCTCATTGATAGTGACTCCCTTTTAAACACATTATCCACTAAATCCACTAAATCCAGCAGCAAAAATTATAAAGTAATTAAGTAGGAGTCACTTACTATAATTTAACCATACAGATATAACACTCAGAGTGTGCACTTTACTTCAATTTACTTCAATTAATTAGCTGTTCCCTGGACAGTTCTGTGATAAATGTTGCTGTGCCTCTCTCTAAGATCTGTGCTTTTCCCAACGTGCTTCCCTCTGGTCCAGGCAAGTCCTTTCATACAAGGCCACTCTAGTTTTCTGACTGTGTGAAGGCCTACAATTGAACAAGGAGCAAAGACCCAGAGAGGAGATCCAGATCGATACCTATGTACCCTATGAGGTGGAGATCTTCCAAGTCTGGCTTTAATTCTCTGCTTCAAACTTAGGTCTGAGAAGTTCAGTGGATCCACTGTTTTCTCCAGCTTGCGTCCACTGGCAGCTGGAGCTGTTAATTTTGCTTTGAAGGTAATTGAGTTGGAAAAAAAAAAAAAAAAAAAAAAAAAAGAATGATCCTTGCTGCTGTCATGCTGGAGGTGTCTGTCTCCATAACAGCTACATAAACAATGGAGCCAGGGTGGCTGAAGAGGGGCATCTCCACCGCAGCTGCTGGGGGTGGAAGGAAGTGGGAACAGACCTAGTGTCTCCTGAAGCAGGTCTGTCGTGGCCAACAGATCTGCATTAGGAAACATCTGTTTCCTTTTTTCTCTCTCCCATGCCAGACTTTCCATTATCCCAGGCAGGCTAAATGCCACCCAAGGGGGACAGCACTCCCCATTCAGTTAGTAAGAGTTACTAGCAGTGCTGCAGGAGTAAATGGCGAGCATCCTGCAAATGTTAATCAAATCCCTTCTGATCGTGGACGTTGTCACCATATACCTTCCTGCAGTAGCTGTCCCTCATTGTAAGCACAGTGCCCTCTGCCCACCCATCTCTTCTCCTCCAAACCAGCTGCCCTGTGAGAGACATTGAGCTACTGGAGAAAGTGCAGTGTAGGCCCACCCAGGTGAGGAAGGGCCTGGAGCACCTCTCCTGTGAGCAGAGGCCGGGAGAGCTGGGACTGCTCAGCCTGGAGAAGAGGAGGCTCAGGGGGATCTCACCCAGGGCTGTGAATCCCCGCAGGCAGGGGGCAAAGAGGCCGCAGCCAGGCTCTTTTCAGGGGTGCCCAGCGCCAGGCCAGGGGCAGTGGGCACCAAGGGGCAGGCAGGAGGCTCCCTCTGAGCACCAGGCAGCACTTGTGTGCTGGGCGGGCGGCTGAGCACTGGCCCAGGCTGCCCAGAGAGGCTGTGGGGTCTCCTCCTGGGAGAGCGGCACAAGACGCCTGGACGGGGTCCTGGGCACCCTGCGCTGGGTGGTGCTGCTTGAACAGGGGGGTTGGAGCAGATGTCCTCCACAGGTCACTTCCAAACTCAATGATTCAGTGATTCTGGGATTCTGAGGCACAGAAGGTAAGTTAGCTATATCCAAAAACAGCCCATGATGAAGGATGTATACGTTATCACTGTGCCCTTTAGACCACCCAGGATATGGAAGTGAAGCAGATCTTGCCAATGACCTAATGAACCTCTGCCTGCAAGGTAGGTTTGTTTACAGGGTGGCACTTTAAGACATCCAGAATACAGGCATTTACATTTAAGCTTGACACCATAAACTCCCTTAATAGGCACCTCTAGGACACAATTTATCTTATACAAATGTGATTAGAACAAAATAGGTCAAATAAATTGTGCCCTTATTTCTCCCCAGTGAGCAAAAAGAGCCTAAACAGCTTAATTCAGAAATATAGATCTATGGTGTAGATATCTAAGGCTGGAAAAGAGGAATGGAAAAACCTCATTCCTATAGAAAAGAACTTTCCTCTGAGATCCCAGAATATTTGCAGTATCTACCTCTTTAATCTCAGTCTCTCAAGAGACAGAGTTGTCATACATACTGTCTCATATATCATATAGATGCTCTATATATTGTCTGTAAAAGAAAAAGAAAAAAAATAGTTCAACAGCTTTGAAGATTAAACATGTAAGTAGGTGACACAGAGGGAAAATTACTCCCAAACCTCTCTTTCTGACCTATTTCTTTACAACCACTTCCCTGGGTCCTGTTCTTCCTGCCCCTCCACAAACATGTCTGTACCATTTCTGATCACCTGTGCTTCTGTTGCAGCTGGCAGAAGTTGCGAAATGGTCAGTGCTTGTTCTTGTGGAGGACTTCAACTTCCCAGACATATCCTGGAAGCACAACACGGCACAGAGAAAGCAGTCTAGGAGGTTTCTGGAGGGCGTGGAAGATAGCTTCCTGATGCAGCTGGTTAGTGAGCCTACTAGGGGAGGTGCCCCGCTAGACCTTCTGTTCACAAACAGAGAAGGATTGGTGGGAGATGTGGTGGTCGGGAGCTGTCTTGGGCAGAGCGACCACGAAATGGTAGAGTTCTCTATTCTTGGCGAAGTCAGGAAGGGGATCAGTAAAACCGCTGTCTTGGACTTCCGGAGGGCTGACTTTGAGCTGCTCAGGACACTGGTTGGCAGAGTCCCTTGGGAGGTGGTTCTGAAGGGCAGAGGAGTCCAGGAAGGCTGGGCACTCTTCAAGAAAGAAATCTTAATGGCTCAGGAGCAGTCTGTCCCCACATGCCCAAAGACAAGCCAGCACAGAAGAAGACCGGCCTGGCTGAACAGAGAGTTGTGGCTTGAGCTTAGGAGAAAAAAGAGGGTTTATAATCTTTGGAAAAGAGGGCGGGCCACTCAGGAGGACTATAAGGATGTTGCGAGGCTGTGCAGGGACAAAATTAGAAAGGCCAAAGCTCATCTGGAGCTCAATCTGGGTACTGCCATTAAAGATAACAAAAATGTTTTTATAAATACATCAACACAAAAAGGAGGACTAAGGAGAATCTCCATCCTTTACTGGATGCGGGGGGAAACTTAGTTACAAGAGATGAGGAAAAGGCTGAGGTGTTTAATGCCTTCTTTGCCTCAGTCTTTAGCGGCAAAACCAGTTGTTCTCTGGATACCCAGTACCCTGAGCTGGTGGAAGGGGATGGGGAGCAGAATGTGGCGCTCATAATCCACGAGGAAATGGTTGGCGACCTGCTACAGCACTTGGATATATGCAAGTCGATGGGGCCAGATGGGATCCACCCGAGGGTACTGAGCAAACTGGCGGAGGAGCTGGCCAAGCCGCTTTCCATCATTTATCGGCAGTCCTGGCTATCAGGGGAGGTCCCAGTCGACTGGCGGCTAGCAAACGTGACGCCCATCTACAAGAAGGGCCGGAGGGTAGACCCGGGGAACTATAGGCCTGTTAGTTTGATGTCAGTGCCAGGGAAGCTCATGGAGCAGATTATCTTGAGTGTCACCACGAGGCACTTACAGGGCAACCAGGCGATCAGGCCCAGTCAGCATGGGTTTATGAAAGGCAGGTCCTGCTTGACAAACCTGATCACCTTCTATGACAAAGTGACACGCTTAGTGGATGAGGGAAAGGCTGTGGATGCGGTCTACCTTGATTTCAGTAAGGCTTTTGACACCATTTCCCACAACATTCTCCTCAAGAAACTGGCTGCTCTTGGCTTGGACTGGCGTACGTTTTGTTGGGTTAAAAACTGTCTGGATAGCTGGGCCCAGAGAGTTGTGGTGAATGGAGTCAAATCCAGTTGGAGGCCGGTCACTAGTGGCGTCCCCCAGGGCTCAGTACTGGGGCCAGTCCTCTTTGATATCTTTATCGATGATCTGGATGAGGGGATCGAGTGCACCCTCAGTAAGTTTGCAGATGACACCAAGTTAGGTGCATGTGTTGATCTGCTCAAGGGTAGGAAGGCTCTGCAGGAGGATCTGGATAGGATGGACTGATGGGCTGAGGCCAACTGTATGAAGTTCAACAAGGCCAAGTGCCGGGTCCTGCACCTGGGGCACAACAATCCTAAGCAGCGCTACAGGCTGGGAGATGAGTGGTTGGAAAGCTGCCTGGCAGAGAAGGACCTGGGAGTACTGGTTGATAGTCGGTTGAATATGAGCCAGCAGTGTGCTCAGGTGGCCAAGAAGGCCAACAGCATCCTGGCTGGTATAAGAAGCAGTGTGGCCAGCAGGTCTAGGGAAGTGATTGTCCCCCTGTACTTGGCTGTTGCAAGGCCGCACTTTGAGTACTGTGTTCAGTTTTGGGCCCCTCACTACAAGAAGGACATGGAGGTGCTCGAGAGAGTCCAGAGAAGGGCAACGAAGCTGGTGAGGGGTCTAGAGAACAAGTCTTACGAGGAACGGCTGAGGGAGCTGGGATTGTTCAGCCTAGAGAAGAGGAGGCTCAGGGGCGACCTCATCGCTCTCTATAGATACCTTAAAGGAGGCTGTAGCGAGGTGGGGGTTGGTCTATTCTCCCACGTGCCTGGTGAGAGGAGGAGGGGGAATGGGCTAAAGTTGCGCCAGGGGAGGTTTAGGTTGGATATTAGGAAGAACTTCTTTACCGAAAGGGTTGTTAGGCATTGGAATGGGCTGCCCAGGGAAGTGGTTGAGTCACCATCCCTGGAGGTCTTTAAGAGACGTTTAGATGTTGAGCTTAGTGATATGGTTTAGTGAAGGACTTGTTAGTGTTAGGTCAGAGGTTGGACTCTGTGATCTTGGAGGTCTCTTCCAACCTAGACGATTCTGTGATTCTGTGATTCTACCTCTGATTCTCAGTGTGTTATCTGAGGCAGAAGGCTACCTCCTGAGGTAGTTTACGACAACAACAACAACAACAAATCTTTAAAGATTTGGAAGTCATGTAAAGTAGAAACACAGCAGATTATAGCAAGTCAGAGAAGGTGTCATTAGTCCTGTTCTTGTTAACAATGATGGAAGAATTCATGCAGGCTTCAGTACTTATTCTAGATACTGACTGGAAGACCTCCAGAGTTCCCTTCAACCCTGAATTATCCCGTGATCCTCATTCTGTAACTTAACATGTGTCTTTCCCAGAACTGAGTCTATGGAAAATGCTTCACAAGCAATAACAATAATGCAAGCAAATGCCTCCAGAACCTTTCTGAAATGAGATCTTGTATTTTCTGTGCTCTTATACCCAACGGTTGCTGTAGCACACTAGAGTTTACAGCTAGGCTAAAGGCCAGCTGTAAGGATGGGAGGGACTACTTCAGCAGTCTCCCATTTACTCATGGATGTAGGGGCCACAGATATGGAGGTTACCATGGAGTGGAAGTTCATGTCAGCTTGAAAGAGATTGACAAATATTGTTGTTTGGATCTACCTACTCTGGTAAAATACAGACATTACCTTAGATCATGGGGGAGAAACTCTTATGGAAGTTAATGATAAAGCCACTGACTTTATTATGGCTTAATTGAGTCTTCAAGAGTGAGAGCACTATGGCTTTATATATCTTGGGAGCCACAGTCATTGATCCAAATCTTCATAATTTCTTTCTCCAAAAGTGTTATTTTTATAAAGCTAAATGCAGACTGATGGCACTCTGCATTGCAGCTCACAGACGACACAGCCACTTTCATCAAGTATGCCATTAAAAGTGTCATTTTAACCTTTCAGTTCCTTCAGTATAGGACCTAATATTCTGGCAAACTCAGATGACCTTTAAGTTACAACAAGCAAGCAAATCTACTGATCCTACCATGCTTTAAAATCTTCTTCCATCACTACTTCTCTTTGAACCAGAATGAAGAATTAGCAAGATTCCCTTAAACTTGTGTGACTCTTCTCTGCGGGAATAAACTGTGTAACAATGAAGTTAATCAGCTCAAAAAAGCCTGACTAATAAGTTATCTAGACAAGATAGAGTACCTAAGACAATGCTAACATTCATTTGTCCTGGCAAGCCCTTCCTGGACTCCCCAGAACTATTCTTATTTTTTCATTTACACTTCTCATAGTCTTCCCACCCTTCCCTGGGCCTGTTTCCTTACTATGCAGAAAAGTTTCCACCTCTCTCATCTTAAAACCTTCAACTTCACTAACCTCTTCTGGCTACATCCCCCTGTTCTGTCCCTTGGCAGGAATTTCCTGCTTCCACTTTGGTTGCGTCTTGTGATGGTGGCTTCCATCTTTTACATGGTTCCCTTAAGCTCTCTCTCCTAAACTTTCAGCGATCCCTCACAGAGAGACTTGGTATCTGTGCCACAGGAATATCCTTCCAGACCCATTGTCTGCTTGGACATCATTGATCGTGTTCTTTGGAAAACCTTGTCTTCCTCTGGTTTTAGTGCCTGTCTTCTCTTGGATCTTCTTCCAGTCCCCAACAGTTCCTACAGAGCATGTTTGGAAGTCTCTTCCTCCTCTCTTCTCCACTAAGATCTCAGCTTGTTTCCCTGATGTCCACTATCACCTACACTTACCAGAATGCTTAATCCCACTCTTCTCCTTTCCGTATTAGTTCCTGTGGGTAGTACCCATTCCTAGGTCCTCAGCCTGGTCATGGACTTCATCAGTAGCTTCTCCGTGTATCCTGGCATCCTGAAGTTTACTCTGAACAGCACTGTATGAATGTCATACTTGCAATCCATTCACACAAATTTCTCTTTTTATTGCTCTCGTCATCAGCTCTTGTCTCAGTTGATGCAACATATTTTTCTCTGGCATTGATAAAGACATCTTCCCCCTGTCTGTCCAGAGTGCTACCACTTACCTATCCTTTTCCATGCCTTTACATCTTGCTTCTCTGTCTCACTAAATTTAAGTGACATCTCTGTTTTCAAAACCTTTCATAGACAATGTCTACTCTGCCTGTCACTAGTCCTTCAGTTCTCCAAAGACCACTGCTATCACTGGTTGCTCTACCGTTTCCAATTTCCTGCTTGCTGAATCGCAAACTCTCTTTCATTCTCACCCATGCTTGGGATAAAATCCCATAAACATCTACTCTATGTTGCTATCACTCAGAATCATCTTTCCAATCTTTTTTTTTTCATAATATCTCAAAAAATAAAAAACAAAAAAATATTGTCCTCTCTAGCAACCTGATATCCCCTCCCATCTTGCCAATTAACTGTTGCTTCCTTGAAGGTTCCTTTTCATCTGTCTTGTGTTCTTAATAGTCCTTTGTCTGAAGTTTAAATCGTGACCTTCTTTGGGGCAAGGAGCATCTTTGTTTCTGTGGCAACCTCTGTATGTTGCAGTCATAAAGATAACGGTAGTAATAGCATGATAATGAGACAAAATCTGTTCTGAATTCAAATTCAATAGAAAAGATTTAGTGGTTTTAAAAACGTCATCCACTTGTTCCTTTGACACACATTTTACAGCTTCCTCACTGCTGTAGTTGGCTGCAGACCAAATATTGTTTATGGAGGCATGTCAGCTGTGCTGTACAAGCATATAGATAAACGACAACAAAGCTTCACTAGAAAAGAAGGTTTGTTCTTATTTTATCACACGTCTGGGACAAATAAATGGAAGGGCATACTTTAAAAATACCTTGTAAATTCTCCTTCTGCCACACACTCAGTTACTAGATGGTGTTGCCTTTGCACTGCCTGGGCTACCTGCTCTGCTCGCAGCAACATCTGGTCTTCTGTCCCCTCCTCCTCTTCAGTTGTATTTTCCTCGAAGATAATATGTGTCTGTGGTGACTGACTGGTGCTCCCTTTTGCCATCAATCCATTTGTTGCCAGCCAGATTTCCTCTCCCAAGTTCTTTATGTGAAAATTACCTTTTAACTGCTCTACTGTGTATCATTTCTGTTTCGTCTGGAGAGGCATATGACAAGATGGCCTCAGCTCCTCCAGCCTGCCAGCTCTGATAGCACGCTGCCCTGCTTGCTATTTTGTGCATCAGATGGATAACAAATTTCCAGCTGCAGAAAGAGGAAAATACACAGTGCAATGGTCACTGATATCCAATTTTCCTGGAAAATCAAATGTTTTATAAACTGCATGTATAGAAGGACTGCATGTATAGCAGCACTGAGCTCTGACAAAGAAATCGTTGTGAAAACATTTCATAAACATTTTATTTAGGCTGCTCAAAACTTGTGTGTGAGATATTTTGGCCTCTTTCTGGGAGACCCAAGGTCAGGAGGGTGGAAAAGTGATGGAGTTTTTGGCCCTATATTTCCTTTTCAAGAGCAAGCCAGCCACTGTTTCACTAAGATATTCAGCATTTTACCAAACTACATGAGAAGAGAGCCAGCTCACCCTGAGATTGCTAACACAGGCACTTGTGCAACCTGATGTGACTCGCTGACTGCTGTTGGGATAGAGGGCCACATGCAGCTCCCATTTTCACTTGAGCATTCTAATTACTGGGGGCATAAAGGTGTAAGTAAGGAGCAAAAATTAACTCATTATACTTGCAAATTATCTTCATAAGTACTTAGATGGCTGATTAAACTCTCAGTTCATAGTTCTTCAAGTTTTGGTATCATCTTCTGCAAATGAAATAAACGTTCTAATAGATGTGTAATTGAATATATATTTTAAAAGTAATGGGTATAACTCAGACAATTAATTTCCTTAATAGAGAATTCATCTCTGTTGTATTCCAGCCAGAATCAAGAATAAAACATTTTCAATGCACCCCTCCCCCTCTCCCCCCCCCCCCAAAAAAAAAAGGATATTAAAGTGTGAAAAACTCTTTTACCGGTCTTCATTTTGTTTATTTTCCACATACAGAATTCCTTATGAAGAAATACAAAGAGCATAGGAGGCCATCTGGCTGTCAGCCTGAAGCTTATTTCTTTCCTAATGCACATACATGGTCATACAAGAATCAGTTAATTGCAATGCATCCTAGAGATGTGTAGAGCTGGACGGGATTTACAAGAAAAGTATATTTTTTGTTTAGTTTGAAAATGCCAAACTGTCAAAACTAGACCTTTTTCTTGACAAAGGATTGCTTTCAGTAATTTTCCCCAACTCAGAAAGATTTGACATTTGTTTAATATCTTGTTCCGGTACCTTCAAAATGAAATGCTCTGCTTTTGCATTTCAGAAACACTTTCCTTCTGAAATGTAACTACAGAGAAAATAAAGATTTTTAATGAAAAAGATCATCATCTAAAAATAAGCATTTCTGTTTCTCTAAAGCTATATTCATTGGGGAAGGGGGATGTTTGTCTCATTTTGGTCTCTGAAGTTCTTGACTTTATCCCAGTTTCGGAGAGGAATTAAAAATATTCCAAGACTTTCATAGAATGAGAAAATAGCTTCCTGCTCTATTCTAACATGAAAGTCCACATCTGTGTACAAATATGGTGACAAGTGAGTGTTGTGTGATAAGCTGCCTCGCTTGGTAGTTTCCTGGAATTTCTGTGATGTACGGTTGGGATTTACATCTGGACATCTTGGCCTAAGATCCATTTACATTACTGGCCTTTTTTTTTCCTTATCCACTACATCACAAATGTGTAATGAATTACCTGGACTGTACTTTTTCTTATTAAAATCCATCTGTGAAGAGGTATTAAGCTTCAGCCAAGAGCCATCTAAGGCCTACAGGTCCACCAGGTATATTCTGATTGAAGAGTCAGTGTAAGGATTCTGAATAGATCCAGATTAAACTTGTATGTTTTGGAGTTCAGTTTTTTTGCCAATCCATTTCTGGAGATTTCCAATCAAGGCATTTCATTTCCTGCAAAACTTCAGGGGGAATATAATTCATAACTAACAAGAATCACAGAATCACAGAATGGCCGAGGTTGGAAGGAACCTCTGAAGACCATTTAGTCCTACCTCCCTGCCCAGCAGGATCACCTAGAGCACATTGCACAGGATGGCATCCAGGCGGGTTTTGAATATCTCCAGAGAAGGAGACTCCACAACCTCTCTGGGCACCATGTTCCACTGGTCTGTCACCCTCACAGTAAAGAAATGCTCTCTCATATTCAGCAGGATTCAAGGTACATGAACAAATTGTTTTCAACCAGGTGACTGCACTTATTAAGACCACTAAGAGAAATTAATGAATAATCAAGGATGTATTTAATATGTGGTTGGTTGGGTTTTGTGGTTGTTTTTTTTTAATTCATCTGCTGATTCACCTGAGATAACACCCACAGAATTTTAAAGGTTGATGTATTTAAAATATTATTCCTTTGTGGAATTCCCCTACAAAAGCTTAACCCGCATATAATTATTAATGCTACTTTGATCTTAGGGTATTTTTCTTTTTTGACAAATATTACCAAAGTTGAAAAACAGCTTTTTGATCCAATATGTCTTTTCACAACAGTGCATAAGTGGATAATTCTAAAGTTGAAGAACATAATGTCTTTAGTCATATTAAACCATTTAACTACAATTATTATTCCATTCAACTTCTATCAGTCATTTATTTTTAAGTCAGTTCTCTGGTAGAGGAAAGATTTGTTCAGCCTCTGATATTGTCATTGCTACAATTCAGAATTGTAAGAAGTGATTTTTCTTGAATTACCACCTGTATTTGAGGTTATTGATCATAAATTTCTTGTTCAACAATTGCCTTGATATTTGCATACAGAACAATTTGCTTTTTATAAATTAATTTTATTTTCATATTAATAAATAATATGAGATATTTATTATATGCATTTCTTAAAAATTCTCATTTTTGTGGTGCTGGAAAAAAAGAGCTGTAATCAAACAGCAGTGTTACTTGGTGCATAGCATCAGTTCCTTTTGCATCTTGTTATTAAAGCAACTTTCATAGATGAGACTTCTGGTTGACCAAGTCCAGAATTCGCAAATGTGCAAATATGCATTTGGATTCAGAATACACAGTATTATGGATTTCAGATTTACCCCATTTGGGCATTCAGGTCAATTTTTCATCTTTATTTTCTCCAGCTTCATCTTTCCATTCTTCCCCATTGCATAAAGGAGTGGGGTGCTTTTTGAGGAGCATGTATATTCGGTGTTAGCCTGTCTCCTGCCCTTTAGGATGAGACCAGATAGTCAAAGATTCATGACCAGAATATCTATGATGATATTTATAATATCTAAAAATCTATGACCAGATAGTCATGGATTTTTCCCTTTTGTGAAAAAGGACTGTACTGCTGTGTAGGGTCTAAACCTGGTGGGTGCAGGTAAACATTCTTTTTCCCCAAGTACATAAGAGAACAAAGTTTTGTACTTTTAGCAATAGCAGATTAATTTCTTTCACATTAAACCAGGTGGAACTAAAATTTCTTTAGAAAGGGTTTTATCTTCTTAATGCCAATACTTGAACTTCATTATTGCTAAAACTTCTTCTGATGAGCATATTAAACTCTTTTCCATGCAATTTCACTATTCATTTGGATGCCTTTCTGAGAGTTAGGTAAGGCCAAACACTTGCAGCAAGACTTCATCAATCCTAACTACAAAAACAATATCATAAAATGATTAAGAGTGTAATGTCAAGCTTGCTGCATTTGCAAAATATTAGATTTATGACTGTCTATCCACCTTTACATATATGCATTGTAGTGCAGACTTTAACTCTCTGGTAACTGCTCTCCTACTGTACTGTAATGCAAACACAAAGTGTTTAATTAATGTTATTTTTGCATTTCAGGGCTATAGTATGGCAGAATAAAAATGTCAGCAATTAAGGACAAGGTTGTCTTATTTAGAATTATCTGTTTATTATATTGCAGATCCCATTCACTTCCCAATCCTGTCCCTACTTCACCCATAGCCACACGTCCCCAGATTCTCTCTGCTTCTTCTATTTCCTTCCTTTTCCCCTGCCTTACCCTCCACATTTTTTCCAGCCCCTTCCTTTGTTTTCCTTTCACCCTGTGTCTTTCCACCCTCATTTTCTAACCTTTCTATAAATCACTTTTACCCTTGTCTCTCAGGTTGCAAAGAAGCCAAAGCTGAGGACATTGCCCCAAGCTGTGGCTGACCTGCAGCAGTGCCAACAAGAAAGAAGTGAAAGTCCTAGGATGGAGCATGCACATTTAGTCCACGAGGGAATGCTCATGTGGTCAGGCTCTGGTTGTGACAGTAAAGTTGGGATTTAGTTCAAGAATAAAACACCAAAATTTATGTGTCTTGGGTGGCCATCCATGTGCCTGCTAAGTTTCCATAATAGCCTATAGAGATCTAGCCAATTCAGCTGGTGGAGTCTTGGGGTGACTAAGTGAACAGAAGGGTGATCACAGAACAGGATCACAGCATAACTCTGGTTGAGAAGGCCCACAGGAGGTCTCAAGATCAACATCCTGTTCACAGCAGGACAGCTGTGGGATCAGACCAGTCTGCTCAGGGCTTTATCCAGTCAGGCCTAAAACTTCCATGGATGGAGATGATACCATCTCTCCGGGATACCTGTGCACCAGCTGGATTGTCCTCCTCGGGAAAAAGGTTTTCCTTGTATCCAGTCTGTTTCTCTCTTGTTTCAACTTAATTCACATTGTCTAACATCCTCCTGCCATGCATCTCAATGAAGAGCCTGGCTCTGTCTTCTCAATAACCTCCCCAGAGACTGTGAGGCTGCCAGGAGGTCCACCTGAAGCCATTTCTTCTCCAGGCTGAAAAGTCCCCTCTCTTGACCTCTCTTCACAGTGCAAGTGCTTCAGAACCTCTCTGCTGGACTCATTCCGGAACAAGAAACTCCGGTTTCTTGTTGCCTTCCTTATCCCGAGGGGCCTAAACTCAATGCAATGCCCTGATGTGGCCTACCAAGTGCTGATTCATCACTTTCATCAACCTACCAGCGCTGCTTTTATTAATATAGCCCAGGAGAATATATTTGTTGCTAGAGCACAGTGTTGAGTCCTGTGTAACTCACTGCCCACGCCAGCCCCCAGGTTCTTTCTGCAGATCTGCTCCTCAGGCAGCCCCCAGCCAGCATCACTGCAATGGCTGCTTCCTTCCCAGGTGCAGGAATTTGCATTTATCTTGGTTGCATTTCATAAATTTCCTGTCAATCTCATCCATCCAACCTGTCTAGGCATTTCTGGATGACAGCCCTGTTCTCAGTCTCTTATCAGATTAGTTTCCCCAACTTGCTGTCATGTGCAAACTTGCTGGGAGTGCACATATTTAATGATGTTAAACAGGACACATCCAAAGAGAAGAGGACCCCTAGAGTATCTCACTTGATACAGGCATCTAGGTGAAGTAAAACTAATTATCTATGGCCCTCTGATTCTGATCATCCAACTGTTTTTATACCCATCTAGCTGCCCACTCATCCAAAGTATATATCTCAACTTGGATTCACAAATATTGTGGGATATTGTTAAAGACCTCACTAAAATCAAGGTAAATGGTATCCATTATTCTCCTCTGATACACAAATCCATTTTATTGTAGAAGGCTATCAGGTGGGTCAGAAGCGATTATGCATGATTGATGCATGGTAATTCCACACTGACTATTCCCTATCATATTTTCTCCCTTTTCACCAGATGTGCTGCAAGAGGACTTGCTCCACGATTTTCCCAAGGACTGTAGTAAGGCTGATCAGCCTGTAATTCCTTTTGACTTTTTTTGAAGATGGTGCCTTTCTCCAGGTGTCAGATTTCAATCATTTTGCACTGTCTTTCCTATATCGTAGAGAAAAACTTTGCAAGGACATCAGACAGATCTCTCATCATCCATGGATGCAGCATGGATCAGCCACGGGGACTTGCATGGGTCAGGCTCGCCAAAGTAAACCCCGACTCACCTGCACTGTCGATCATTCTTCTACTTCTTTAACCCTTCCACAAAGCACAAAGGTCTTGGGAGACCTATTTGATGAAGATTGAGACAAAGAAGGCATTGAACACCTCAGCCTTAGCTGAGACTGCAGTTGAGATGGCAATAAAGTTCCCCAGGGATTGCAAAAGGGGATTGCTTTGACACCAAGTTTGCATAGATAAATGTTAAGTGTTGGCTTTGTCACGTGGAGGTGCTAAAACCTGTCAATTAAAAAGCATTACAAGACTTGTGATGAGCAAAGGAAAACGTGTTTTTCCGTAATCCATCTCTCAAAAATCGCTGAACAACATCAAACAAAGCTTAAACAAACATGTTTGAACTAAGGCACTCACTTGTGAAAACTGTTGGTCTGAAACATTTAAGTCTGGCAAAGAACTGAAAATAGCATCTTATATAGGAGTCATCATCTGTGACATGAGGAGTTTATTTCCATCTTAACAAAGAAGTGGATGTCAGCTTGATAGTGTTTAGCAATGATGTTGTCCTTCTATTCTAGCTGCCATTCTTGAAACAGCTCTCTCCAGAAACTAGCAGACAAAATGATTTGTAGCTCCAGGCTCAAAAATATCTTCATTACAGTCTATCTGCACCCCTCCACCTAGCCACCCACCCACCTTCAACTATTTGTAATTATTTTTTTGCATTGCCAAGATAATGGCCTTATGTATTAGTGAGGGTTACTCAGTGTAAATCTCATACTTGTACTGCATGCTGAGCAATGCTGGGAACAAATGATTGCTCAGTTTTGAGGTTTTATCATATAGAAGTGTTGTGAAATTTTTAATGGATAAATTTAATGAACTGATCACATGCAATAGTTGTATAATCTAATTTGCTGGGCTGTTTTTCTGTCAGCCTCACATTTCTATACAGTTTTTAATATTTTTTAACTTTCTGTTCCTTTTCTGTTGCCAAGGTCCTTTGCATAGAGGAGTTTTGCTGACTGTCTGTTACAAACAGCTAAAATTCTAAATTATTCTTCTTTCTCTTTTAAACCTTGGCCTTTAGGCAAAGGAGAGGAAATGAGGTGACTGTATTTCCAAATTTCCTTTGCATAATCCATGGAACTGAAAAAGCTTCACCTATTTTTAAGGCATTTATAAGACAAAAAGATGTTGCTGTGGTTTTTTGTTTGTTTGTTTTTGCCAAAACCCTAATAGATGCTTCAATATGAATTGTTCCAAAATTTAAAATAGTCAGGCAGAGAAGACTGAAGTTTTATGAAATTACTTGAAGTTGTAGCTAGAAAAACTCAATCTTACATTATTTGCTTAAAAACTATCTGGCATTAATACTGCTACGTTTACATTTTTGCCAAGGCTATCAGGAACTAGCAAGTCATCATTTAAACTAAAATGTTATCAAAATGTTTCAAAAAATGATTGTATTTTTCATTCATCTCAACAAAAATTTTCAATTTAAAATCTAGTAAATATTACTTGGGAAACACTGCTGGAAAGGGGTCTATTTTGAACAATGCTGAGTGGTTGTAACCTTTAAAACAGCTTCAAGACTATTTTCTCAATACCAAAAGATCTCATTCTCCCACAGTACTGTGTCTGATGCTGTAGACTGGGGACAGTTTTGCTCTGCTTTCTGCAGATTAACATCTTATTGCCTTTTTTAATCTCTTCGAATTGGATTAGGATCATTCATATCTACTTCTCTATTGAAAATCAAGAGTATTCTCTGAATACAAATTTTAACACGGGGTCCTTCAGAATTTATTTTTTCTGGCAGGTTTATTTTTATGGAGCCAGACAGCCAAATAATGGCTTTTACTGAGCAGGTATATTTCAGAAGTGCTCAGCACCTACCATAACCTGAGGAGATGTCTGGGTAATTGGTATTAAAAAAGAGCAAAGAGAACAATGAGCAACTCACCACCTTTGAAAATCTGGTTCATTTGAGGTGCTACTAGCCAGTGCATAGTCACACAAAAGCGCAAATGACAGAGCTTGATATTTGATTTTATTTCTTTTTACCCTATCCAGCTACAGGGCACCTGGTGCAAACACATAACTGTTGTTTTCAAATCAACTATTAACATTTCCAATTTAAGGTTAATTGAACACCCAGTCCAAGGCACACTACATGACTTTTCTTTAGTTTAATTTCCTATGGCTTAGTGTTGCGGATGGTAAGAACATTAGCCAAGTGAGCTCCCTCTGTTTATATCTCTTGTCATTAGTTTAATGAGAAGCTATTGCAGTGAGTCATTCCCTCTTTTGCTCTAAGGCTCTTGCCTTTAAATGGTTGGAAAAAAAAAAGTTGAGGATCTAATATAAGGAAAATTGAACTCTGTCCCTCCATTTTTGCTCTCCGTGTTTGCAATCATGGGGTGAGAGCAGGTTCTTACAGACATTCAGACATTTAACCCTCCACTCCTATTGAAGTTCCTGATGCCTTGCGACTCTCCTGAGAGAGGCGTTAACCAAGTATCTCCAAGGAATTGTTCATCCTTAGGGGGATTTTTCTAGGAGGATAGTTGGTTAGTTAGACATGAGTGCCCTGGGAGCAGGACTGGCACGGGGAGCTGGAATGCGATGCTTTGCTCTCCCCATCTTTGGCAGAAGCGACTAACCCACACCCAGCACACAGTGAAGGAGCCCACTGCCCACCTAAGGCAGTCAGACCACAGGCAGTCTGATGCAGAGCAGCTGGGTGGTGTGTACGGAGATACAAATGTGACTGTGATATCAGTTCTTTCCACTATATACTGTTTTCCCTCCTGAAATTTTCAAAACACTGTATTTTCAAACACTGGAATTGGTTTCCTAGTGAGGTGGTTGATGCCCCATGCCTGTCAGTGTTCAAGAGGCATTTGGGTAATGTCCTTAATAACAGGCTTTAAGCTTTGGTTAGTCCTGAAGTGCTCAGATAGTTGGAATCAATGATCTTTGAATGTCCCTTATAACTGAACTATTCTATTCTATTCTATTCTATTCTATTCTATTCTATTCTATTCTATTCTATTCTATTCTATTCTATTCTATTCTATCTATTCTATTCTATTCTATTCTATTCTATCCTATCCTATTCTATCCTATCCCCTATCCTATCCCCTATCCTATCCCTATCCTATCCCATCCTATTCTTTGTTGAGGAAAAACTCACTGCTTCTGTTCTGATGCTACTTGCCAGAACTCAGAGCAAATCAGCTGCATGGGCTCAGATTTAAGACCTGTCTGGAGGAGGAAGCTAGTCAAATCTGTCTCACTTGCACCCCTGTTGTTAAGAGAGAAATAGTCCTGTTGTGGAACAAGAATGCCCACGTGTAGGATTAATAAAAAATGTTTATTGTACTCTACATTGCAGAGACTCAAAGAACAGCTGAGGCGGGAAGGCAACTCTCACCCAGCCCAAACCTCTGTTCAGAGCTGAGTCAGCTACAGCAGGTTGTGCAGGACTGTGTCCAGTTGGGATATAATTTATCTAACTGATGATCAGATTGGTGAGGATTTGTCTGCTGAGAGACTCTGAAATGATCTGGTCCAGAAAGCCTCTCCTGCCTGTCTTCTAAACTGAGACTAAAGGCTCCAAAATGTGTGAAGTATTTGAGAAGATATAACAGTTTAGATAATTTCACTTGATCCGTGTCATGAGATCAAAAAAGATCGAGTTAACAAAAAGCAGTCCCTTCTATTGATGCCTGTTCACAGCAGCCACAGCAGATCAGTCTTCTATATATTGTGCCACCCAAAATCCAAACTGCATCTGAGTTCTGATACCAGCATACATAGTGAATTTTTACTACTGTCATTAGAAATGACATTACTTTTTTATTTTTTTCACTTGGATTCCCCTTAGATTTCCTCATTGCCCCAGGTGATAGCTAACTGGTTGCCCTCGCGTGGTGTTTATTCCATAATTTCACTGAGACAAAATTGTTTGATGCAGAATGTGCAGATGAAGCAGAATATTGTATCCCCACAGCAAATATCTTTCACTTTCCTGTGTGAATAATGTTCTTTCACCAATCTAAAACAAGGGCATCAGAAACCTTGTTCTTGGCTTAAAATCAAATCCAGGTTAAAAATCTGCCCTCAGCCAGCCTCATGCATCACCATTAAACCTCATGACATAATGGGTGTAAATGAAAACAATATTTCTCTTCATTGTTTCAGGGTCTCACTTTCTGATTATAATAAAATACAAAAAATAGTGAAATAAAAATTATCTAAACATAGAGGATTTAGTGAGGTCAGTATCTCAACATGCTTTTGGCAGTGCATGTATTCCCACCCTTTTTTCCATTTGTAGCAAGGAGTGGTTTTTGACAGGAGCATCCTCTAAAAAAAAATTTACTTTGTCCCTGTATGAGAGCAAAGATTCATTTGTTTTCTCTTGTTTCCTTGTCCTTTTTTTTATTTATTTATTTTTAAAATATGATACTCCTTGTCATTGCTTTGGTCTTTTGCTTGCACTTTCCTCTTCCAAAGCCACTATCAAAAATATGGAGAAGGCACAGCACAAAGGAGTAGCACACACTGAGTCAATGAAATGGTAGCCCTAATTTTGGGGACCTCAAGATCTTCCTAGAGATCCCTAGATGTCCCTAGAGATCTTGAGAAGATGCACATATCTCTTCTTTCTCCTGAGAACATTGTTAGAAAGTATTTCAAACAGGCAATAGCCATCATATCCCTTTGTTCTAAAATTAAAAAGTTATTTCATGGGCCACTTAATAAAGAATACTTTTAGTTGATTGGATTTTAATGAGGGAAAAGGACATTAGGAAGTGTGTGCCGAGGGGTGCTATATAAAAATAAATGACTAGTCTGAGCTATATTTTGCCTCTAATTAGTACTCTTGATGGGTGGGTAGTGTCAAAGCAGTGGGAAACACAAAGACTTCAGGAGCTCGATATGAATTCATTATTATTATTTGAGCAACCATCTGACATAGCATTATATAATCAAAACAGTCTTCAACTCTGCAGTGTAACAAGTGAGCCATGGAAAGGTCTAAATAACACAAAAACATCACCAACACAGACATATACACTTTCTGAAAAGTAAAATTCCTCCCTTTCAAAAACTACAGAAGATCCTCCTGAGGATGCCCTTGAATGGCCACTGTTCCCTATCTCCTGGCTCATCACCAGCCCCCAACACTGTCACATTTTGGGTCTTTTTCTCCAAGGACCCTTCACAGTTTATAGAGATCAGGCCGGACCTTCTGAGTTTCATTTTCACTGATGGGAAGAAAATACTGAATGATGGTGACTGGATGTGGTGGGTTTACCCTGCTGGAAAGCTAAACTCCACCATAGCCACCTCTCACTCCTCCTCCTCAAAGGAAAAGGGGAGGAAATACGATGGAAGGGGCTCAAGGGTTGAGATAGGGACAGGGACATCACTCAACAATTATCAACACAGGCAAGACAGACTCAGCACAGGGAGATTAGAATAATTTATTACCTATCACTAGCAGATTAGAACAGTGAGAAACTAAAAGCAAGCTAAAACTCCTTCCTCCCACATCCACCCTCTTCTACCTCCTCTCCAGGGGCGGCACTGGGGAGCATGGGAGTGGGGGCTGCAATCAGTCTATAATGCTTCATCTTTGCCGCTCCTTCATGGTCACTCTCTGCCCCTGCCCCAGCATGGGGTCCCCACTACAGGGTCCATCCATCACAAGCAAACTGCTCCAGCACAGGTCCCCCATGGGCTGCAGCTCCCCCCAGACCCCCTGCTCCTGCGTGGGCTCCTCTCCACGGGCTGCAGCTCCGGCCCGGGGCCTGCTCCTGCGGGGGCTCTCCATGGGCCGCAGCCTCCTCCAGGCCACATCCACCTGCTCCACCGGGGGCTCCTCCACGGGCTGCAGCGTGGAGATCTGCTCCGTGTGGGACCCATGGGCTGCAGGGGGACAGCCTGCTCCACCAGGGGCCTCTCCACAGGCCGCAGGGGAACTGCTGCTGTGTGCCTGGGGCACCTCCTGCCCTCCTGCTGCACTGAGCTGGGGGGCTGCAGGGCTGGGTCTCACTCCTCTCTCCCAGCTGTTGTTGCACAGCAAGGTTTTGTCCCTTTCTTCAATCTGCTCTCCAAGAGGCCCAACCAGCATCACTCACTGTCTCGGCTCTGGCCAGTGGTGGGTCTCTTTTGGAGCAGGCTGAAGCTGGCTCTGATCTGACATGAGGCAGCTCCAGGGCCCTTCTCTGGGAGGTCAGCCCTGCAGCCACCTGCTATCAGGCCCTTGTCATGTAAAGCCAACACACAAGAAAACAATACAGTACCTTTTTGGTGTCTTTTGGCATCTCTTTGCTACCAATTCCAGCTGCCCCTGGAGAATGGCACAAGTCTCCAATGGACTTTGTCACACATGTCAGACGCATCCGGATGTCTTGCACACCTTGGAGTTTAGGTAACCTGAGTGCTTTTCTTTTTTGTGTCTGTGTTGCAATGACTGAAAGCAAGAGCTTGCCTTAAAATAGAGTTTTTCCCCTTCTTGTACATGAAATGCCTGACAATATAAACATAAATTTGCAGAAAGCTGTAGGATTCCTTTTTTTTTTTTTTTTTTTTCCCAAGAAATACTTCTGAAGTCTGGTTGGTTCTTCTTTTAGGTCCTAAAAAAAAAATGTTAATGGGGCATTTAGAAACCATTGTTCACAACATTCACAAGTGAGTCACAAGACAGTCTAACCATCATCTTCCACTCAGTTTAGAAAGAAAAGGACCACCACATGCAACGCTGATAGCTGTATATTGTAGGCCAGATTTTAGGCCTTCCAGGCTCTTGCCACACTCTTCCTTGGCCTCTGTGTTGCAAGTGCTAAAATCATTACTTCCAAGTTATCAAAAGCCTTCCTGTACTCCTTTTTAACTACCCTTGTTGAAGAACGAAACTGAAATGAATATATATTCTGTGTTGGGATTGCTGTACCTCAGGAGCCTCAAACCATTCTCAGAGTCCTGCTGAGCTTAACAGTTCCAAAAACTCAATTGGGATAACTTTTTATAAGAAGAGACTCCAGTACAAGCAGCCTGTGACTGCTTCCCTGCAGCTGAGCACACCTGAGTTACGGGGTGCCATTTAGTCCTTCTGATTTAGGAGAACAAAAAATTTAAGCAAGCTTTTTTTTTTTTCCTTTCTTGAAGTAAATGACTGTTTTTTTTCAGCTGGCTACATGATGGGTGACCTTGAAGGCCTTGCGAAGGAGAATTTATGTATCCATAGTAGACACACTTCTTGGAGGCCACAAAACTGCTACTTCTGTCTTTTGTCTACGTAAACAGCATTGGCTGTTGCTTGAAATGTATTCGACTGGGTAGCTGCATTTTAGAGGCAATTTAAGTGCCTAAAATTTGCAGCATAGCTCCCACACAGTGATACTTAAAAATATGCCTGCAATATTGTAAAATATGTCCTCCGTAACACTGGAACCTGAAAAAATGCAAAGCACATTTCATTAAAGAAGCTGCGTTTTTGTTTCACAAAAAGGAAATGAGGACTCTGGCTTGAAACACATTTGTGTTGTCAGCAGCTTAGTCAAGGCAGATTGATTCTCATCTGTGAAAACAGAAATTGGCAAACAGCTACTATTAACTATTTTTAACTGAAAATAGAGGTAGGTCAAACCACCCTCAGGAACTGTCTCTGTTTCAGGCAAAGTGGCCCAACAATGTACTGGAGCTGAAGGAATTGCAACCAGCTTTTCTGGATTTTAGCCCTGCATCCTCGAACAGGCTGGATGTCCATTAGATGGCTGAGGAATATTTTTTTCTGATGCTTATGTTCTTGCACACAGCAGCACAAACACTTAGTTCTGCAGTCTGAGCTCACATCTTCCTTTTGGTATATAAGAATAAAAATATGCTAGAATATTAAATGCAAATTGCACAACCATTAGACTATCTGTAAGCAGGCTGTAACACTCATATAATCCAATATGCCGGGGGTAATTGCAGGACACCAGCTGCTACTATGTTAAGGAGCAAATTTCTTCAATTTTTTTCTTTTTAAAACATCTGTTCTGTTTATAGAACTCTTCACTTTGGAGATTTTGAATTCCTTTCCAAGTATATGAAATAATTATACCTGTCAGTTTCTATTTGATTTACTTGCTGAATTTTGAATACTTTTCTTTTTTTATCCTCTCAAATCGCCAAAATAAGAATAACCAGTCATTTGCAGATCTGTGTAAAAAATAATTATGCAATGTTTTTCTCTGCTTCTGCAAGGATGCAGTCTTTCATCCATTTGATCACAGTGTATCATGTAGAAGATTGTATGAAAATGGTAATGGCAACTCCTGACAAAAACTGAATCTGAAGAGACCTCAGAGAATAAGACATAGTGTTTTATAGTTATATCAAGTTGAATCAAGAGCAATTCCTGTGAAGACAAAGGACTTCTTGCAATTAATACCAATGGAAACAAAATTTGGCTAGCTGTCCAACAGGGACAAAAACTGCTGTGTTTCTGTAGTTATTCATAAATTCTCATTTATTGTTATGTCTATAGTAGCATAACTTTACAGGCAAAATGGGAAAAAGCTCTAAGTCTGCCTGCAAACCTCTGCACATCTGTTTCAGTGAGATGCCATGCTGACTGAAGAGCCTGGTTGGAGCAGCTAGCAGCAAGGGTACCTGAGATCTTAATTCCTCTCCTCTAATGGAACACACCTAACTGAGGATACAAGATCCCAGATTTTGATGTTGCCTGTGATGAAATGCAGAAATCTCCAAGAGTAATTCAGATTTTAGAAGGATATGAATCACTCTTGGAAGGTACCTACCTCATTCCAGTGCCTACAGAGATTGTTGAGGAGAAATATATTTCTGGTAAGAAGATCTTAGAGTCTGCAACCGACCTGAGCCTACACTGTTTTCTCTACATTCAATGCTTCAGCTAAGTAAATTGTTGTATCTTTTTATTTTCTTTAACACTGTGCTAAAAATGCATGTAGTTTATAAAGAAGGATCCATCATGCAGTAGTGGGATTTATAAGATTTTCTATATATAAGAAGAAAAAAAGAGTATTTCTAATTTTAAGCTGTTTTACAGGGAAGATTAAGGCAAGAAAAATCAAGCAGAAAGAACAGCATGAAAGTAGCAATAAGAGAAATCTGTGCAGTATCTCTCCATAATAGCCTCCAATGTTTTGGGAACAAAATAACATCTGTCTGTATCTCCTTCAGAGATGTACAGACCTTAGATATTGCAAAGATGTAGAAAAGGAGGTAAGTTTTCATGGGTCAAGGTTACTAGATTTGTGGTACCCATAAGTAGAGAGACTTGAGGACAGATTTGAAATGGGAGGATGAAACTTTCAGGGTGCCAAGAAATATATATAAATATTTATATTTATATATGTCTTTGGCACATTTTGTGTATATACAAATACATAAAAATAAAAAGCATTAAAATGGACAAATGCCAATTGTCATTATATTTAGGAGAGCAAATTCACAAAAGTACTTAGGAAGAAGGAATATGCATAATCTGATTGCTAATTAGACTACTAACATTCATATTCCCCTAGCTATTACCCAGACTTTCTCAGTCATTTGTAAAGGTCCCATGGCTCTTAGACATCTGTCCTTGGGCATGACCTGAATACTCCCCACCATATTAGTGCTAAATCGCTGTATGATTAAGACCCCAATGAGGACATACACATATTCCTACACATTTTCCACCTTCAGGACTTAAATCAGTTGGTGTCTTCAGAATGTAGTACTCTTTGACTAGAGGAGGCAAGGCTTTCTCTTTCACACTTGTTTCTATCGTGTCTAGTAGTTTCCTGGTCAACCTTCCTTCCCAGGTCATGCAGGTTCATTTCTCCCCTCCCAGTGAAAATATCTGAACCTGTTTCAAATATGAGACTGTACCTGGCAGATGCTGGTTGGCTCTCCTGTGTGGGATCAGAATGACTATCTCTTTTTTCGAGGCCAAAGAGAAGGAGGAAAGGAAAAAAAGTCCTCTTTAACCTTATTACTAGGACCACTGTTCGAGACAGTTGATTTGGGGTTTTCAATTGGAAAGTTCAGTGTATTAAATAATGGTATTTAGAAACTCATCCTTGCACTTTATAAAGCTATGAATTCGAGGTTAAAAATCACAGAGACAAACACCTCCTTCCAGCATGGGCATTAGCACCTCTGATCCTAAGAAGCAATAGCAGCATTCCCCCTACAATGTTTTTTGCCAGCTGAGATTTTTTCTATGCATTGCTCCTGTGCACTGTACAGGTATCCCCTAATTTAGGATTGTGAATGCCACCAGGCAGCCCACTTCTTCCCCAAGCACCAAGGAAAATCTTTGAGTTCTAATGCTGAATGACTTTTATAGAGATAGCTTTTACTAGTTACAAGCCTGTACTTCCCTTTTTATTACAGTAGACAGATATACACTTACTTCTAAACTATCGGATAATGGATCATGGAAATAGAATAGACAAAGCATGGTCAGTTTTGGAGACATCAGTGAAAGACTGCTGTATAATTTAATATCCTTTTTAAAAATTATTATTATTATTATTTTTACACAACACTTTTCAATACAGGACCATAATATCAAAATAAGGCAGAGCAATGTTGCTCAGTACCAGGTAGGATTTCACCATATGCTTTACTGTAGAGCTCTGGGAAACAGCAACATAATTTCACACTTTACCACAGCACTGCTTTTCATTACAAACCTCTACAGATGAGTATGTTTTCAACATTTAATTTTTAGCGCTATCCTTCCTACTACTGTAAACTGGGATAATCAAAATGAGTGTCATTATTGTTACTGCTGTTGAATTATACTGCCCAGTTTTCCCACTTCTTTGTCTGTGCAGGCAGAAGAAATAGGAACATTTTAAACCTGATGCACTGGAAAATCTCCCCACTGTTGAGTACTTTCTATGAATTGCAGCACAGAGGAAGCTGAATGCAGCCCAAGGTATTTTACTGATCCTACTAAATGTGAAACTAATTTGTGGATTCGTAAATGCTCTTTACTGTGTCTACTAAGTGATTGTATGCCTCCATATTGATGTTGAGTGTGCTAGTAACAAAACTCCATTTCACACAGTCACTTTTACTATTTTTGTTTTCCCTTGTAGATTACTTTTAAAATACTTAGTGTTAATATAATGGCATCCTTTTCAAAAAACAGTCTAATGCACTAATATAATCTGCCAATGGAACCTTACCTTATCACCAGACTTCTTTAAATCTCAGGAAAGTTGGAGTTGGAGATGTCACTCTTTCCCAATTTCCCCTTTTATAGATTGATCTTGGTTTGGAGGAGCCAGACTGCGTAGAAAGAGGAGAAACTTGTTCACAGCAACAGATGACAAAGGACTCCATGTTGTTGCTTACACTCAGAATGGTCTGGACACCCACAGCATCTGGCAAACCTCTGCAACAGCCTTGGGTTGAAATGGAAGCTCATGCTTCAGACAAAGATCTCCTCTCAGCTTTCCAGTAAGCCAACATTTCTGGTCACTGACTGACAGAGCTATCATATAATTGGGTGCCAGAAGGGTGCAGAAGAAATATGTCGGAAGACTCATTTCCTCAAGGTGTCTATCTTTTCATGGAGTATAAAGGCAACCTATGGTGACTTTATGTCCTTGTCTACAAATAATACCCCTGAAGCTAGCCCTCCCTGTCTCTATTACCAGCGCAGAACTGTGCTGCCAGTAGTCTATATTCTTAAGAATAACAGCTCTTTTGCAATCCCAGGTCTCAATACAAATGCCGGTCGCGTCCTAGCTGTATAGTGGAGTGAGATCTGGATGTCAACCAGCCTTACCTTCTTATGGCCTGATTTCCCTAGAAAGGGAACTTGGGTACTAGTCCCAGACATAAGTTGCAGTATGGTGAAACAGTTCCTGCATCCCTTCAGGTCTCATTTCTAGATGACTCTCAAGTCCACCATCCTTCCATGGCACTCTGCTCTGCATGCTGGCTGGTGGGAAATATATTCCTAAAACCTAATTTTCCTCATGCACTGGTAAGGAGGCATCTAACAGATAGCTCATGTTGGTGACCAGTAATGCAGGACCAGGGACGAAGGACAGTCAAACATAGAGCCTGAGATGATCTCTCTCTTCTTTTGTCTACATATTTCAGTGTAAAGTTTTGAATCAGGTCTAAATATAAGAAACATCTGCACCTTTACCAAAGTGGACAGATGGTGGGCTCCAATGCCTGTAGCTTGCATGTAACTTATGGTGGCTAATAAAGCAATATGCTGAAAACTGTGGCTGTATTCTATAAGCAGGCAATGCAGAGAGAGGTGCCTCTGGAAATATCCTGAGGGAGATTCTGTCCTGATGAGGTGAAGTTCCTAGACTGAGAAGGATTTCTTCAATAAAATTTAGATAGCAGTTCTGTACTTAGCTGGGCAGAGTGGATTTTTCTTCCAGCACCTTGAAATAATGTGGCCTCAGCAGCAGCATTATCTCTGTACACCAGTTTTCATCTTTCCTCAAAAATATAGTAAGCATTGGATATCTGAATACAATCATTATTCTTTTCACTGCAAGCACCTAGTTGCTCATTGACTTTCCTTTTTTTGTGTCCTGTCACAAATGCTTTTTCCAAAGAGAGAAAATGTTCAGGAAGGCTTTTCCAAGATGGATCCAAAACTGATCCAAGATATAATTCCTACTGTCGCTGCACACCTGTCATGGTTATGCAACTAATTCAGTTACTTTGAAGTAGATTAATTTCTTTGGAAATCTGAACTGTCTCCTCAACTACATTTGTACTCACTTGCATACCCAGAGGCTGAGAAACACAGGCTCAACTAGTTTTGTCATGTATCCTGTCTGTTCTGTAGATGATAATCCAAAGACCTCTCTTGTCCTTGCTTGCACGCAGACCCATGTTTCTGATTGAAGTTGGCCTACTGCCTTCGGTAAATATATTCTTGAACATTGCTTTGTAGCACCAACACAGTACTTGCGAGAAAGGGTTAATGTTGGAGATTTGGCCAACATTCTTCATACAATAAAATGATCCCAAGATCCAAACTGAGTTGGAAAAGCTATTGGAAAAATTGTCCCCTCATTTTAAAATATGGAGGCAAACTAATCTCTAATGTGTTTTCAATTGAATTCCTTAGGGACATGTTTGGACTGGTTTCTGGAGTTTCAGCCAAACCCATTCCATTAGCCAGTGTCAGTCTTACAAATAAATATTGTTATAGGCTTTGTAAATGTCCTGATGATGATTTCCATTTTCCTGTACATATCATACACAGATGATATTTCATGATGCACACGGTAGAACAGCAAAAGTAGAGAAGGTTCTGAATAAAATTAATTCTCTTACATTGTAGTACCATACTTGTGGATAAACTCCACAGAAGGATGAGCAATGGTATAGATCAGAAATAATTATTGCATCAAGACAATAGTAATTTGAGGTATATACCATAGGGAAATGGCTAATGTGTGTGAGAGTTTGTCATCATTTCAAATACAGCCTGATGCTTTCGGGATAAAATGGCATAATTCCCCCAATTTTTCAATACTAGAGTTGTGGTGATCTATAACAGCTGAGAATTTAGATCCTCAGCACAGTAATATTAACTGTAATTATTGTCACTGATATGCCTAAATGATTCTGTATGCATAGTTTTCCAACCCAGATGGAGTATATCTTGAACACTGAGGAAATGTATTACTGTATATTTGGAGACAGTGGATCCATAAAGGCAGCTGACAGTACAAAGCACTAAATACAATGGTCCCCTGTGTCTGTGAATAGAATTTGCTGCCTCCAGGTTCTGCTACTTTTTGCAAGCTAAGGCTTATGTAAGAGATGATTTACACAAGTATAAATACAGGTGCATTGTTAATGAAAGACATAAATTAATCAAACTCCTTATATTAGTGCAACTAGCAAAATCCCTTTTAGATCCACTCATTTATGGAGATCCTTTCTTCCAAACAAGAATCTCTCATTTCCAGATATTCTGAAGTTTAGTAGACAGCAGCAAAAAATGGTTATATTTTCAAAATAGTGCAACTGGACAGTAGGTTATGTTGATCTGGTCCCTTTCTCAATTTAAAGGCTTGATACCACCTACATGAAGCTGTGGGTTTTTAACCAGCCCCCAACAGGTGGTGAACTGGAAAGTAAAAGCAGCCTCTAAAACTTAGAACATGGAGGTTTTTGGACAAGCTACAGAAAATTTCCAGGAAAATGTGTTTTGTTTCTTGTGGGGTGACAGGAACCCCACAAGATGGATCTGGCCCCAGGTAGCAGAGGGGACTCAGAAGATGAAAACCTCAGGTCATCTGAGAAGCCCTAGGAGCCCACATTTCTAAATGGGGATATCAAGGGGAAACTGAGGAACCTGCTTGCAGGTAAGCCAGCTGCTCCCACCTCCTGGCAGCTCACACAATAGTCTGGGGCAAGGAGGCAGGAGAGGAGGTAGGAGGCAGCCTGGAGGGCAGCCTACAGGCAAAAATATTGCAAAGTGTCTTTGCGTAGGACATGGTGGGTCTGACAGATCCGTATTTACAAAAGAAAAATGTCCCACTGGGAAATTTTTTGCTGCTCTACACATGTTACAGTGAAGTTGATTTTGGCTCCATGGGATTTAGGGTGTCTGTGTTAGAACAGGAATTTAAAAGAAAATCATATTGAAAAAGAAAAGATTAAGAAATCAGAAGCAGCACTTGTCTGGATGACAGGAAGGAGACCTCTTAATGAAAAGAGCTTGTAATTTAGTAAAGGCAGCTTGTCCAATTAACAAATAATATGAAATGTCAACTGTGAACCAGACTGCCTGTTGTATGCATTGACTTCAGTAACACTTCTAAGGACAGCATAAACAGTAATGCTTCCCACTGCTCCGTTTCCGAGGACCTGGCTGAAAACGAGTCCTGTCTTCACAGCATCCTTCCTCTGTAAGCAGACAAGAAGAAGACGTAATTGTTTTGGAAAAAGTTGTAGCTGAGTGCTACTTCCTTCGTACACTCTGGCTGACTCCTCATGAAGCTTTTTGCCTTACCTACTGCTAATGGCTGCCTGTTGCATTGGGATCTGATTGCTACTACAAGTAAGATACATACAGCACACTTCAGAAAGAGATAAACATTTGGTGTCATGTTTAGCTGTACAATATACATTTTCAGGGACACTGTCTACACTCAGGATCCACTGAAATCCCTTGGGGTATTGTTGATTTTAATCTTTTCTTCTTTTTAAAGAAAATTTTGGTCTTACTTTTGCTGATATGTGACACATCAAGATGCACATTAAGATTGAGATCTGTTTTAAAGGTTTTCAAAGCAAACAAATCCCCATTTTTTTTCTTTTTTTCTTTTTTTTTGGTTTTGTTTTCTCTTTTCAAAAAGGTAGCCATGTAGGCATTTGCTGTTATTGAAGTCTTTATATTCAATAAAGGCTTCAAACCTCTTCAGCATCTCTAGGTTTAAAGGATTTCTTAGAGTTTAAAGTTCTACCTTGCATGACAAAAGTTGTTTTTCTGTCCTGTATTTCCAATGAATTCTGTAAGGAAATGGTCTTGGAAATTGCAGCTCTGGAAGAAAGATCCAAATATCACATATTACAGTTCTGGTACATTTCCTCTTTGACATTTTGTCAAACATTACTCTGCTTTCAATTTCATTTAGAAGAGTTCAGTAAAATGCTGCATGCAGTGTTTGCTTTGCTCTTGGCAGACTCCATGCTCTACCCCTCTTTCTGGAAAAGATGGCCTCTATGGATCCACTCCTCCTTCTGCTGTGTTTCTGATGTCTTCTTTTGTGAGAATTAAACACCGTATTTTTGGCAATGCCTGCCCTTCAGTGTAGATTAATTAATTCCAAAAGCAAAGAAAAAAATCTCCATTTATTTATTTATTTTTAAGGAGGTAGGTCATTTCTGGCAAGTCAACTAAAGAGTTTTGGCAAGAGTTTCTAGACTTGTGGCACTAGAGACTACATAGTCCTCTAGTCTAACAAAATTAAATATCTGTCACTGTTCAAAACAGTCCACAAAAAGCAGTAGACCCTCAAGTGGAAATGTGTGCACTTCTGTTACCTCCAGCAACTTCAGACTCATCTATACTAGCTACAAATTTGGTTCAGTCTTCTTCCAGTTCTCTGAACAGCCTTTTATTCCCAGTCTGTTTTGTAAGGTTCTGTTTGGATGTTGATGCCCAGGTGGAATTTCCCCTCCTTAGTGCCATTATTAATTTTGGAACACAAACCTCTTCACATAAAGCACTATGAAAGCCAAGAAAGAAATAAACAAAACCCAGACTTGCTACAAATCAGTAATCACTGTTATTTTTGCACACAAAAGGCAAAACTGAAAAGGCAGGTTTTTCCTAGTTTTAAAGACAGGACAGTAAGAATGTCTAAGAAGAAAAAAATGAAAAAATGCTTTCTTGTGTGACAAGTCAAAGGTTGGTCAGCTCCCACGAGCTCTGTATGACCTTACTCTTTCAAACTCTCTAAGATTTATTAGCTGATGGCTTTGTGGGTATAAGCTGCACCCTACACTATATTCTCATGGATGAGCCTATGCTAATACTACCCTGGTCTTTGCAGATGCATATGACTATAATATCATGCATGTTTCCAAGCCAGCCAGATTTAATTTTTACATTGGCCACACACCTAGGCACAGAGCTTTAATTGGAGCCCTTTGTTGGAAGTTCAGAATTCCCCAGATCATAAATCTACTGCCTTGTTGGGAGCCAGCAGCCACTTTGATGTTCTCACCATCACCCTTAGACTATGTTCACACTCAAGATCGAAGTTAGTCTCACCGACAGACCCAGATATTACCAATGCACCATTCCAATGGCAATCCTTTTACTCTGAAACCACTGAAGAGCTGAAAATGTCTTATCTAGCTCCATCCACTTACTACATCTGAGATTTCCCCAGCTTTTAAATTATAGAAAGCATCCTCGACTTTTCTCTATTTCCAGTTTAAATATAATAACGCTCTAGTTCTTTGCTCTTTAGACACAGTTTGCTTACTTGTGTACTACTGCCAAGGGTTTGACCTCACATGAAATATGAAGAAGAAGCTGTCCTTGGCAGTATGGCACAAAGTTTGGGAACCTGCCTTAGGAATGCAGCATTCCTGGTTTCCCTGTAGGGTCTTTAGAGAGATACATGAATCTGAGGAGGACAACATAGAGTCTATATGTTACAATTCTGCTTTGAGGCATTCTCTAGATGTGAAAAAGGGTCTTTGCATCATCTGTTCAAGGAGTATATTGAAATTTTCTGAACTATTATGTTTTTCAATAAGATTCTGTCAATACTTCCCCAGATTTCCATCAGAAAAAAACAATGGGTAGAGCTAGAATTTTATACAAAACATCTCAGGCTTGACAGATTTTGGAAGAGAGCTGTAAAATTGCAGCATCTGTTATTCTGCACCATCCGAGTGTGGAGTAGCTTTGAAGCTATCTGTTGTGAAGAGAGCAACACACGTAAACCACCTTCCCCAAACACCTCAACCACCTCCAGCCTCACAGTTTCAATATGTTTGTTCTGAAATTGCTTTTTTTATTATTTTTTTTTATTTTTGTCAAAGTTCATAGAATCATAGGATGGTTTGGGTTGGAAGGGACCTTAAAGATTGTATAGTCCCAAGCCCCCTGCCGTAGGGCACCTTCCACTGGACCAGGTTGCACAAAGCCCAGTCCAACCTGGCCTTGAACACTGGGCATCCACAGCTTCTCTGGGCTATAATTATGTCAAGAATTATCACCAGGCAGTCACATGGTCAGGAAAGGTCTTTTCCCTTTGAAATCCCCATGAGTTGACATGAAATGTATGGGGGAAACAGTAAGACCTTTCATAAAAACTGAGCTGAAAATCAAAAAGAAATAAGAGGCAGTGAAATGGTTAGAAGACAAACAGGCTAGAAGAATGGGAGTACATGGGGACTATACCTTGACAGATACCTAAGCAAAATCCAACTTTAGGCTGAGAAAACAGAAGAGCTATGTTCAAGGACAGTGCCCATTGTTCCTGTCCTTGCAGTCAAGCAGAGCATCTGATCATCAAAACACAGATAATTTTGCAAGCAAGGTGACTTAAACATGCCAAAATTTCAAGAGAGGCTTACAACAGGAAACAAACTCAGTTTTTGCACAAGCTTTCCAACAAAACCTAGGGCCTAGGAGGGAGCTCTCCCACACCAACCTTGCACATGTGTGTACACATCAGGTGGATGTACAGTTCATCCTCCAAAACCATTAGCACTCGTTCATAATACTGGGAGAACTGAGAACTGTTTCCACTGTCTTGATAATTTGGCCTGTGCTTGATGCTAACATTCTTTTTCTCATAAAAAAAATCTAATTTGATAGCTCTTTCTCTGCCAGCATCTTGAGATAAGTTAAAACCATTTTAAAATTACTTGTATTTGAATGAACAACATGAATATTGCATAACAACTGTTGTTTAGGATATTTAAGGGGCTGCAATGATCTCAAGACTGAGATGGTTATTACAACTAGAATAAAGAATAAAGACATGAGATTAGGAGCAAGATGCAGATGTAATGAGATTTTTCATCACTTTTTGAGTCATTTTCACTTGTGTGTGTTATGTGGGTGCTCCAGAAGCTGAGAAACAGCCCAGAACAAAACTTCCTCTTCATTATCACTAGGCTGCGAAGAGGAGTAGGAGGCATTAGGAAATTCAAGCCCTAATGTTATTTTAAGTATGGTTTTCATAACAAGGATTGAGTAGGAGGTATAAAAAGTTCCTACAGAGAACACAAGATGTATATGTCTAAAAGGAGAAATAAAAACTAATGTCTGCAGCTATGTCTAGACTATTGTTTATTGTTGTCTTGTAAATTAATTTGGTATATTGCCAGATATTTCTACTTAACACTCACCTTGGAAAATTATGATCCAAAAATTTCATAAAGACATGTTTGAATCTCAAGGCTTTGGGATGGGATATATAGAAGATGCTCTCATTGATGGTTGTTCCAAAGTACTGGCTTAATTTAGGAAACAATTCTTTAATGTACATGTGACAGAGTAATGGAACAGGTTGCCCAGAGTGGTTGCGGAGTCTCCTTCCTGGAGGTCTTCAAAACCCACTTGGACATAGTCCTAGGCAACCTGCTCTGAGTGTCCCTGTTGAGCAGGAGCGTTGGAGCAGATGACGTCCGGAGATCACTTCCAACTTCAACCATGCTGTGATTCCATGATTAAACCATTGACTCTGATGGAGCCCATCAGTCAGTGGGCCTACAAGCATGGTCTTACCAAGCACTGTGTAGAACTGCAGCCAGCCTACCCTTTTCTCATTCAAACTCCTATTGCCTTTTCTTACAAAAAAAAAAAAAAAAAGTCTACAATAATGAGCATGTCCAAAGCATGAAACTGGGAAGACTGAAGTAGCCACAAGTCTTCTTGTCATGCCACTCTGGAGATCAAAGCCTTTCTGGGTGAGTTCTCTCAGTAAGTTGTCAACAAATTTTCAGGTTACATCTGTGGTGATTTTTTTTTAATATGGTAATTGTTACATTTACAGAAGAGGGTTCAGTCTGGGCTCAAAGCAGCGAGAGAAGTATGATTTGGCTGGTGGTGACTCTCTCCTGCTGCCTTGGCACCAAAGAGTTTCAGGTGAACAATATGATGTTATTTTAGCCAAAGTGCACATTTTCCTTCAGTGGTGAAAAGCTGTTCCCCAGCTTAAAGACAATTGATATTTTCATGCATTGTTCCGTGTTCGCATGAAAGACCTGAAGGGAAAGCAATCTCAAGCTTTGCTGAAAGCAAAATAATACCATTTTATCTCCTGAAGTGTGAGGATTCCTGGGGCAGTGCCTGACTTAAACATCAGCTACAAGCCATCAAAAGCAACAGAGTGGATACTGTTTGACGTCCTGGTAACTTCTAACCTATGTGAAAGTACCCAGTGTAGTACATAAGACATTTTTCTTGATATTTACACACTCACAAAGGATGCCCTGAATCCTGTCAACCTGCTGTGCAAATATTTACACTTCTGGCAAGGGACGTCTTAAAAATGTGTATTCTTGCAATCTGACAGCCTGGAAATCCCACTCCTAAGTCTGGCAACCAAATTAACTTCTCCAGTTAAGATCTGTTTCAACTTTGTTCTGATTATTGTCTTACCCCTGACTGAAAATCGCTGCCCGCCACACTGCACATGCCAACATGACTATTATCTGCAGTAATGCTTCAACTGTCGTGGGAATGCATTCGCACTGCAAGGCTCTGACATCCAGGGAAAGTGGGTCAAGATTGTTCATTCATCCCCAGCATCCCTGGGCACTTTCATCTTGAAAGATTTTGGCTTAGTATCCTATAAAACATCCAAAGAAAACAAATCCCATCAGAGTCCAGGGTGCTCCTTTGTAATGCTGACCAGTACTACCCTGAACCCAACACAGGATGACAACTGGTGCTGGAGGCAGCCAGCTGGGGAAGGGCTCTGGTGTTTGACTGTTCATGTAAGTAAAAGGGTATATGTATATAATTTTGGATTATTGTCTAAATGTGGGTATTTTCTAGTCTGGTGGGAGTTCATTGCAAGTGAACATCTACGGACAGTTATTTGTAGTGCAATGACTCAGCAGAAGGTCAAACGGGCCCTAGGAATTGGTAGTTCTTTTCAACTAACAAAGTTAGCTGGCATAGACAACAAACAAAAATACCTTCTCAGCTTGGCCTTCAGCCCAGGTAATTAGAAGAAAGATTAACTTCTTCTGTCTTTGGCTACATATCTGGAGTCCCTGCACAGTCACTTTGGAAAGGTATGGGAGATCTGAAGTTCAAATGCCTCCTGAAGCTGTGAACTGATGCGGGACAAGGACAGAGCCTCAGCTCCATCCCCAGCACCTGCCCAGCTCTTCCCAGACAGCCTGCATGGTGAGAAAGGGAAAGCAAGCTCAAAACGGAGCCCACTCCCATCCAAGTTGTACTCCCATTCAAGAGCTCTGTATAAAGTTGCACCAGTGACAATAAGGGTGTCTCACTTAGGTTTTCACAGGTCTTTGTCTTGTTAAGGGAAAAATGGGACTCTCTTACTGTGCAAGACACCTGTCGTGACATCCAGCTGAAAGATATCTGCTTTTGCCATGCAGACGTTATTATTTTTTTAAGATAATCTGGAAAAAAAAATCTAAAATGCTACTCCATCAGTAGTTATGCAATTCTAAGAAGATATTTAAAAATCTTAGGTGACCCTTAAGCCAGGAATTCTTACTCTGCAAATTCCTGAAAACTCATTACTGGATACAGTTCAAGTTGGGTTTTACTCAAAGGTCGTACTGTAGACCTCCAAAAAAGTTGTCATGAGAGGCCACAAGGCAAAAACAGCTACTCCATTTGTCCAACAAGTACAGAATATGCAGAAGATTCATGTGCAGGGACTGGATGCCCAAGCTACATTACAATCTGTAAACTCTGATAATGATCTTATTAAGGATATATATGCTAAGTTTATTATAATCATTGATGTTTATGTATAGAGCATTCCCCCACTTTTTTTTAATTTTTTTTACTTCTTTTTTTTCTAGAGAGTCAGAGAGAGATCACAGAAAATCTGATGTGTATAACACAGAATCACAGATTAAGGTAGTTTGGAAAGAGTGTCTAAAGCCATTTAGCCTGCTTCCTGGCCCAAAGCAGAGCAAACTACAAAGTTAAATCAGGTTGCTCAGGATCTCTTGTCCAGTAAAATCTTGAAAGTGTCCACAGATGCAGATTTCCACAACCTCCTTGGGCCCCTCTTCCATTGCTTCATCATTCTTACTATGAGGGATTTTGTCACTCTGTCCAGCTGGAATAAATATTTCACAGTAAGGAAAATAGAATAGATGTAGGTGTAGGCTTCACCAGAGAATTGTTAAATCACCTGCAGATTACTAGTTGTCTCTGAACTGCGCCTGAGTAAGACAATGTTGATTTGAAAGGAAAATACATGTTGCACAGCATCAGTCTTTGTGTGAGGGCACACACTAAGAAAAGCTAAAATTAAATTAAAATGTCTAATATATATATATAAATATAACTGTGTATATGAATGAAAAATGCTTTGCAAACAATATCCAGGTGGTGGAAAGAGGATGATTAAAGATTGCCATGTGTAATCCTTTTGGAAATAGCTTCCAGACAACTTTTCTCAAAAAATATTTTGGCCTGACAGATCACATAATTGAAATAGGCCAAATGCAAGAATTGGTATTTAGCTTTCATTTCTTGACTGCCGGGCAGTTCTTGGAATGGAGGCATTTGTATGCAACTACCAGTGCAGTATTTCAATGACCTATATGGCGTGAGAGTCATTAATAAACAGTTCTGCAACGAATGTGTATTTCCTTTGGTGTAATGCTATGGGAGTGCATTGTAGATGTAAGCAGGGAAAAACTCTGCCATAGAAGTTGAAGTTTATCTCTTGATTATGATGCCAAGGCTTGACTTCACAGGACCATAGAGAAACCATCACGATTTATATTACTCCTTGTATATCAGAAAGGCTAAGAACACGGTTCAGTCTATTTGTCGTATCCCATTTTCTGCGGTAGCAGAACTCTCCTGAGAAAGAGTAGAAATCACACAGGACCTAACAGAAGAATGGCATGAAGTTCTATACCCTAAGTAGTCTACAACTCTCCAACTCTGGGAGATGTTAATGGAGGAAGTCAAGATGTCCCAGAATGGCAGTGTCTCCATTTTGTGGTGACTGTTCAAGAGGGCTTGCAGAAAAACCTCCACTGCAAGAGGCAGCATAGACAAAAGCTTATTCTTCACCACAGCAGTCCTCCTCATCTTCTTGTAAAAAGCCCTGGACAATTACCATGTGCTTAGCCCTGTGCCACTGGATGGTTTGGGTTCTGACTCTTCACAAAGCATCTGGGGGGAATGAGTGTAAACATGGGCTCTTCCATGCTGGGGTTCAGATTTAGGTGACTTTCCGCTGTGATCCTGAGAATCTGCAGTTAAGTTTTGCTGTATGCTTCACCAGCAATGGAAATCGACCTTTTATGGCCTGAGATTGAAATCTGTGCACTTCAATACTTTTGAAAACAAGCATGTCTTAAGGAGCCCGAGTTTAGTCACCCATAGAATTAGTCACGCTAATGGCCTAAGCAAGCCAAGAACAATTTGTTTTCTGCCTGTTCTAATATTTCCTCCTTCCTCCCTACAAGGCCCTATACAGCAAATACCTACATTGCAATGGCCTCATTGTGGCACCCTGAAACACATTAATCCCCTTGCTGAGTTAAATGACCAACATAATGTTGACTCAGGAAATCTTCAGTTTTGCAACTTTATATTTTAACCAGCAGTAAATCTACAATCCTGAAATTTGGCTCAAGATGTATGTTTTTCCAAAATCCTAATGTCTTGAGTTGAAAACCTTGGTCCAAGTAGATGTCAGTTTCCCACATCTTTTGCTTCTACTGCCTGCATTCATGTTGACTGTTGGCAGTCTGATCACATTGGCAAAGTGCATTACATTCAGGTCATATCTTAGAATGACATAAAAAACATCCAGACAACAACAACAACAAAATTAATTATTTTACTGAACCTGGAAAAGCACACAAAACTGCAGCTGTTCAAGCTCAATAAAGAACTTCTGTTTTTATTTGTTTTTTAAATACCAATTACTTATTGAGTTCTCACTTTTCACCGCTATTTGCAACCAGTGAGCATTATGTACAGCACATTCAGTCGGTGACTGATGCTTTTGCCTCCAACATTTTTGCTCAACAAAAATAAGGGCTTCAGCAAAGCATTAAGTTGTTTTAAGTGGATAAGCAAAATCTTTTCTGATTCCCAGTGCTGTTTCTAAGTGGTAAAAGGAGAGGGAGAAGGAGAGGAGTTTCTTACATTTTTTCTACACTCAGATAATTTGTTCAGGCAAACTGAGGAAGGTGAAGCTATCTTCCCTTGCACATGAACGTGTTTGGCCACGGTTTGCACTTTTTCCAAGCAAATTCAAGATGGAAAGAACCCCTGCTGTCATTTACATTCCTGTCATTTGTATTTCTACCAGGACCAATTCAGCATTTCTGCATTTTTCATTTATTTATTTATTTATTTACTAATGAAAGAGGAATCATAATGTTACTCACTTCTCAGTAGATCCCAAGCAGAGTAAGTCATGGATGGGATGTTTTTCATCTTCAGTATAACCAGAGAAACACTCTCTGGTTATAGAGAAAGCAAATAGGTTGTAGTGGGGTGAATGCATTGAAAACATTATTTTCTATCAACAACTTCTTTTCCTTCTGTTAATAACTTCCTTCAAATTCTCACACATGCTCTGATAATGACATTCCCAGATAGTATGGGATGGCTGGTATTACTGATGGAAGGCAGCACTGTGTTGTACCAAAAAAAAACAACTGTGGGATTTATTTATTTTTTGTCTCCTATCTGTGTACAGATCTTCAACTAATGTAAGTTGGATCACATTACATTGAGGTTTATTTCCTCCAGTGGGAGGCCACAGTAGTTACAGGCATCCCAGGTAGGTCATGGCCTGGTTGCTTGTACTGCGATGCAGCTGTGGAAGCTGTTCTGACCCTGCCCAGCCCCACTGGTTGCACTCTGGTGTGCAACATGGACCATGCTCAGAGCACTCCAGTGAAGGGGCAGAGGCAGCACAAAGCCTTCTCCTGGAGTTTATTTAGCAAAATCCTACCTCTTTTCTACAGTGAATGTGTCATCTCTGATGGCAGATAGCCCTTCAAAGTCCTGCGGTAAAAGGCATTGTCTTTTTACCCTTAATCTCCTCATTGTCTCATTCAGAAGTAATGGGCTGGCAGATTCGTTGTTCCCAGATAAATCATGCTAATATCCTAAAATGTCTAATAAACAGCACAATAAACATGATTTAAAACCAAAACACTTAAGAACATTCTGAAATACCGAGAACAATTTCTGACATTGGGATCCTTTTTCTCTGGCATCCTTTCACCATCTGATTTACTTTAACATCCCTGATATTTGAATTTCATGAGGAAAAAGCCCCAGACTTTGACAACTACAGCTAACTCATCAGTCTGCAGTGCTGGGATTTGCTTGTTGCCCGCTGGCCAAAGCTGCACAGATCATCCTTCATTAGCATTTCTTGTAACATCAGCAGAGTGGGATTAATAGAGCATAAGGCTGCGCTGGGAGCATGTTACCTCTTCTAACCCCATGGTTCATCAAAACCCCTGCTCAGCATCTACCTATGCTGAAGTAGTTTAAATTCTGGTTGGTTAGCATATGTAAAACTGCCAAAGACTTTACATCAGTTCCCCAGCTCACAGAAAAATGCCCTTTATTCAGTGAATATTTAATGATTAGACAAAAGATGGCCCACCTTCAGAAGAAGAGCCTGAGAAAGGGCAAGCCAAGAAAAAATGAGGCTTTGGTGATAACCACGCTCTGATGGGATGTCAGCTGGATTTGAGACCCTCTTTTAAACCACCACCCAGAGAGGGATTTCTGAACATACCCTGGAATGCTGTTTCCAACAGATTGTCAGCAATGCACTTGCTCCTGGTTTCCGTGAGAAAACTTTGACTGGGTTTACCTGCAGAGAAAGTTTCATGGCTGAGAAGACCAAAAGCTGACAAGATCCTGTTTCTTCAGCAGATACAAGTGACTGATTGGCTGTCAAGGCTGGGATGAGGCAGGGTCCTTGTATTTGGCAAGTTTCCTTGGCTATCTTGAAGGCTTCTTACTCCATCGTGCTGACTTTGGGGATCTTAGGCAAGGGTGTCCAACTCTTTGCATAGGTCCATTAACTTATAAACCACAAGTAGCAAGGCAGCCTGAGGCTGGGTAGGAAATGCTCAGCATGATGCCCAGTTTCCCTCATAGATCCAGCTTGCAGAACCTGGTTCAGAGATGTTCTTAGTTTCTCTAACAAAGACCATGCTTTTTCCATGCTGAATGACAGTTGAATATCCTAGGCAGTATTTCTTTGCTTGGGAAAACCTGGGCATTTGCAGCCCTGACTTCTTGATATGGGCTGGGAGAAGCCATGTTCATATTTGTCAACAGAAGCTCAAGTGAGGGTGATGGATTTCAGGGGAAAAGTGAAGAGCTGTGTTCACACCATCATCATGTCACTTGCAGGTCCCTGTCTCAGGTTCTGTGGCTCCCAGGCCCACATTCCCTCCTGCAAGGTCTGGTGAGAGGGGGAGTCCTTAAACTGGGCAACAAAACACCTAGCCCAATTGTTCTGGGGATGTCATGGGAAACGAGCAAGCACAGCACAACCCAAAGGTACAGATAAAAAAATGTTGAGGGAAGGGACAAAACTTAAGATACAACTTTCAAGGCTTTGGATAAACCCTCTACCCATTTGGGACTGGAAATTGTTGACTGTGGGACTCAAGTTTCTTTAAGGTGTGTTTGAAGGAGCTGTTTCACATTTGTTTGAGAATTGATGTGTTCGGGAGCCATCAAGGGGAAAGGAAAAAGCAGTTTAACTCCCCTCTTTTTCCGTGAAAGGTCTCAAAAGCACATTCCTCACTCGTCTTCTAATCACTCAACTGCAAAGATATACTATCCACGGATTTTCATGACCCAGTCAATTTTTTCCCACCCAAGGGCACAGTTTCAATAATTAAACCCAGAGGCTGCACCAAAATAGCTACCAGATTAGTTAGATATGGCACTCTGTCTAAAGAATCTTGGTCTGAATGGGGGGACTGGGACAAAATCACGCATTTATTGTGCATTTAACATCTGAGATGTTGACAAGTAGTGGTCCAGATCAGCACTTCCCCTTCCTACTATGTCTTGAGCATGCCTAAGAGCCTGAAACCACCCTTTTGAGTTAAGCATGCTTGGAGGAAACCTGCTAGATTTATTTGAGTGCTTCAAAGTGGTGTGTAGGTTTACTTAAAATAATCAAGAGAGTCACACAGATGGCTAACTTTGTAAATGTCCTTTTAAACATCATTACTTCAGGCAGCAGAATAAACATAAAGAGGATGAAATACAGGAAGCATCTGCATCCATTTTCTGGCTGTTTTGAACAACCTGTATCATTTCAAGAGGTTAAGAGGCTTGTGCAAAATTGTAACATTCTGCCTGGCATCATCTTACCCAGAATGACCTTGGATTTATCTCACTTGCTCTACAGCCAGTGCCTAAAAGGTTGGTTCCCTCTACAGACTTTAGAAATAAAGGGCTGTAGCCAGAGAGCATTTCATCCTGTTTTCCTCAAACACAAGCTTTAGAATGGAATATATAAGTACAGGAGGTGCCCAGCTCTTCTCTGTCTGAAGAGATTAAAGCTGTCCAAACCTAGATGTGCAATTTTTAGACATTTGATTTTCACATAATCCCACCCTTCGTTTTAGCAGTGAGACAGACTCTTCTGCCTTGCAAAGGAAGTGCTTTTTACCCTTCATTATCTGTTAACCAGTCAGAGAGTCTCTGCCTCCTCCCAAGCCTCCCTCTCTTCTCCCTCCCTTCCAGTCCTTCCAGTCTTCCCAGTCCACATGACAGTGCAGCTGACTGGGGTTAGGATGTGCTAGCACAACTACCTGTTTCAGTGGTAAAATGAAGCTGCTTCCTCCTTTGGTCTGCTGTTACAGGACCTACTCAGGTGTTCATAGCACTTAGCAAATGATTTCTTATTAAACAGATGCCCAGGTGAAAAAGGGAGGTGAGATTACAGTAAAAGATAATTATGAGACTTGGGCTACATCTGCACTATGCAGTTCCACAGAGATGTTTGAACCTGCTCCAAACCCAGCAACACTTTAATGCTCATTAAGCACCTGAGCTATTTATTTCCATTATTTTCACTATGCTATTTTCAACAACCAAGCACCATGCTTCACTGCGTAGCGCAAAGCTGCTGTACTAGTGGCACAAGGAACTTTTTGGAGAATTAGTATCCAAAGATACAGACAGTTCATGAGAGTTAAGTGAAATGCAGAGGTTGTACACAGATGACTCCCTAAATGGTCCCCATACTCCAAAATCCACATCCACAGCATCTGTGATGTAATTTCACCTAAGTCAATAGAGACCCCATTGAACTCAATGGAGTTTCAACAGAGATTGATTTGTCTCTTAAAGCTTTAATAACAGGAAATAACCATCTGGCTCTACACGCCTGCTTTATTTAATTTTTATAAGCCACAGAGTGACGGTCTGTATAGAAAGATGGATGATTATTGTGCACTGTCCGAGCATCTTTCCTCAAAAATCAGGCTTTACTCAGCAGGAAGAGTGCATGCACTCTTGTTTCACTTACCGATGTCTTTCTTCTTTTATAATTGTGAATGGTTTATATTATTGTGGTTGATGCCAGTAACATCTCAGTTCCCATAACCATCGTTCCAAGCAAGTGATGAAATGCTTGAAACCTGCAAGTCTATTACAAATAATCAAGTAAAATAAATAAGTATTCCTTCAAGGATCATATGACCAGTGGACTTAGCTTATTGTCTTTCTGTATCATTGCCTTGTACACATCATGGAAATGAAATTGATCTGCTCAGTTTTGTTATGTGAAAGAGACATCTTTGTACATAGGGATTTAGCTACATAGGTTTATCCCCACAGTAATACAAGTTATGTATACAAATCCGGACAGCAAACACAGGAAATATACTCTTTTTCCAGAAAACGTGTTTTTGTTTTGTATTGTTTTGTTTTTTACTAGCAACCTAAGGTGTGAAAAAAAAATGCTTATGTCAAGAAAGGAGGTTGTATCAAACAAATTGGTAGTAGTGGTGTTTTGTTCCATGCAACAGAAAGGAAAATGTAGGCAAAGAGCTTAAAGTAGGCACTCTTTTATGTTGCCATGTTCACAAAGTCTCAAAGGAGCCCCTTTTCAGCTGATTCACATCAATAGGCACAAAATAGAAGCAATCTTTATTGTCTCCAAAGATATGACTATAGATGTCCAAGTTTTGAACCCCATCTTCTTCCTACACCTCTTTAAAACTGCCTAAAATTTGTGGCTTTCCCTTTCGTTGTCAAGATGTCTTGTGTCTCTTTGGGGATAACTGTACATGCATATAAGGCCAAAAGCAGAAGTTGAAGACAACTTAAGCTTATTTGAGAGAACACTGTTTCTTACAGTCTCTTCAGCTAATATGAATGTTTTCCATGGGAAGCTAATGGCAAATCTTGTTTCCTCTGTGTCTTTGTATATAAACCGTATTTGAGAGCATTATTCAGTAGGCAGAAAACAGCCAACAAAATAAAACCCCTGAAAAATACAAACTGTATTAGAAAGGCTAAAAATTGTTATTTTCCTTTTAATGTTCTAACTTTGTAACACATTTATGATGGGATTTAACAGAATTAATTCCATGCATACAGGAAGCAGACCATTCCCCATTTCACCATCTGTGGTGTCATGCTGGGTTTATAATAGAATTCTGTGGGCATGATATAATTACTAACCTAGTAAGGAGTTTGTGTCTGCAATATTTGTCATAATACAGTGTGTAAAGTTTTACTAGTGTCTCTTCAGAAAGCTCTAAGAGATACAAGCAGCCAGAAGCCAGAAATGTGCTAATTAAGGTATACAACAAAATATTAATCAAGAGATGTGGAGGAGGAGGAGGGAAAGAAACAACTTCAATTAGTCACACCATTATGTGGCATCCAGCATAGCCTGAAAGAAAAAGCTAGCTGAACTGATGAAACAGTCAAGGAAAATAGCCAGGAGACCTGTCTAGCATGCGGTTTGAGGGTGGAGACCATGCGTGAATTCTGTAGACCTGCATGAGCTTCTGACAAAGAGCATTTGCAGAACAAAACAGGCAGTGCTGAGGGCACCACGCATGAGCTTTTCCAAGAGCACTTTTCCACATTTGCTTTCCCAAGCCTTGTGTTTGAATAATAATCATAATACGGAACTTAAACATGCCATATTAAAGAAAGGAATGGTTAATTAGACTGCAAGCCTTCCTTCACCGTTGGGTAAACCAGCATGCTTCCCTCTGAGGAAGCTACTAGCTACTGCTGCTAAAGGCAGTGCTGGAAATGTCATTGTCCCTGGCTGTGCCATACACTAGGGCTCAGTTGCCTCAGGCCTTCTGTGCATATTGCTGTTTTGAGACCCTCAAACAAACTAATAAATTGTTGATTCCTATCTCTACAACCTTTAAAGTCTGATGATGGGAGCAAACTAAGTGTTTTGTAATGTCTGTCCCCCTGGAATTTGTCTTGTGATCCCAGGTGCTCCACCTGTGCCTTGTTGTTTACAACCATATGCATTTTATAACAAACACCTGCTTTGCTGAGAGCCCAAATTCCTCTATCCTCATGAATTCTGGAAAGTGCCTACTCTGTGTTCTGATTTTTAAGCATGGGGACCAATGCCTTGGGGATCATCATTTGCCCACAGTTCTCTTGTTATACCACCAATTTCATTTTACTGGCAGCCACTGGATTTTTCTCCAGCAAAATGATACAGATGGCTAGTTATCAAAACAGGCCTACAAATTCAAGATGAGGTCTTGCAAAATTCCAGCAAAACATCAAGTTTGGCAATACTATTTTATTCAAAAAAAAAGCCAGTGAGCAGGAAGCAAGACAAAGGACTTCAGTTTGGATTCATCTTTAAGGGTTTTTTCCTGTGCTTGTAGAGTATTTATTTAGTAAACAATCAAGGCCATTGTCACCTCTGTTTTTCAGGACATCTTCTCGTCAGTTGACTTTTCCGGTGTTCCAGTTACAGCTTTGGAAAACAGAGTTCCTATTCCAGCCTCACATTATTTTCCTTTCTACAATACGTTCAGAGAGTGTACTGAAAAAGGGAAAGCTACTTAATATTTTTCTCATCTTCTGGTGTTAGACATTCTTTAGAGAATATATTAAGATTATGGCATCTGAGATCACAGCCTCTCCAGTCATACGGAAAGATCGTGTGTGAAGAAACAAACCTACCTGCTCACCTGCGCTAGCTGAAGTTGTTAATTTCACATCACACTGTGCCCACAGTTCAAGATAGGTACCATGGCGTTTACTTTGAACTTTTTGATCAGCACAAGTCAACAGGATATAAACTGCCTCATGAAGCAGTCTTCAACAGTTTCTGTGTCACCATCAAAATCCTATTTTGCTTCTAATTTCCGTTTTCTGGAAGCTTTCTCATTGACGTGGTTTTCAAAATACTGATTATTTGGAAGACATAAACTTCACCCCAACATTGCAGGACTAATATATAAAAAAATCTGTCTAAAAATAGGTTGGATCCCTAATAAAAACATCAAATTTCAGGAGGCTCATCATAAAATTATACAAGTCAGCAGGACTGTGATCACATCACTCTATGTCTAGTTAGATTTCAAATATACAGCTTGACAGCAGCAGAATGACATGTCTGCGTAGCTGGAGAAGCTGTTTCATGCTTTTGTACTTCATAGTGTTTTTACACAAAAACAGATCAGAAGTTCTCAGATTGTTAGGAAAAGAAGAGTTAACTGTTTCCCTCATGTCCTAAAGAAAAATGGGTCCTTAAAGACGAGAGTCAAATTCTGCAATGAACAACTTATTCAGTAGTGGGTTAGCTTTAAGGCCTTTGAGACTATGGGCATAAGCAAACAAATGCTAGCCATTAGTCTCACCAAGGCAGATAATCAGTATAGTAACAGACGTTGGCATTGCCCTTTATTTTTATTTTTAGAGGTGGATGAAAGAGGAACTGAGCCAAAACTTCATATCTAAATGCAGTATGGGGATCTCTCTCATAGGAAAGGAGGGATGTGAGATCTTTGTGACCACCCAGGTCACAAATGCCATGTCACCACTTAAAGAACGGGAGAAACTGAGGAAAATACAGAGATAGAGAAGGTCTGTGTTCAGAAAGAGGTTATCTGACCCAGCGTGACCCTCCCCTGTCCCAGCCCCATGCCGTGCCCTCGGGTCCTGTCGCTGTCCCCAGAGAGCAGAGCTCAGCGCCTGCCCCTCCGCTCCCCTCGTGAGGGAGCTGCAGGCCGCCATGAGGCCTCCCCTCAGCCTGCTCTGCTCGGGGCTGAACAAACCAAGGGGCCTCAGCTGCTCCTCATACATCTTGCCCTCCAAATCCTCCACCATATTTACAGACCTCCTTTGGGAACTCTCCAATAGTTTCACATCCTTTTTGTACTGTGGCGCCCAGAACTGCACACAGTGCTGGAGGTGAGGCCGCACAGCGCAGAGCAGAGTGGGACAATCCCTTCCTCATACTGTTCCGTATGTAACCTTATACTGAAGACATTGCTGTTTCCTAACAAAGTCCCTAACATGAATGGCTTATAATACAACCACAGATGAACTGAGTAAAGGCACTGAAGCATTAACAAATATTTGTCAGAACCATTGTTATCAATGCTGCTTAGGGATGACCTTCATTAGCAGCTGCTTGATTTTATGCTGGTGTCCAGAAGCACTCCTGAAGATCAAGAGGAGTAGAAGATCAAGATCTTCATGGTGGTCTTTCAGTATTTAAAGGGGGCCTATAAAAAAGATGGAGAGCAACTTTTTGCTTGGGCAGATAATGATAGAAAAAGGGGGAATGGTTTTAAATTAAAAGGGCAGAGATTTAGATTAGATGTTAGGAGGAAATTCTTCACTGTGAGGGTGGTGAGGCACTGGCACAGGCTGCCCAGAGAAGCTGTGGCTGCCCCATCCCTGGAGGTGTTCAAGGCCAGGCTGGATGGGGCTTTGGGCAACCTGGTCTGGTGGGAGGTGTCCCTGCCCATGGCAGGGGGGTGGGACTGGGTGGTCTTTAAGGTCCCTTCCAATCCAAGCTGTTCTATGACTCTGAATCTCTGATCAATAACTCATTGTACTGTATGCTGAATGAACTCATTGGAAGACACTGTCCTTCATTCACAGATCCTATAATAGGAAAAACACACAGGAAGAAGGCAAATGCTAACACAGTTTGTCAGATTAGCAATTAGCCTTGTTTTATTTCTATCGCAGAATTAAATTTGCTTTGTTTTTTGGCCTGTTTTTACCAAGGGAATTTTGGACACCATGTAGAGGTAGGAAAGGGTAATGATGGACTGCTCCTTTCTGTTATGTAAGCAACAGAAGAAGCTAAAGGGTAACAGGAGAAGGGGAAGAAACTGAGAAAAGATCTCTTTAAATATAGTGTAAGGAACAGAGTGCATATATTTTTATAGGCTCATAGAACTGATTGGTGCTGAATAAAATTTAAGAATTATGACTGCTTGCATTTCTGAGGAACAGGGTTGGAAAATACTGTGAAGCATATTTCTGGTTTCCTGAAAGGCTATCAGTAGTACATATAGGAGATGAATAGAAGTTTAATCCTCATGACATTTTTCAGTGATCTAGATACAAACATTTTGGATTTGGGGCATCTCTGTAGATAAGTAGAGCTTGGAAGAAAAGCAAATAGACATTTTCAGAAAATTAGGTGACAGCATCATAATATGTTTTTTCTTCCTGGAAACAAATGATAGGAAGATATCTTTCAAACATTTTCAAAGCAGCTTTTTAAAGGACAGTAACAATCAAAAGAGCAGCACAGATATAGCTGAAATAGGGTTGTGTGTTTTCTGGAAGCTTTTTCATACTTGATGAGGTTTTACAATCAATACACATGGAGTTTCCAGCAGGATTATCTTTCAAAGCATCTGCGGCACTTAAAAGAATTTTCTCTGTGTACACGCAAACCTTTTATTTTATTTTATTTTTTTATTTTATTTAAAAAAATGAAAAGAAAGGAAGAAACACAGGGAAAATAAAGCTCCCTGGATTTTGGTGGATAGATAACTGACCAGAAGAAAACCTTCCTTACTAAAGCTGATTCAGATGCAAAGGGAAACATCTCTTGACAACAAATGAACTAGTGCAGTTTATTCTAATAAAATGTATCTTTCTCCATTTTTTTCTACATGAAATGGGGTAATTTATTAGTAATACAGTTCTCAACTACTGTAAGATTTATATATATTTTGCAGTGAAAATGTACCTTTTAACCTGTGGTTGCAGGCTGCAGTGCCTGTTGGGTTATTCCTCAGAGACATCATAACTCCTGTCTGAAGTGACACATGCATTCTCATTAATGAGATGGCATTAATTAGCAAACACTTAGTGAATCATGTGAGCCACAGTTGTTCCCAAGTGCTTTTCATTGTCTTGTTTTAATGTTTTTTATTGGCAGAAAAGTCTAATGGCCTAGAATTAGCAGCCTTCCAGTACCTAAAGGTGGACTACAAGAAAGAAGGAGAGGGACTCTTTGTCAGGAGGTATAGTAATAGGACAAGGGGAAATGGTTTTAAACTAAAAGAAGGTAGGCTTAGATTAGATATAAGGAAGAAATTATTCACTTAGAGGGTGGTGAGGCATTGGAACGGGTTGCCCGGAGAAGCTGGAGGTGCTCCATCCCTGGAGGTATTCAAGGCCAGGCTGGATGGGGCTTTGGGCAACCTGGTCTGGTGGGAGGTGTCCCTGCCCATGGCAGGGGGGTGGGACTGGGTGGGCTTTAAGGTCCCTTCCAACCCAAACCATTCTGTGATTCTATGAATTGAACGAGGGCTTCCTCTGGGTTTGCTCTTGGCTGTCCTGCATGGCACCATGAGTGCCTCTGTGGGAAGAAGCGATCAGCTGTGGGTCACAGAGGTGTCAGTATTTGGTGGTTTATAGGCTTCTAGAGAGCATGCATATGGTGAAAACACTCACCAGAAAAATGAAGATCCAAGTTCAGTGCCTGTGAGCATTAAAATCCATATCTCTGTGCAACCGTGTTTTGGAACTGAAAAGTGACACATTTTTAAATCAACTAGAGGATCTATTTTCATGCACAAAGTGTAATTAAAAAGGGGAACTCATTCCCTCAAGTTATTCCAAAGGCCAAGACTTGCATGAAATTGAAAACTGTATTATCAGTTTACAAGATAACAACAACTGCAATTATGTAGATGAGATTTTACGTATAGCCATTATTTATGTGACAGAATAACACAAATCTATTTATATACATTGTGCATATGTATGAAAGACATAGACTTGAAGAGGACAGCTTCCTTATGGCTGTATTATTCAGTATTATTCCACTTTTTTTCCTGAAGCTTCTGGTACTGGATTCTGTGAAAGTCCTTACCAGAATGAGGCAGGTCTTTGGTTTGAGTCTTTGTGAATTTACTTTGGAAAAAAAAGGAAAAGGAAAACATAAATAGCACTTTTTAGTAGAAAGTGCTGAAACAAATCTGTTTTGTTGCCTTGGAGTCAGCATTCTGCACTGCACAACCAGAATTCCCTTGTCTATTACAGGAATACTTTTCAGGCTATGAGAATGGGTAAATGGACCAACAGAGCAAGACACCAGCTCCTTTAAACTCTTTATCAGTGATACCACTGTCCAATTAGCACTTGATTTTCTGAGAAATGTTCATCAGTGCAAATTAATCTAGTACCATTCAGGACCAAAAGGGAAAGTTTGCTATAAAACTATACCCACGGGTAATGGCATTAGCTACTGCTAATTATGCCAGCTGCGGTGTAGCTCATTGGCTCACTGTTCAAATTTCTATGGAGGAAGCATTTGGTATAAATTTTCTAATTTGCAGCTCTCTGAGGGTGATGTCATGGTTTACTAGCATAGAAATATTCACCATAAGAAATGGACTTGGCTTTAAGCTGCAAGGGATTTGGGGCTTGTGGGTTTTGCATTGTTAGTTCTTTTAATTATACAAAAGATTTCCCACGTGTAAGGACCTTTTGAGTGACTCACAACAACAGTTATGAGCAGAACTAAATTAAATACAGCATAAATTTAAATACACACAGTCTTATTAGACATTTGCAAGATAATTTTCCCATTATGGCTAAATGTGTTTGTAAGGGTAACAGCCATTCCAGAAATAAATGTTGTATTTGGGTGGATCATTTGTTCTCTTTACTGTTTAAACTTTTGTTCTGTGAAGTTTAATCATACATGATTGTCTATAATGGTGAATTTTCTCTTCCGAAGTCTAATGCTTCAAGACCTCTACAACCACAGGACGCACAGAGATCACAGATGCTGGTACAACATGCTTAGAACTCACAAGTTCAGTGCTGTGTATTGAGTTTCTTGCTGGGCTGGAAGAGTCTTCATAATACTAATTTTAATCTAAAGGCAGGCAAAGTGGATTATTAAACTGCCGTACATGGGATATAACTCATACAGCATACCTTTGCCCTGTCTTCAAGCTAATTTAGGTTTGGTTTTGCTACAGCAGCATGCAATACTGCATTTGGATTACCATCACAAATTGCTGGCTAGTTTTCACAGCAATCTTAAATTTGTTCCGTCACACAAACACATTATTGCAGCTTAGGAAATTGTACTGTATTAGGTGCCTGGCCACAGACTCTGTCGTAGGGCTGGTGCATGACAAATGGATATTGCTCAATCTTTTCCTGCTGTTGGACTCACCCGGCAGTCTATTCTTAGGGTAGTTCTGTAGCCACTGTGATAAATGCTTCATGCACTCAGTATTCACGTCAAAAGCCTGTACAAATAGTGAATATTGTGCAAAAATACTCTGAAATATAATCCAATACATGACTGAATTTTCTTCCTGTTTCCAGAAATGAACCACCACTATGAGGAGAAAAAAATGTCAGTGCAGCAGAAGGCCTGACACAGGGGATCACTCTGTGGGAGCTTGTTCCCTTACTGCTTGGCAGCTGACTGAGGTGCCTAAGTGAGGAAGCCAGGCATTCTTAGACGTACAGTGTTATAAGAGTGAGCCATGCCCTCTGCAGGGTGATTCTGTTCATCTGAGACTAAACGCTCTCTGGGGATGCCTCTGTGTGTTCTTCAGTTATGGGGGAGCCTGAATAAACCTGTGGTCCCAAGCTGGGCACCTGAGCTGCAGGTAGGTACGTGCAAAGAAGCTGAGCTCCATCCACTCTGATGAGGGCGTCTTCAGCTGTGTTAACAGTTGTAGCTCATCACTGGTACCTGGAGCTTGGTGGCATCAGAGGCCGTGCAAACACAAAGACAGGTCCTGATCTAAAGAATGAGTTAAAATTGTGGTTAGAGAAGGTCAGAGGTGATAAGGCAACACCAGTAAACTTTGCAGACTCTGAACAGCTCAGAGAATGTGTAAGTTATGGCTTTATAAGCCAAAATTTTTAGTCTCAGTCAGACCAGAGCAAGATGCCACAGGCCACAGAGAAGGGGCTCCAGAAGAGAGCTTTTCACCTCCTCAGCTAGGAGTCACAATGCAATCTTCTTATCACTGATTATAAAATAAAGATTGAAAGTTAGATCCAGTCTGGCAGGAGACAAGGTGACAAGTTCAACATCTCTACTTTCTGTATTTGCAAGGAAATTTTATAGTGCATTTAAGTATTGTACCACAGCTTTATTGGTGATTAGATAAAAGAAGGTCTTTACCCTTGAGCAATGCTCTTTTGGCATTGCACTCAAGCTCAGGCTGAAGTTCTTACTTGCAAATACAATGAAACCTTGCTATGTTGCATTTAAAATCTAATGCCTGGGCAAGATTTATCCTTGATACACTGCCCTGTGTTTTAAGAACTTAAATCATAAATTAATTTCACTACTAAGACTGTTTTCTTTGTGTTAAAATACATTGCATGTGCATTCTTTGATGTAATATTTTCATTTTTTTATTTGCCTATTATTTCAATAATTAATGTGATCAGCAAAGCTATTTTAAAATTTGTTTGTTTGTTTGTTTGTGGAACGGTTTCTTGAACTCTCTTCCCTCCCATTTGTAAGCAGAGACTTAATACAGTGTATGTTGGTACATTAACTGCTTTCATGATGTTTCGAGTATTAAAGAGAATTTTCTTTTGTTTAAGGTATCATTACAGGAAAAAAAAAAAGAAAGAAAAAAAAAAGAGAAATGGGTCACTTTCAAATTAGAAAGGGAGGGAAAAGAAGTTTTATTTGAATAAAAGACTTTTGGAAAAGATTTCGCAGCCAGCCTAGGAAACTTCACACCAAATAAATAAAGATCTTTACATGTTACACATCCCTTCAGTATATGCTACACAATATGTCTAGGAGTAGGGGTAACACCATAAAGAGAACACTAAACCATGGAGATTTATTATCCTAGTCCTTGAATCAATGGAAGAATATCAAAAGAACATTACAAAAATATACAAGTCTGAAAATATACAAGTCTGAGACTGGAAAATGGTCCTTTCCAAATCAAAGTGTCTTGAGGATTTTCTGCCAAGTGTCAAGTGACTCTTACAAGCTCTGAGAACCTCTAGCTACTGCTGATACGAAAGGCAGGTCGCCTCGTGGGCAGAAATGTACTCACAGATTACAGTTGTAAGTGTCTCAAATTTTTGTGTGTGTGATGTCCACTGAAGGCTACAGGATATGAATTAGCACTGCTTTTTTTTTTTCATCTTGAGTGAAATGATTCCCTTTTGGGTTTTATTGAAAGTAGAGATCATGAGTCATCTTCACTGCAAGAAGTACTGGAACCTGGAAGGAGATGAGACGGATGATGCCATTGTCAGCTCTTCTACTTGGATCCAGTCCCTACTTTTCTGAATGACATATTCCAGCTCTATATTCACAGCTGGCTGCTCCATCAAGCTCCCCATCTTTACATAGTGTAAACTGTGTGGGATCCCATCTTCTTGAAGAATAATGAGCTTTCCCATCTGTTTTTCACTTATTCAGTCATTCTTCACAGGGAAATCTCACTCTGAAACTCTCAAGCCACGCACTGCAGGATTATTGCTCTGGATCTTTGCACAGTTAATGTCATTTCCAATACTAATCCAGGCTGTGTGTTAGGCCAAACAGCCCATATTTGCCAAGTAGTTGGCAAATGCTGGTAACCTATGACTGATTTCCCAAAATAACAAGAAGAGTCATTGCCAGCTTGTGACTTCATATGCTCTGGGCAGAGCAAGACAAGGGCAGCTGACGAACGTGTGTGTGGAAAAAAAAAATGACAGGGATGAAACAGCTGGGGAAGGAAACACAACCACCAAAGTAAGTGAAGGCATTACAAGCTTCAGAGAACCAAGAAATCTTGATATTGGTGAAAGATGCAGTGAGCACTTGGCATGTGGAGCAGCTGAGGGTGCACACAGCCCTGGGTACCAGGCTCCCAGGTACCTGAGGACACGCAACCAATTGTTGGGCTTGGAGGACCACTTCCCACTGCTGAGCCTTGCACTGCTGTGTTTTCTTCTGATGAAGCCCACTTGCTAGAAGACGGGCCATGTTTCCACAATCAGTGTCCCACTGCCCATAGTTATCACTTTGTCAACAGTAACCATGGCAGATCTCCAGGTTTCAGCCAAAGCTTAGTTGTTGTTTGCTCATTGCTCATGGTAGGTGAGTGTCTACCTATGAAAAAGACACTGGAGGGTTTAGGCAATTCATACCTCCCTGTGATGATTCAGATAGTGTCAGGGGTTTCTGCAAATACTAACAGGCTGAGAAAGTGGGGAATGAGCTGGCAATTCTGGTGGCATAAAAATATCTATCTAGTACCAGTCCTGGGAAGCCTGAAGGAAAAAATGCTCCGTGTTATTTTAAGACATGGATATTTCAACTCCAAAAATTCACGATGTTCATCTAAAGACCACAGTATGGTCCTTGTAAGTCAGGTATAAAGAGCTGGTGAAAAACTCAGAGCAAGCCCATGTTACTAGTATCTTGACAAAAGACGGTATTTCAACACTCCACAATATTTTAAGTTCTGATTTCTTTCAAGACATTTGTGTTTCTGAAGCCAATAAACAAGATTTTTAACAGTATCTTGAAATATGGGCAATGGTGTATGACCTACCCTTTTCACTGAAAAGCTCTTTTGCCCTGAAACTATATATATTTGATGCCTTAATGTAAAAACAATCAAGCAAAAAGCAACAACATTGTACAAAGAAGATAGAGTATGTCACTTTTACTGTGCTGTAGTTTTACTGAATTTGATCTATGCCTTTGCCTGGACTTAATCTGACAAAATACTGATCATTTGGTCAAATCTGGCGAAGAAGAAAAGGGATTGCTGGAGAGAAAAGGAAGCTGAGGGGCATAAGGATTCAGAAATATCACTTCACTAAAATCTTAACTCTTGGCAAGGTAGCATCACTTTCATTCTGTTGTTTTTAAGAAGAAAAAACAACTTCTGTCCCATGTGAAATGTCAGTAGTTGGAACATTTATTTGAAATATGAGAAAATAGTTGTCAAACAGTTGCTTTGCCTGTTTCAGAACAAAGACCTAAACACCAGCATCTGAGTGGTATGGGTAATGCCCTTAACTCCTAAGAAAGCTGCTATTTTGGGGTGAGTTTCCCTCATCCTTTGTGCTGGAGCTTTTTAACACTTTCTATAATGAATTAAGTAGATGAGGGAGAAAAATGTATCTGTGTTTCTCGTGTGCTAGACAAGTCCCCTGCCTTCGTGAGCAATCCTATTTTCTTAACAATATAAGGAAGGAGAAGCATTGTTGGCTTTCTCCTCTCCTCTCCTCTCCTCTCCTCTCCTCTCCTCTCCTCTCCTCTCCTCTCCTCTCCTCTCCTCTCCTCTCCTCTCCTCTCCTCTCCTCTCCTCTCCTCTCCTCTCCTCTCCTCTCCTCTCCTCTCCTCTCCTCTCCTCTCCTCTCCTCTCCTCTCCTCTCCTCTCCTCTCCTCTCCTCTCCTCTCCTCTCCTCTCCTCTCCTCTCCTCTCCATTTCCTTTCCTCTCCTCTCCATTTCCTTTCCTCTTCCAATTCCCCTTCCCTTTTCCCTTTCCTTTTTCCCTTTTCCTTTCCCCTTTCCTTCTAGAGAGCTTTTGTGCTAAATTTCCCTAGTATCAAAGTATTTCTAGTCCTGAAGCAATACATACTGAAATCAATGTTTTCAATGAACATTGGGCCCCTTTGGTGCCTGGCTAATATACAGGAAAAGATCTGAATTGGTCATATTCTCATTCCCAGTGCTATTCTTCTGCTCAGTTTTTCCCACCTTATATATTAAAATCTATTTATATCATTTTATGTTTTTACTTGTATTTTCTACACAAACATAAACGTTTACTTTCCAGACATGCAGTAGCTAAAAAATGAAAGTAAACAAGAAAACTAATAGATTTCTATGATTTCACAGAAACTGCAAGTCATCATTAATATTTCCAAACCTGGTTAATTTTGTATTCATTTTCATAAGATCTCAAAATAGTTGTGTCTGTTTCTCATGACTAAAGAATTAAAGGGCATATTGACATTTAAAACATCCTAAAACTGTAATATTTTTCTACATTAGGTTTGTTAAACCTAAAGCACTCCCTTAATGTAAAACAAATTCTTAAAGAACCAAAATTATAATTATACTAGTAGCTCATGAACACCTAGGATTTTTCATAAAAGTATGAATGCCCTTAACATCAACTTTAATTAAAAGCCTGTCCCAAGTGTTAGCACTGTTATTCTGTAGATAAAAGAAATCAGCTATGCTGCAACATCTTTCCTGTCTTCTACAGACAGTGATCTCCAACAGTACATTGGAAACAAAAAAAGTCTACATGGTCTGCAGCTTCAGGTGGTGATGAAGTAAGCTGCGTTTTTGAGTTGAACACCTACATAATCACCTAAATCTCACAAAAATCTTAAGGTAGGCCCTACAAGGGACATCATTTGTTTTGGCCAGGCTTCAGCAGGGTTCAGCCTCTAGAGCAGATGTTACTGCAGGGTAACAGAGAAGAGAAATGAGTGTCATTAGTCAGCAGTATCACTCCAAATCACACCTAAACAAGACACCTGTTTTTCCTCATGTTTCTTCTTCTCACCTTTTTTGGAGAAGCAGGAGGAATCCTGGATAAGCAGACCCTCTCTCCAGACACTTCCAACTATAGTTAACATCTTAGGGGAAACAAAAAATAGAAATATCTTTGCTGAGTGTTAATACAGATAACTCCCACCAGATGGTCAGTTATAATCTTGATGAGAACACATGTAACCCATCACCAGTGGCCATAACAGAAAAGAGGGGAGCCTGCTTTTTATCTGCATTCTCTGGCTGACTGCCATCTGTCATGGGGTCTATCCCACAGGGCAAGGGCATCTGCCAGAGGAGTTCCTGCAGGGAAGACCCTACTTGGTTCTTCTCTGCACACACCCATGAGGGATCAAATGGCCACATAGCGTATCCACTGATACTCATTCATTCAGCTCAGGGGAGGTGCCTAAGAGGAGGTAAAGAAATAAGAAAGGAATGTTGGACCCAACCATCCTCTACCCAGTAATATAAATTAAGGACCAATACTTTTGGGTGTATTCTCTCTCTGAGTCCTGTACAGTGCAGTACACTGCCTTATACTTTCTCTTTTCTATTGTTCATGACGCATTCTTCTCCATCACCACCATCTCCTGACACAATTTCTTTTTCACTGAAGAAACAGTATTTTATTCCCAGGACACTGTCTGTATTGATTCCCTCATGAGACTTGTCATCAGTTCCTGTAGTTTATAACATGGATTAATGGTATTTTTGATTTATGAAATATTGCACAGAAGTTCAGGTCAGGCTGATCATCCTCATCTGTTGCTTTCTCTTACCAATTCAATAGGAAATTGTTACATGTCTTTACAAACAATGTAAACGAAATCTTGTCTATTTTCTTCTCACTTCTTATCATAGCACAAATAATGCTTCCTAATCCAGCAGACACTGCCAAACACGTCACAAAGTGTGTCCTATGCCATCTGAGGGTAATTTACTTGATAAGACATTTGTAAAAGGTATGAATTGAAGGCAAGAGCTCAGTGAAAAAGGAGTAGCATTCATTTGTTGTTCTTGCGAGAAGTAGTGTCATAAACCCTCCACCAATATAAATGCTTCTGATCCCTCCAGCATCCACACCTGAGCCAGTAACTGAAGCCTTTTCCCAAGTCTGAAGACTTGTTCATCAAGCCCTCCCTGCAGAGGTGTCAACTGGAATTACATGTGGAAAACATGCCTTCCTCCCCACAAGCCCCTTCTGGCTTCCCCTTCCTTTACAAACTTAACCCATACATTAGTTTTAACAAAAGATTCCCTTGGCAGTTTAACCTTTTGGCAATTTTCTGTCTCAGGCTATGTTCAGTAGCCTGAGAGCCCTTGTTTTTTTTCCTCTGTTATTCCATTATTTTGCTTGTGTTACTGGTATTTTCCTGTTACAAACTCCTTTAAGGCCAATGAGAGTCATATGTTCTGCCCACCACCTTTTTATATGCCACAGAGATTTTCTCTGCTCACTAGAAAATGCTTTGGCCATTGTGATACCAACTCTGAAAGGATCCCACATAGTTGCCATGGATGCACACTCTTTCAGACTTTGCGTACCATAATACTGACACTGACTTCCGCACTTTTGTGCAGAGCAAAAAGAAAGATCCCACCTGTCTGCCATGCCAGTCTATTGCTTTCTCGATTTCCTACATGATAAAGTTTCTTTTTTTGATCCTTGTAAGCTAGATGGGATTCATCTTGCCTCACCTCGTCATTGATTTCTACAGCATTAGTCATCCAGACTCCTTTTACTGACTTGGGAAAGAGACAAGCGCTTATAAGGAGGAAGTTATATTAGCAAAATGTGAAATACAAAATCTTCTAACTAGATATATAATTCTGTTAGCTGCCAGCAAGACATCAGCACTCAGCATGATGCCATAGATGACAAAGCTGGGGATGAGAAGGTAAAGTAGAGTAACACCACCCCACTTGCACATTTTCTATTTCCTGTGCAGTGAGATTTATAAGGTCCCTTCTGGAAATTTCAGAGTATTAAACACTTAGAAGGTAACAGGTACCTGAAAAGCTGCCTGCGTTCATTTTAGTCCTCAGCTTTCATACTATTTCATTGCTTTTGTATCTGGATTTTATGTTCCCCCTGCTCCTCGTTTCTTTTAAGCCTGTTTTCCAAACAGCAATATTGTTCTTTCTCTTGCCTCCTTTCTCAGCTTCCACGTTCTCTACATCCTTCCTATTCCCACTCATTTCCCTCCAGGCTATTTTCCTTCCCTCAGGCTGTCTGGTTATCTTTCCCTCCTCACAGTCCTCGATATGCTGAAACTTAAACCTGTTTTCTTACACGTTCATCCCTTCAATCTCTTTTTTCTTTTTTGTCTTTCCCAGCACATTCTGTTCTTCAAACACTTTCTCCCTTTCTCTTTGACCCGTAGTGATTAACGCTCATTCACATGGTACCTTTTTTGCCCCAGCTCAATGTTCATCCGTACCCATGGTTCCACACCCCCTTGCATAGGCAGAGGGCAAGGAGTATGACTAAGAGTATGCTGTGTTGGTGGAGGAGGATGTTCCCTCTGCCAAACTGCAACCACACTGCACCCTCTGCAGATGGCTCTTGTCACGCTGAATGCTTCTACAAGCCTGCTTTCCTCCCTTGGGTTTCACTTATGACATACACCGCAACTATTTCTCCTACTTCCCCTGTAAACCCTTCCTGAAGAATACCCTTCCGCACCAGTTCTCCAGACTTAGCATTTATTTCATCTAGTCTTTTTGGCTGTACACAGTCCTGCTGACATATCCAGGGTCCTACCCACTTGTCAAATGCATGAGTATCTACTAAAACCTATATTCATCCAGTTCATTCTTCATATTCTCAGCCAAATACAGCTTATGTTTGGTAATTCACCCATATCAGATTTAACCATGGCAGTAGCCTCCTATTTTGTTAAGGTTCTTGCACTGCTATTGTCTCTACCCAGCTTCACACCTGATTTGATGTAATATTCACTGCAAAGTGGCCATCTTCTGCTCTTTTGTCAGTTTTTTTTTCATTCTCCCTAGCTGTACACTGCTGAAAAATTATTTCTTCAGCAGCACCTCACACTGAGCTTTGGCAGCAGTCCTCCTGAATCCTGGAGCAACCACTTGGGTCAGAAGATTAATCTGTGTAGATTAATCTTTGCCTCCTCTTTTCTGGTTTTTGGGTCATATGATTCCCCTTCCATGGATGCTCTTGATCTAACCAGACAGGGGTCATTGCTGCTCATCACTGCTGGCAGCCCTTTCACCGCTGACTTACTGTGCTCAGTAAGAGCCCTCTGAATTCAGTCTGTGTGCCCTCAGTGGTCTGCTCCTGGACCTTCTTTCCGTGTCACTGCACAGAGGAGCAACCCAGCCTTCTGCACCAAAACGCACACCCTGCATGCCTTCCTCCCATGGTACCATCCTGAACACGGTCTCAGCAAAACAAGAGCAGGGCTTCATCAGAGGATGCCAACCTAGGAGTTGCCTCTGGGCAGGGTCTTCACAGCTACAGTCAAGGAGGGAGGGAGCCAACAGCACCGGTAGCACCATGACATTTTCCAGAATCTCTAGACTTTTCTCTAAAGCGTTTCCTAACAGCAGGCACAATTTCTGTCCCTCTGTTTTCCTCCGTTAATGAGCTTGACTGATTAGCCCCCTTGCTGCTTCAGTTTCTCCCAGCTATAGTAACCCAAGTGCTGCCCACGCATGTGCCTTCTTGAAGCCTAAAAAATGATTGCCCTTTTCTCTGTCTTGACCTTTTCCCTGTCCTCCTTCAGCTGTCTTTTATCAGGAAGCCACTACAGGATCTGACTGCTTTGATTTCAAAGCTGGATAGTAGTTTGTATCCTTCCAATTAATTCGCTTTCAGAGAACCAACCTGCAGGGTCCTCTCAGCAAACACTCCAGCAGCCAAACAAACCCCAAATGGCCACTTGTAGATATCTTTTACCACCTAAAATGCAGAAAACCTTTCAGCATTTTGTGCTTTGTCCCTCTGGTAAGCCAGTGGGACCCCAAGGATGGAGCTAAAAGCTGTCTAAAGCATGGGTCTTGACAGATTGTGGACTAGCCAGAGAAACTAAAGAGAGCACACTGGAGCTGAAGTAACCCCTCACTCTCCTCCCAGAAAGGTATTAAAATATTCAAGCTCACCTCCTGGGGTTTGAACACAGCAGCCTGGGCAGTGTCACCACGCTTGCTGCTCATGGCAGGCCCGCTTCTATTGTTGGTACTGTTCCCAGAGCTGATGTTGATGACCTTTGTTGAAGGCCACAGAAAGGTCCATCACTTCTGACTTATCCTGCCTGGCTCACAGCTTGGAAATTCTCTATTTTGCCCCCAGGCAGGATTCACAGGTCTTAAAAATTTGAAAGAATATTTTTGAGCTTCTTTTGGGACCCTGATGGGGCATAAGTTCACTTTTCTACCAATATTTCTGTCCTGACTGAATAGCTGCAGTTATATTTTTCCTTGTGCAGATGTCTGTTCTTTCAGTTCTTTGGCTGTTTTCTTTTGTTTGTTTGTTTTTATTATTACTATTTTGTCAATTTGTTTCTGGTTTGTCTGGCCTATATTTCATTGTCCATTTTCCACATTCTACTTACCCAGCACATATCAGAATACTATACTGCCCGTTGTTGATGTTAGGACCTCATTATGTTAGGATCTTTTTGATGTTCAAGAGGAAATTCTTCACTCGGAGGATGGTGAGGCACTGGCACAGGCTGCCCAGAGAAGCTGTGGATGCCCCATCCATGGAGGTGCTCAAGGCCAGGTTGGATGAGGCCCTGGGCAACCTGGTTTAGTGGGTGGCATCCCTGCCTATGGCAGGGGATCGGAACTGTGTGACCTTTAAGGCCCCTTCCAACCCAAACCATTCTGTCATTCTACTGTTCTAGGACCTGTTCAGGTGCAACAGAAACAGGCATGGGGATTTTTGGTGAGTCACTACTGGGAACAGAAAGTCAGGCAGGTAGAAAGCAGTCCTCTGGCCATAACATTAAAGTCTCTGCTGTACTCACGGTTTCTTTGTGCCTGCAAAGCGCAAAAGAAAAATTTCTGAGATCGCTGGGAGTTCTTGTTTGCTAGCGCAGTGACAGTAAGCAAGAGTGATGTGGCTGGTTAGAGAAAGGAGAGCCAGTGCAGCAGGGACACACGTCACACATCCTATGTCTTATAGAACAAGATGAATGAAATCATACATTCAGTCAAGGGCTAAGAATCAAGAAAGCGATGTTACACAAGCAAAGCCTGAAACTAAGAACTAAAAAATACCTCCCTGAACACAACTGCTTTGTTGTTCTATTTTTTTTTTTACAGATCAAAGGTGTACTGAAAGCTTTTAAAACAAAAGCGAGAGTAATTTCCAAAACCAGTAGCACAATTATAGGTGTTAAAAACCACAGGTAGATTTGAAAAGACAATATTTTAGATAGCTTTAAACCCATTCTCTCCTCTTATGGGACTCTTTCTTCCCAGAGAGTTTTGATTTCTGCTGGCTTTGGTTATTTATGATTTAAAATAATGACTTAGAGATTGAGAAGTGTGACCTTGGTTCAGGAAAGCCTTAAAAAATGTGCTTCAGCAAGTTTTGAGTTGTTCTTCAGTATTGACCTGAGTGCCCCCAACAAATTATAAAAGACCCTATTCTACGGTGTTATCTGATATGCCACTTTGATCTAATAAGTCAAACAATTCTTTGGTGCTTGTAGGGACAGATGTGAGATTTATGCATCACGAAAACATTTAATAATGTGTAGGATGTGAAAAACATTTGATAAACAGGAGATACAAAGATGAGTCTACTGTGTATGAAGTCATGAATAGGGGCACCTGGCATAGCCAGTATAATACAAAATTATAAATGCATTTATTTAATAGAAGTGGATTGTTCCTTGGCACGCAGTGCTGCCTTCCTGCCTCCGTGAAAGCACGCTTAATGGAAATCTGGAGAAACTGTGAGACTTTTAATTTGCTGTAGTAGCAAAGGGACTGAAGGATGACAATTCAAACAGCGCGTGGCTTGTGTATTGCAAAGGCTTATTTATTCTGTTTAGTCCTGGGTCAGGAGATTGGGTGTTGCTGGAGGAGCTGCGAGTTCCTTGTCATATTAATTCAGTCTTCACTCAGGGTGATCATCCTGAAGTTTCATAAAGTGCTGCTTTATCTTTTGAGCTTTAAAGACAGTTTGAAGATACCACTTCACATCTGGGAATAATCCTGTTCCTTTTACCTACTGCACTCACTGAGCTATGCTTTGATCCTCATAAATTCTCTTCAATTCTGCCCTTACAGCCAAGCATTTGCAATTTGCCTGTTCACTGATCATGGTGATTTTTCCTTCTTCTGCACCCTCTCACCTGCCCCCAGGTTCCTCTAGCACTGAGCTCCCCGGCTTTCCTCGTGGTGGTGGGGTTCAGACACCAGGAGGCCTTGGGTTTTGCTGGGTGCATTTATGGAGGACACAGCTTCATGTATCCTGTATCGTGTATTTTAGCAGGTTGAGGGAGATGATCCTTCCTGTCTGCTCAGCTCTGGTGAGGCCATATCTGGAGAGACATGTCCAGTTATGGGGCCCCAGTGCCACACAGACATGGAGCTACTGGAGAAAGTGCAGTGTAGGCCCACCCTGGTGAGGAAGGGCCTGGAGCACCTCTCCTGCGAGCAGAGGCCGGGAGAGCTGGGACTGCTCAGCCTGGAGAAGAGGAGGCTCAGGGGGATCTCACCCAGGGCTGTGAATCCCCGCAGGCAGGGGGCAAAGAGGCCGCAGCCAGGCTCTTTTCAGGGGTGCCCAGCGCCAGGCCAGGGGCAGTGGGCACCGAGGGGCAGGCAGGAGGCTCCCTCTGAGCACCAGGCAGCACTTGTGTGCTGGGCGGGCGGCTGAGCACTGGCCCAGGCTGCCCAGAGAGGCTGTGGGGTCTCCTCCTGGGAGAGCGGCACAAGGCGCCTGGACGGGGTCCTGGGCACCCTGTGCCGGAGGGCCCTGCTGGAGCGGGGCTTGGGGCTGGGGGCCTCCAGAGCTCCCTGACAGCCTCAGCCGTGCTGTGGTGCTGTGGTACTCAGTGGGACTGGATGCAACCTCAGACATGCTGGGAGATGATCTAGTATTATAAGTGGATACAATTTCCCTGCACGTGAGTAACAGGTCCTGTTCATCTGGCTCCACACAGATTGGCTCCACAGCCTTCAGCTCATTCCCTTTTTAAAGAAAGGTCCCTTTTTGTAAACTAGGCAACATTTGCTTTCACATACTTCAACCTGCAATTCTGTTCCTTGGTGTTTCACTGCGTCCCATCCCAACAGCCTCTTGAAGTCTCTTGATTGCTAACTTTGAAGCCACTGACATCATCAGCATTTTAAATGTGTGATTTCTCTGATCCATTGTAGAGGTCTTCAATAAGATGATGTGACTAGCAGCCTAAATGAATCTATTTCTCTTCCACTAATTATAATGGAATTTTAGAGTGTCTGCTTCAAGTGGTTTCTACCCTTAGAAGCAGAAATGTCGGGCTAGTTTTAGTGAACATACAGTACCAGCAATTCCTCACATCAAAGAACTCATTTATTTTAATGTGGATTTTCAATTTCCTGCCTAATTCATGATATGTAAAAACATTATGTAAAAACATCACTCTTTCAAAGATGGCAAAGGTGGAGTTCAGAAAGGTGGAACAGCTTGCTGAAGTTTGCCAAGTGTTCAGCACTGAATTACTGTGGTGTTAGTCACTGAAATTCAGGTAGGGACAGCTGAAACCAAACCATCCTCCCTGGCATCTGTTACCTATTCCTTTAAATAAGAGCACTTGCAGAGATCACAAAGAGGATGGCCACATTCTCTTTTTCTTTGCGCCCCGTATTCATCCACATACCTCAGCCACAGAGGCATTTGAGAGATGTGAACAGCTGATAATGTCATTACAATGTGATCCATGTGACAAGAGAAAACACTTGGATTTACCACCAACCTTCAATCTGTATATGCAAAATTAGATGCAATTTACCCTTACAAAAACTGGGCTCTTGGATTTTGGGCCCTCACAACCTTTTACACTGACAATTCCTGTGTCTCTTATTTCCCTCTCTAGGGAGAAAAGTACTTTATTTTTCAATAGGTATGCTCATGCAATAGATGAACATCCTGTGCTGGCAGTAAGCATAATTCAAGCACAAATTCTAATGTTATGGCTGCCCCTCGTGCCTTCCGGGAGCCAGAGCTGTCCATTTTCTGCAGCACCTGATAGAGCTGGACATCCTCCACCTGAAGGCTGGAATAAGATAAAGTTTGACAAAAGAGTCATTTCCTATTGTACATGGCAAAATTGAAGGAGAAGGACAAAGAAATCTTGAAGAGCTCAGCCCTGACTCCTAAACCGGACAATACATAAAATATACAAGCTCAAGCTTCAAATAATAAGGAACCCAGCAACAACAGTGAAGACGACAAAACATTTTAGAAGCGGCATGTATTTTGCGCTATATTTTTTGATGGTACTGTCAGGGGTGAAATATTTATATGACATACCGACAGCAGGCCTTGGTGCATGGTAACAACAGACTCTAAAAGTACTCTGCGTATCCTTTATTTCATTTTATCTTCACACCTCATGCTTCAATGGACTATTTTTCTTGTGCTTATGTGGCAGAGGCAGCAGCATCATTCTGAATGCTTGCAAGAAAGCACGTGTTAAAGCTTCATATGCCCATTTTGGGCCTATTTCTGACTTCCCTACAAAGGATAAATCTGGAGCGTGCCAGAGGCTTTTGTCATTGGAGGTCTAAACCATCGGAGCTTGTAGACACTCAAGTCTGATTGCTATTAATCAATCTTAAAATCCTAATGTAGTCTGGACAAATTGCATTATAGACACAGCATAATATTAGTTGGCTAGGATGAACTCTAGATCTGTGCTTGGCACCTTGATTAGACACAGCCATTCAGATGAAGTTGCCCTACACTCATTAAAAGCTTAAATGTCAGAGCAAGTATCTTTTATTTTTCATCCTAACAGCCAGCTCCAGTTTTGGATCAGTCAAGGAAACTTTTCAAACCAAAAGGATATGCTCCTTTTCTTTTTTTTTTTTTCTTCTTTGTTCAAAGCCATACAAGAAGTTGATAAAAGGCATCACATAAGCCTGTCTTAATAGCTTTCCCCAGCTTCTCCTCATCTGACCTTTGTTACTGTCTGAATTATCTTCTATTGCAGTGAAGTGTAACTTCTTTCTCTGTCATTGGATATTTTGCATTGCATTAAAAATAATAGTTCCTCAAACATATCCTCCAGCTCTACTTGCTCCAATTCACATACCTCACCCTGTCATAGTGCAGCTACAATCTCTGCAACTACCTTTCTGTCCCTTTCGCTTAGCTCTTTGTGTGCTCCATTATTTCATGGCTCAGCTGCCTTTTGTCACTAGGCTAGTAACATACTCCTGCAGTCAGTGGGTATCTAACCTCATTTACTGAGCTGTTGGGTGATTGCCAATTTCTTTTAAATGTCCACTTAAAAAAAAATAGTACTAGAAAAATTGTCATACAAATAAGAGCATGCATCAGATTACATATCAGTGTTTATTCCCTCTACCATGTTCCCCTGAGGACAGGAGTCTCCGGTGAAGTCAGTGAGAGCTTTGCCATGGGCTAATGCCTGAACTTCACTGTGGTTTTCTTTGCTGCAAGTGACATTACAAAATCACTCATCAGCCAAGAATGGCATGGGTCTGAGTCGCAAAAAGCTGATTTGCCTCTTTTAGTGTGTGGATGACATCAGTCCCTCAAACACTCAAGCTTCAGGTGCAGAAGAGTGACATGAGCCTAACGTTTTTAATTTGCACTAAAACGCTACCTCCAGTGTGAGCTGCCTTTCTTACAGGTACTCCCGGTGGCTTCCCTCAAGGGAAGGAGCTGCCGGGTAGCACCACCAAACAACTGTCTCTGAAAAAATTAGATGGGGTGGAATGTTGAAAAAGTGAACACAGAGGAGGAGCACTGCCTCGCCAGTCTGTGTCTGTGCTGTACCGCAGCGAGGGGATGAGGAGGCTGCATGCAGGGCATTAACGGCAGCGACTTCTGCTGAAAATGACTGACTGCTTTAATTTGCAGGAGCACTTCTGGGCTCCTACCCAAGAGACTGCCAGGCCCCCTTTTGCCAGTTTTCCACTGATTTTATCAAGACTATGAATGCAACTGCTGAAGAAACTTCTAGCAACCTCTCCTGCTTTGCCCGGCTTTAGGCAGCACAGCACACAGCCTTTGCTGAATGAGACCAAGAACAGCATAGAAAGACATTCACTCACATGACAGAAAAACAAAAGCTGCAGCATCTTGAAGGTGTTTATCCAAAAATTTTGCTTGCACACACCTTTCCCCCTCCAAGCACTACTTGCTGCCACCTGCAAGCTTCCTTTGATATTCATTATTTAATCAAGTGTTATTTTCAGACCTGTGGTCATTTAAATTAGGGTAGAGTCTCTGAATTAAGATTCGTTTCTGCTGAGGCAGCTGCAGAAAGCACATTGTCTACTCCAGTGCCCACTGGCAAAGAGAAGCCCCAGGTGCAACAGCCTATAATTCTCATTGCCCTTTCACCTATGGCTGCACTGATCCAGCAACTTTCAGTCCTGAGTTACACTTTATACAGGGTTTTCTATAACCCCAGGAAACTTTACCAGGTTACTGGTCTTCCCACAAAGTCCTTTTTTCTGACCTTTTCAGCAAGGATGAGAAAAGAGCAGCACACTTCTCAGTGTTCTCTCATAGTGGAGAACATCAACAAAGAGTAACAGGTCAGAGTAAGGGGAAGAATACCGAGGAAGTCTTCAAAAGACTTTGGGAAGTCTGTCAAACTTTCATAAATGGTATGGAGTTTGCCCATTTCATCTAGCTAATGGACATTATTTAAGATGTGCCACCTTTTCCTAAAACCCCTAGCTATCACTGAAATCTCTTGCCACAGGTACTGTACAACTCAACCCCCTCTGCCATTTTCTCATCAGTACCTTTTACTAGCTGTTATCTCCTTTGCATGTCTCGCCTTTCATTACTGTTGCTTCATTTTATCATCTAGTCCATTGTCAGTAAATGAAGTCTATTGCTCTAGAGAGTTTCTGCTTATTTCGTGTTATCAGATTTGATTGCAGTATTCCCCTTGCTAGATATATATGTGTCAGTAAAATATTCAGGCAGCATTTCTGTGTAGGTGCAAGCAAACCTAGCACTGGACACCAAGAAATTCAGAGAGCGACTTGGAGAAGCCAAGACATCTGGCTTCATGTCTATGCAACATAGGCAGATTTTTAGGGTGGCAGACATTGGGGGAAAAAAAGGGAGGCATCAGCGTGCCACTGCAGCCACAAAGCAGGCAGCTGGGATTTGCAAAGTGAAGGCTTTTGTTGAATGACACTGGGAGAAAACCCAGTACTGTGAAAGGTGTACTGCTGTTTAGTACCACAGCAAAGGGGTGTCCCTCTATGAAGGATGTGTAAAAACATATTACGACAGCTGTAGTTAAACTCACGTGGTTCGAGGTGTTACAAATCCAGTTGTCCACCATGCTCCTCTGCTGATGGGCATTTCCCAACAGAGGGAGTGGGACACATCTCGTCCTCCACGCTTCTGCATTCTCCAGTGAGGATGGAGTCACTGCTGCATGGGCTGCTCTGTTTCATGACCATGGGGTAGGGAAAGGATCTTTGCAGCAGTCCAGCCTGCAAGTTGTCTTGCATGCTGGCACCTGTCAAGCTTCCTTTTCACTTGGCTTGAATAAGGTGGAAAGCAAAAAACTACAAAATTAATGCGGTGTTTCATTCCCCATGGAAATCTGCAGGCATCAAAACAACTGCTACCTGTGTCAGTCTAGCAACTGCAGCATTTCCTGCTGTATCACAGTGTCAGTGCTGAAAATGGATCCCTCGGCAATCCAGCTGAAGTGTCAGCATATTAATGTTGTTGGAAGTACAGGCTTTCAATGTGATAGAAAAATAATGACTAATATCAACTCCTACTGCTGACCCCTTGCATACTTACATCTGTGTATGTGATTTTCCATGGGTTCAGTGTCATTAAAAGATCTTATCCTGAGATGATGTAAAGCACCATAGCTCCACTGACCCACCCAGTTGTCCCCCATTATGTATTTACTTGTTACTGCCTGCACAGTATCTTGCACCTGTCCTAATTAAATGACATTGTTTTTCTTTTACTGACCACTTTTTCAAAATGCTGAGTTATTTTTGAATTCTAAGCCCATCTCACAGCCTCTCAACAACTTGTTTTATAGACTGGCTTAATATCCATATTCTCTCCTCCACCATCCAAGTAATAGGCAAAACCACAGAACAGAACAGCACCAAAGTTATCTCAGACATCACGATCATCTTCAGGAGCCTCTTCCTTTTTGACAATGAACCACCTTGACAATGAACCATCCACAGTTTCTGTTTTAGGAGGTTATCCACCCAGTTCCCAATGTTCCCCTAGTTCTTCAAGTACATTTCTTTCAAATAGTTTGCTCTGACTAATCTGCATTGACAGTTACTCAGTCCGCCTTAGCTGTTTATAGACAGTTTTATTTTTGTTTGTTCTGTTCCAGACTTTCTCCAAGAATTGAATTAAGCTGGGGGGAAAGGGGAGGAATTTATTTATTTATTTATTTATTTATTATTATTTTTGTTATTTGTTCTTCTTTTTTAATTCTTCAGCTCCTTTCCCCTTCTTTTTTACAATGGGCACTATATATGTCCTTTTCCAGTCTTCTGGACAAAAACAGGTGATCTGGGTTTGATTCATAATATTGAGAGTCACAGCCTCATGCAATGGGCCTCTGGCCACCCTGAAGAGGACAGGCAATTGGGGCTTGGGAAGTAAGTATTTTGCTACCATGAAAATGCAGCTAGGACAAAGGGGTAAGAGGGCATACATACTCACACAGAGGACTAAAATTCAGTGAATAGTTTCATTCCCAGGAGGAGGGAAAGAGAGAGACGAAAACATTAAAAATGTAAAGCTTTTTAAACAGAGTGGAATTCCAAAACCAAAGGAAAACATTGCATTTTGGATTTGACAAAGATTTGAATCTTGAATGGATTTTACTCTGCAATCATTTTGTCTATTGTTTAAATGAGAAAAAAAAAAAAAAGCCATTTGGCAATGACTGCAACCGATTTCATTCTCAATTTTTCAGGTTAGCTGAAGAGCTGAAAAAATCAATTGTTTGCACAGCTCCTGTCCTGGAGGCTTGGAAAATTACACTTCAGAGATAACAATTATGGGGGTTATGGTGCAGAACATCATCATGGAAGTTTAAATCAGAAGAGGCTGAGATTTACATCATTTTGGAAGATGTCATGAGACCTTTGTTTTGAAATGGACCTAAAAGCAGTTTCTGAAGCAGTAATGAATATGGCTTGACCTTCCCTATGCTTTTTTTGTTTGGCATTGTTAAGTATAGAGATCTTTAATGCTCTTCGTGTTGACAACATAAAATGATAGGTAGTTTTCCTGTCGTAGCTGAGACCTCTAAGACATATTTTCATATGACTATGCTGCTGGGAAAGACGAATTGCTTTTGCCTTCATTCACTTTGTCTGAATGCAAGGACATTAGAATGCTATGCCCTTTCATAAGGAGATTGAGCTCTTCCTTTGAGTCACACCAGTTCTGAGGTTGACCATCAGGACTCGGGAAATGACTGTTTGCTCACTTCAGACCTTGCCTAATACAGAGAGCTTATGCAAGTGATGACTGAGAAGGCAAATGAGTCTGCTCTGTTTTTTCCAGTAAGATATTGTTAGTGAATGGAATTAGTTAAGAAACTATTTGGTTTAAACTTCTTTTTTCATCGCCTAGAACAGAATACAGTTGGGTCTATTTTCCACCAAGGGACCAACAAAACTTGGGGCAGGCTTGAGCTGGTCTTCTTTGCAATTGGAGAGTGTTATAAGACAATGTCAACATCTGGTTTGCAGCTTGGCTTGAAGAAGACACAGAGTAAGGTATGACCAAAACCTAGGAATGAGCAAATGTCAAATACATGACAAAGTGAGGAATGTTACAGATCAACACTGTGATCTTCATGTCTGCTTTACAGTGCACTTAGTAATCACTGAGGAAACATAAGGTGAGAAGCTGACTGAACATCACCATGGCTGGACTTAGGACATGAGATCCAGGCAAAAGCATAAGTGGAGTGCTTGGTGGACAGCACAGGCGGTACCACAGGCCAGTCACGTATTGGCCTCTCTGCTCTGCATACCAGCTGGGAGCACAATGAAGGGCTCCACAGTTCCTCTGAACAGGGCAGCCAAAGGAACTGTGGAGGAAGGACACACTTGCACTTACAATGACACTGATTGCAAGAAGCCTACTTTCCCTCAGAACCATAGAATCATTAAGGTTGGAAAAGACCTCCAAGATCATCTGGCCCAACTGTCCCCCTACCACCAATGTCACCCACTAAACCATGCCCATAAGCACTGGGTCTAACCTTTCCCAGGGACAGTGACTCCACCACCTCCCTGGGCAACCCATCCCAATGCCTGACTGCTCTTTGTGAGTAGAAATCTCCTCATTTCCAACCTGAACCTCCCCTGGCACAACTTGAGGCCATTCCCTCTAGTCCTATCACTGGTTACCTGTGAGAAGAGGCCAACCCCCAGCTCCCCACACCTTCCTTTCAGGTAGTTGCGGAGAGCAATGAGGTCTCCCCTGAGCCTCCTCTTCTCCAGACTAAACAAACCCAGTGCCCTCAGCCGCTCCTCACAGGACTTGTGCTCCAGGCCCTTCACCAGCTTCATAGCCCTTCTCTGGACACACTCCAGGGCCTCGATGTCCTTCTTGTAGTGAAACTGAACACAGGACTCGAGGTGCAGCCTCACCAGAGCTGAATGCAAGGGGATGATCACCTCCCTGGTCCTGCTGGCTACACTATTCCTGAAACAAACCAGGATGCCATTGGCCCTTGCTGATTCATTTACAGTTCTGAAGGAAGCCATCACACTGGGAGGAACTTCTTTTCACAGTTAAGCTGGACTCACCCTGTGGGCCCTGCGAGCACAGGTAGGGCTATGACACAGCAGGACCAGGCAAGAACCAAGTGGAGAAGCTCAGCTTAAAGCAGCTCCTGCAGGATGGGTTCTTCCCTGGCCACAGCCTCCCAACAGGATATTTGGGAGACTTTCCATGTGGCCACAAGCAGGAAGAGGGCAGTTCTCTGCACTGTCTCTAGTCTGGCCCTGAGCCCCAGCAGCGAAATCAGCAGGAGTGGGGACACACAGGGCCCTGGCAATCAATATGGTTTTATATGTATGTGCTTATCTGGAGTACAGAAAAGAGCAGAATTAGCAAATCACCACTTAGCTATGCTAGAAACCACTGCAGCTCCCCAGAAATGTGCTGGTGCAGACACTAATGCTGATGGCATTGACTGGCTTCAGCAGTCACACCACGGGGCAACACTGTTGATGAAACAAGACCAGCAAATGATTTTTTATGGGGCAGATCAAGATTTATGGCTGCCCATCACAGAACACAGGTGCCCAGGAGGCTGCTGCCTCTGTTTCAGCTGGTGTTGGGTCAGGGGCTGGCCAGGGAAGGCTGACTGTTTTTCCCAGTCACAGCTATCAAAAGGAAAATTGCGCCTGTCACAGTGAGGGCTCAGTGAGGAGAAGGTGGGACAATCAGAGATACTCTGCTTAGGATATACCATACTCTGATAAGGATATACCATTGCCCTTTGACAGTTTTCTGGGTTAACTCACTGAAGAAGCTGTCGAAACCATGAGGAACTCTCTCAGGTTACAAATTTCACTCAGGTTCACCCTGGTGAAGAACTCATGACAACAGTTCCTGGAGTGTCTTCTTCGTCCATCCTGGGCTGTTGTTTTACCATTTCTTTCAAGGGAAATCTTTGCTGCCCAGGCTTTAGTTGCTTCAGCTGCAATTAGTCCACACTTTTTTCAGAGACTGCAGCTAGGGAAATGATCTGCATATAAGCTGTCCTAATCATTTGGTTTTCATCCCATATGCAGACCAAAAAAATAACTTGTGTGTGTGTGCATGCACCCACATTAGCCCACAACCAAACCTTCCAGGAGTTTCAAGTGAATACCAGAGGAAGAAAAAAGGTTGTATGCGAGTTGTCTGTTACATTCATCTTCCCAGATATCTTACTGAAAGAGGTGTACGAGCCTAGGGATGGGAGATGAGTCCAGTTCACAAAACAACAGAAGAGAGTACCCCCCTCATCTAGCGGTGAGGGCACCTCTTCAGGGTGTGGAGGACCTATGTTTGTCCCTTCTCTCTGTCTGACACACACTTTGACAAGAACCAAGGACTCTTGCACCCCAGAGTTGCATCTGATCCCTGATCCCAGCATCCCCTAACAGGCCATCTCCAATCTCTGGTTTTGGGTCTCTTTTCTTTGTAAAAAAAAGTCTTAACCAGTTACGGAAACACTCTTGAAGGCTAACGTCAGTCACAGAAGCTGCTATCATTAACATCCTTTTACAATCACTTGACTACCTGCAACAGGAGAAGGTATTTTGTTTTGATTTAAAAAGTGAGAGGTGTGGTCAAGATGATCTCCACATGAGATCTTCTCTTTTGAAATCCATTCCCTTTCACCTAGAAATGTACCAGTCTTACGTAAAGTCTGATTACAGCCTGACTGCTTTCCCTCGGCTTTGCTCAGAGGTGCACTGAATATCTGTGTTATTAATATAGGCAAAGCTCAGTGAGATGCTGGGTGCTTTAAAGTTTCTCATAAATCATAATAAAAATCATTTAAAAATTATATAAGAGCTGGTATATTCTATACAGAGAGTGGGGAAAATGTTCTGAATCTCACTGCCCTGAGTACTGTTCCTTCTGTCCCCAGTTACAAAAAATGTAATGTTAGTAGTTCATATCTGTGGGTGCCCAACACTTTCCCTTAGCAGGCACCTTGAGTAGCCAGGAACGTGTCTTTTTAAGCTTTATCAGCCAACTGCTTTTGAGGGACACGTTCTTAATGCAGAAAGATCCTTCTGGGTTTTGCTCCTATTAATTTTACATAAGGCGTTTTTGTTAGCCAGAATTAGATAGCACCACTTATTTATGAATAACCCATGAAGGAATGCATGAGTCAATATGAGATACTTTCCCAGTCCCTGGTGCTGGGTATTCACAAATCAAGAATGGCATCTATGCAGAACAATCACCAGCAGAGGTATTTCTATGGTATGCCTGGACTAGCTTGGAATGAATTATCCTTCTAACTATATGAGTTGGTTTCCCCGAAGCGTATTTCTCCCATCCTTTCCCTATTGGGAATAATTATTATGGTGGAGTTTTTTAGCTGCGCATTTTGAGTGCCCTCTGTTTCTTTCCAACCCCCTTATTTAACTGTTCTGATGACTGCTCCCAAAATAAGAAACATCTGGCACATATCGTGATTGCAAAGCAACTGTGGTGAAATCCTTGATGTGTACAAGGTTTTTTGAGCTCAGCCAGTCCTGCCTGGTGTGATATACAGTTCACCAGGCTCTTCAGCACTCCTTCTTCAGTGTGATACTACTCATTCAACTATAGATACGGACACAGTGGGTAAAGACCTGGAAAAAAAGTGAATTATAACACAGTGAAGGAAAAATTGAGGCTATCACAATCAACACTATGCATGCATGTATACATGTGTGCACTCACATACCCCTGGGCTGACTGCACCTACCTTGTTTCCCCTGAAATGACCTATTTAAAGTAGTTAACCTGCCCTGGACTGTTGTTCAGTAACTGTAGTTAAAGTAGGGGGGAAAAATCCCCTGAGAAACGTCTTCAGAATGAAGGGGGAAAAAAGAACGCTAAGCCTTTCTAAACCAAAACTAGTTTTTTGTAGGTTGTTCCTTCTGCCTTTATGAATTTTCATTTTTTTTCTCACTGGGAAAAAAAAAAAAAGACAGTTCTCTGTCCATCCTGTCTCCTACATACCCAGTTCCCACCCAAAATCTGTCTGAAGTTTCTATAGCATAAGAGAAGCTTTTGGAGTTCTAGGAGGGTGTCATAACAGAAAAAAGGCGAACCCACAAACTGGAGTGTAACACACAATACTGTTTAGCTTAGAGAGGAACAATAATGTCCATATTGTACCTATGAATCTTTCAGACCACACTTGAAAGCCAGCAGGCCTCAAAGTCTAAACAATTTAAAAATATATTCACAAAACTTCCTCATGAGAGGCAGACACTGATTTCTATGTGGTGACCAGCGACAGAACCCAAGGGAATGACATGTAGCTGCAACAGGGGAGTTTGGTTGGATATTACATAAATTCTTCCCTGTTAGGGTGGTCAGGCACTAGAACAGGCTCCCCAGTCATTGCCTCAAGCCTGTTGGTGTCGAAGAAACCTTTGTATAATGCTCTTAGACAAAGGGTTTAACTTTTAGGTTGTCCTGTGTGGAGGCAGGAGCTGGATTCAATGGTTTTCATGGGTTCCTTCTGACTTAGGATACTCTACGATTCCATGATTCTATAAAACTTTAAGAACAATCCATGGGCAACTTTGAGGTAGATTGGAAGCAGTTTCTGGTTAACACAAAAGCATGATTGACTTGGGAATGGAATCAGATTGTGCTTTCACCGTGAGATTTTGGATTCATTTTAAACCAAGGATCAAGCTGAAATTCCTCAGCCACATTGCCAAAGTTCACCTTACGTTTTCCCAATGCATTAAAACATCACAACCTGGTGTATGGACTGCTCAAACAAGAAAGCAGCAGATTCCCTGGGAGTTAAGGGTACTAAAGAAGGTCACAGGAAGCTCAAAGATGTAGTGAGGTTTGGCAATGACCTGGTATCATGTGATGATATAAAACAAGAAACAAGAAACAAGAAAGTAATAATATCCATGGTCCATTCACTGCTAGATTTTGGTCACTTTGATAGGTGGGAAGACAGAGAATGCACAGAGAACTCAAGCACACTGAAATAAGAGGGACTGGGAATAAAAACCCTTGTGACTCTGAGTTGTACTCTCTAAGAACTTGTCCAAACAGAATTTTCTTTCTTAACACTACAAAACTGGGAAAGGCCAGGTAAGGTTTTCACTCTATCCCCTGCAGTGCCAAAGATAACTGGGAGGGACTGTTTGCAGAAGAATCACATCACCCCTTACAGAGAGACAGCAATTTGAGCATGTTATAACCTCCTCAAAATCTCCAGAAGAAAATTTGTTTCAGTTGTATCTGCCAGAGCACACTGCCACAGCATTCAGCCATCAGGCTGCTCAGTTTGTGTGCAAGTGATATAGCCCATAGCAATGCACATCCTACAGGACATGCATTTATATCTGACTTGGGTTAATTTTTTTGGAGTATATTACAGAAGGAGAATGCTGACTCATAATTTGCCAGAAGCTTTCCAGCTTGCAAAATATCAGGTGAAATTAGAAAGCGGATTAAATACATGCAGAATATGTGTTTGGGCTCTGGAGCACATCCAGACGAAATCAGTTCATGTAGGCAGCAAAACGTGACAGTGATTTGTTATGAATTGACATTTAAATCGCAAAGCAATTGTTGCAATGATTAGGAAGCCTAGCTTTTGAGCACATTTCAGTAATCAGTAGATATAGTCATCATCAAAAAAAAAAAAAAGGAAAGAAAAACTATAAATACAGGCTTATTTCACTTTAACAGGATCACTACTAAAATTTAAGTCAAAAAAAAAAAAAACTGTGTCTGAACGGTAAGATAAAGTTAATTAATATGACTATTTTGTAGGGATTCTTGGATAACTATTCGAGTTTTACTACACACATCACCCCTAACCAGATCTTTCACTCAGCATCCATGTAAGAATGTCTGCCTTAGATATTTGCAGGTTTCTTTTAATTTTTCTGCAGTGACCACTGAGAACATGAGAACTCACTTGGAATACACGGAATTTGTGCTGATTCCCTGGGTAGAGATGAAATTCATACATAGCTGAGGGCAAGCTGTGCACTGATAGTTCAACAGGTTTGCTGGGTATTTCACGGCAGTGAGTCCTAACCCCATGAGAGAGGTCTCAAAACTAAGAATGAACATCTTAAAAATTTCAGTGCAAAAAAATTATGCTCAGGCACACTGGTCCTTTGGGGAAAGGAGTGAGCAAGACTGCTCACTTTGCATCAATAAAACAGCTTAATTCAGGCACAGAAGTTTATACAAACAAAACCAAAACCCCTTAAGTAGAAAGTCTGTTTCTTTTCTGTGAACAGAAGAATTACTATGCAAATTCTTGAATGCTGTGGTTATCTTGCTTGCTTAGCTATATTAGACTCTCCAGTCTTCTCTTGGAATTGAATTTCAGTTTTTCTTTTGTCACTCTGCAACAGTTCAGTTGATATTTCATATTTGCTCTCTTTCCTGAATGTGAGGCAGGTCCAGTGCTATCAATACACAAGGCATATGTCAGGCAACCCACTTCCCAGAAAATTGTTTTTTTTTTTTTTTTATTTGTAACAGACTATATATCCTCTAAAACAATCCAAGACCAGAAGTCCTAATAGTCTAGACCAGAGAATCATAAAATCCTAAAATAACTTAGCTGGAAGGGAACTCTGGATGTTCTGACCTTATCCTGTCAGTTTTCAGCATCTCTAAAAATACTAAAAGAGGATGGAGATGCCACAATACCATTCTTGTGGTTCCTTTATTGGATTGTGAATATGAAGTGAAGCTCACAATAAAAACAATTCTTACTGCATGTGAAACAAACCATATAGCCACATTTACAGTCAAAGAAACAATCAGAAGAATAATAATAACTTTCTAGTTGAAGCAAGATTTCCCATATTTTTAAGACCTGAGGGACAACTGAGGTCATGTGGTCCAAGCTCCTGAGCCACATAGGCTGGAAATTTGTCTTCAGACATGCATGTATCTGAAAGTTCATGGCTGTTGGACTCTGAGATCACTTGCGGAAGCAAGCTTTATATCGTCTATCAGAAAGGACAGTTCTAGCTGAACTCTTGCAAGTATATTCCACATGCACAATCTTCTGTTCACTTGAGATGCCTTCACTTTTGTCTAACAAGGGCTCTCCATCCTGTTTCAGGCTAAATTTTAGCCCCTGCGGATTGGTTATAAGTTGTTATTCAAACTCAGTTGCAGCAAAAGGGTTATGTGTGTGATAAAAGGCTGTGAGACTGACCCCTTTGTACTGCAACTGTAAATCAGGATGCAGAAACAGGCTGTGTTTGCATTAGAGTGAAATAAAAGCTAGGAATTACCAAATCTCAGCAGGTGCTGTTATCAGGAAGATTTTCAGAAAAGATCTAATCCTTTATAGTTGCTGGGTAGCTGACGAACGGAGCCTGTTAACATCTTATTTTAGCTCCTGCTGTGTTGAAAGATGTAGCTTTCTTCTCAAGCAACATTTTTGTCTCCACATGGGCTGAAATGCATCTGCCATGGATCACGTAGCGATAAGGCACCTTCTTTTGTCTCCACAGTGCTGGCTTGCTGTTCCGGTAGGTGAGAAGCTCGAGCTGTTTCATGACTGTGCTGCCCCCATATGGCTCAAGACATCGGTTCAACACTTGCCTCGAAGACATGTAAAAAACAGTCCAAAGATGAATTTGCCTCACCCTAAGGGGCTGATCTTTCTCCTTCTTTGTTGCACTGATCTATTTGTTGCTGAGTGCCAAAGCCTGGGCATCAAATACCGATGTTCAGAGGGGAGGGTATTTACAATCACTTTGGAAAATTCATATGGTGCACACAGGGTAGGAAGTGTCCAGTATATTTCTAACATCTTCACATTGATGGTTTCCTACTGCAGAGAAAACAGAGCAGAGTTTTTGACACTTGCAAATGAGCCCAAAGTATTCAATCACACAGTGTATTTATACTTCATAAGGCACAACACATAAATTAAATAAAATTTGCCCTTCCTTCCATTCACAGCCCACTGTAGGAGCACTATATTTCCCAGAGGCAGCTCATTCCCAGGAATGAAAGTGAAGAAGACTGAGGAAGCTGCAGGCTCTCTACTTCTCCCTCAGTTTGCACTGCTGGCTACAGATTTGCTCAACTTCACATGCCATAGGACCTGCAATGCTATTACATGATGTACTGGGCCTGGCCAGGATGGAGTAACTCCTGCATTGCCTCTGTAAAAGCACTCATTTGCACGAAAATAAAAATAAACCCTTGACTCCTCTGTAAGCTGGGCACCTAGCTGTGATTTGTCCTGGGCTATATATGTAGGCTCTCAATGAGATGTGGCTCTGGATTTTCAATGTAGCCCAAACTCAAACACCAATGAGTCTGAGGTGCTTAGCTCCCTTGGATACCTCTGGAAACACTGACAAACCATTTTTTGATTTCTTGGTTGATAAAGCTTGCCGCAGAGACTGAAATCGTGAACTTCAACTGATGCGTATGGGTCTTTAACAAGTAGCAAGGGACTTGTTTCTCTGCTGCACCAGGTACCAGCCTAACTTTTCTCTTCACAATTTCCATGTCCTCCACACTGAACACTGCTCAGCTGCGTCTACGGGCTTTCCATCACCTGGCCATGAACGGGCTAGGAGACCGATGCTCATCCCACTGCAGTCCTGTGCTTCTGCTTGAAGAAATCAACTGCTTAGTTGTGTCCAGTATTGCCTTCATCTGTGTTCCAGATTTGAAATGGTCTATCTGATGCACTGCCTTTGTCTCCTTATGGCATGTTTTCCTTACACAGGTTTCCAGTTCAAACCCAATCCGTGCTTGCTTTTCTATTCAATGAAGAAAACTGGTTGGAAATTTCAGGAAAGTGAACTTGCACAGCAAAAAAGTTGTTATCTTCCAGGAAATACAATGTGTTTGCTAAGTTTGCTCTAGACCTCCACTAGTGCACAGAGGAGAAAAGTAACAACTCAGTTATCTAAAGTATTTTATCATCTCAGAGAAGGTTTGTTTGGGGCAAGGGATTGGAAGGCACTTACTTGCATATGGAATTTGTTTATCCACAGTTAATGACCCATGAAACACTGGTTTGTTAATTATCACTGCCACCATAATGGGAAAACTTACCTCATAAATACACTGTGACAGTTACATTTACTTTACTACAAAGCTCTTCTTGTTGTTAAACATTAGTGTGACTGGAGACACCAATGCCAGCCCCATTTCTGAAAAACTTTTCAAATACATGCCCAGCATGCTCCTTCATCCATACATTTTCCCTAAACTTTGCTGAATTAACACAGTAGTGAGATTTACCACTATACAGTGCCTACCGATAAATCTTGTGTAATACTCCTAGACACAGATGAGACTTACCATGCTGTGCTACTTCCATCCTTATTTCAGATATATGATATCTAGACCATCCTAAAATGAATTTAGGAATAAGATGCAGCTGAGGATTTTTGGGATATCCTAAAGCAGGACTCACACAGTCTAATTATCCTAGTCAGCCTACCTATAGTAGCTGAGTGTCTGACCCAGAAACTTCCCCATCGTCACAGTAACAAAGTGGTTCATTATCACAGTGCCTTTGCATGAGATTGAAACATTATACAGTGTAGTATTTTCAAAACTGGATATTTTGGTTTAGGCCCCTGAGCATAGATTTGGTGCCCATAAAGTTGGCTTCACTTTTAACTGTACCTAAAACTCTGAGGATCTGATGAAAGTTATATAGTTTCAGAAAAGATGGCTTGTATTTTTAATATTCTTTGCCTGGAATTTTTTCTCCCAAGTGAGCTTCAAGCTCCTGACTTTTTGTAGAGTCACTAAAAACATCAAAATTTTCATCCCGTGGGAAATTCAGATATGTTGGCAGTTGCTTTTAATATTGAAGCAATATACTGAATTCCACAGCATTTATTTCTTTTTCAGAGTCCACTATTTACACATTTTTTTCTGTGTAGAAACACACTGTTTTAACAGCTTGTTTCAGGTCTGTCTCTGCTATATGTCCATTTTAAGCTGTAGCAAATTCCATGAAAACTGTAATTCAGACATCTTCCATAAAAACTGGAATTCAGATACCTTAATCTCCTATTCCTACTGAAGTTTCCAGATCACCTTTAAACTAGATCACCAATGAGGTTTTGCTAAGGATGCTCAGATAATACTTTGTCCTGCAAGAGATAGCCCAGTCCAAGGAAGAAAAATCACTAAGGCACTTGGAGATCATGGAAGTAACCAGTCCCTTAACTCTGTGAGGCACTGCAGAATCCCATGCAAATGCAAATAAACATGGATAGGCCAGCATGGAATGAGTGGATTGATCCAGTAAACTGGAGTATGTGGATTTGGTTTTGTCTTTCAAAAAAAAAAATCCTTTTTTTTTTTTTTTTATTCCCATGTAGAATATAAAACTAAACAATGATAGAAAAAAATGCTATTATTATTTTTACACTGAAAAATATCACTTTCCATGAAATAAAGTAGTTGGAAGCCTCCTGATTATCACTATTCTTTTATATAAGGATAAAGGTGCAATTGCACATGCTCATGGACATAACTCAAAGAAGAACAGACGGAGGTAAATGCCGCATAGACAAGTGATTTCTCAGAAGCATAACACCTTACTGAAAGAGAGATAAACCTTCGTTTAATATGATTTTTCTTATAGTTCAAGCATGCTCCTTTACCCAATCTTTCTGAAAACTTGTAAGAGTTGCTGAAATTTAATACTAAGGATGAGCTGACCTAATTACTCTTCTATTATAGCGAAAGGGCTTCCTGACTGCAAGATGACATTAACCTGTCTTTATTATTAGACCCTGTCAACTTAGAGCAGAGTACAATGGTAGTTACAAGGAACAAAGAGCTCTCTGATGGTTGTTACCTTGTGTACTTTTTAGAGGAGGAGGAAGGCTTTTGGATGATGCTTTTCTTGAACTGCACTGCAATTAGGAACAGCTTTTAAACTTTATATACGTCTTTTCAGTAACTGATTCAGTGTCACATATGAGATCTATGGCTGTTGTGCTCATCTCTGCTCCTGCATGAGAGATCATCAACATAAAGCTAAAATGCTTTGGAGAATGATGGTATGCCAAGAAACGCTAGAGCCAGAAGAAAATGATCAAGAAATACCAGAGGAAAATGCCACTCAAATTTAGCCAAAGATATTATAAAGTCTGAATTGTACTACCCAGTGAAAGAATTCAGTCACATCCATGTTCACTGAATCCTTCACTCTCTTTGCAAAAAATAAAATAAAATAAAATAAAATAAAATAAAATAAAATAAAATAAAATAAAATAAAATAAAATAAAATAAAAAATAAAATCACCTGTATTAAGCAGCTACCTTTCTGGACAGAATCAAAAGGAAACACAGAGAGTAAAATGAGGTATGCCAGTAATCACAGAACCGCAGAATCATTAAGGTTGGAAAAGCCCTCCAAGATCATCTGGTCCAACCATCCCCTACCACCAGTGTCACCCACTAAACCATGTCCCTAAGCACCACGTCCAGCCTCTCCTTGAGCACCCCCAGGGACTGTGACTCCACCACGTATCTGCCCCCCAGTAAGGAACCAGGGCTTTCTCCTAGTCATAGAATAAACACATAACAAGCAAAAACACATCGTCAGAGAAAATCAAAGCCTAGAACATGAGACAGAAGATAGCTTGCACATGTGTCTGGCAGGGAACTGATGGAGGCACCAGATCCCAGTTCAGCTGCAAGGCAGCAGCTGCCTGCTGTGTGAACAACCACCACTTATTTCCTAGGGCTCTGACTCAGAACATTTATCCTCTAGCCTTAAATATATGTGCATGTTTTCACAGGGGAGTTCCTGTGAACTGGCTGCATACAAGAAAAATATTGTTTGCTTGGTGGGCTTTTTGTTGTTGCTGTTGTTTCTTGATTATTTTTTTTTCCCTTGAGACTTGAGTGGGGGAAAAAAAGTTAAAAAAAAATTAAAAAAATTTTAAAAAGTTCTTAATGCATCAGATGTGATGCTTTGGGAATATTGTGTTTACATTGCTGAGCACAAGCAAAACCTACCAAAAACATTGCCACAAAAAGCTAGAGAATACAGACAGCAAGAGACTTACCTTGACTATACAGCTATTCCCTACACGTCCTTTCAAGAAAACACCTCAATTCAAGTTTGCAATAGTGTTTGATTCACTTCACCAAGGAAATAGAAAAAAGCAATGTGCAAAAATGCAACACAGACATCTAGGGTGGAAAAAAGCTAATGTGACTAGTCCCTGTGAAGGTGGTACATGGGGAAAATCAATGCCTGGTTGTCAACAGGTACTCAGGAGTATCTCCTAAGGCGTTTATCAAAGTTAGACCGAGCCTATATAGCGTTTACAAGTGTATCTAAGTTCACTGATCACACTTTCTAATGTGATATGTCACATACATACAACATTGCTTCTGTCATCTGCCTAGAAAACTACATTTTATGAAAGACAGGAATAATAAACAATAATTAAAAGAAAAAATTCCCCCAAAGCACATAGCTAATGGTTTGTTGTTACAGGTAGAGATAAACAGAGCTTCAAACGAGGATTAGGTAGCACTTGCAAAATCACCTTTGTCTAAATGAAAAATTGCATTGGCTGTTAATCCCAAAGTGGCAATCATATTACAGCTACATAATCATATTACATCTACAGCTGAGCTGTATAGGGTTATGTTTACATCTATTTATGCAGACTTTGGAAAGATGTACACAATCTGAAAATGCTTTCCTTTTCCCTGAATTACCCTTGGAAGCACTGAAATTGGTGACTGGTACCCACACAGTTAGTGAACACACTTGTTTGAGCGCTGATCTCCTTGTTCACACAGATGAACGCAAACTGTACACCAAAGCTTGTACTGAGAATTTGGATGAGTTTCTGTGACACGGAAAATAGCTCTGGTTGAAAACGCTAAATACCAACATTTTAATCTTCTAGCTTGATTTTCATAAGCATTTCAGATTTGGAAAACAAGTGGTTCCCCGAACCATTTACTTGTTCAGCTGAGCTGGAGCAACACCGACGAAACTGTGCATGCATCCTGACACCTGTCAATCACAAGTAGCCCATCTGGGCCCCGTGCTATTTATTGCTATTCAGTAAAGAGATATTGCACAGAGGCAGCTGGCGGGCTGCAGAGAACGTTTTCTCCTCTCTTCACTTTCATACCTCTGCCTGCAAAATCAGGATCTAGCCAGAAGGATCCAGTTTTTCTCTTATGTGAGACCACAAAATAGCTGAGGCAGTTCTAGCAGAAGTGTGGAAACTTGTGTCACACGTGGCTGGATGGAGCTGGGATGAGGTGACATCCAAGAGGCACACATGATAGCAGCCAATGTTAACTGGGAGATGAAGATGATTTTTTTTTTTCATGCTTTTTCCCTGGATGCTTCCACCTTGCTGTCCCCACCACTGCTCAGAACCACTAAGGAAAAAAAACCTATACAAAAGACAGATCTTGGAGATTAGTTTGAAAATCATATGGCAGCTTGCATGTAGTCTTTAGTCTATGGAATGACACCTAAACACACATAGTAATTATTGGACTCTGATCCACGGGTCACATATTTAAGCTGTGATCCACTTCGTTTGAAGAATGAAGTTCTTACCTGCAGTCTATCAGAAAGACGGGCTGGGCAAGCCTCCAAGCTGCCAGCTTTTTGTCCTGATTACTGTGCACAAAGTGTCGTCCACACAGTGAGCTGAACCACTTTGCTCGTGGACTTAGAAACCAGGATGAGAGAGCATGGACTGTCCAAGGGAGGTTCACAGGAACATTCAATTTTCTCTAGGGCTCCAAAGAGAAACCCTGTAGGAGCCAGAGTCCTGCTGTTGCACTGCCTAGCTCACCCACTGTGACAGAGACAGCAACGCATTCAGATAAGGGAGGGGAGGCACCTTCCTTTTTTTCATTGCCTTTTCAGTTCTTCAGACTTTCACATTGACTTTGAAGAGCTTTGTTAAAGATTTAAAAAAAAAAATACAATCCCCTGTGAAAGTATGAGGAACCATTTTTTTCCTTTCCATTTCTTTTCTTTTCTTTTTCTTTTTCTTTCTTTCTTTCTTTCTTTCTTTCTTTCTTTCTTTCTTTCTTTCTTTTCTTTCTTTCTTTCTTTCTTTCTTTCTTTTTCTTTCTTTCTTTCTTTCTTTCTCTCTTTCTTTCTTTCTCTCTTTTTCTTTCTTTCTTTTCTTTCTCTCTTCCTTCCTTCCTTCCTTCCTTCCTTCCTTCTTTCTTTCTTTCTTTCTTTCTCTCTCTCTCTCTCTCTCTCTGTCTCTCTCTCTTCCTTCCTTCCTTCCTTCCTTTCCAAAAGACTTCTTATTGTCCCTGCTCCGGCATTTAGTTTTGCCAGAACAGAGCTATACTGATAATGAAAAAAAATGGTTTTCCTCACTTTCTTCTTCCTTAAATTCAGTTTCAGCTGAAATGTTGACCTCTGTTCCAATTCATTGAAGCCCAGAACTGCCAGAAGCAGTGAGCCTAGAGGTTAAACTACCTGAACTAGAGCTACTACAAGAACTACAGCCCCCATGTCAGGGCAGCCTGAGGAGTTACAGAACTTCACCCGGAATGGACACAAGATTGACAAGGGTGGTGTGCTCCCCTTGCACATTTTGTCGATTCAAATGACTCAGGGAGACAGACCTGTGTTTGGACAAGAATTTACCACTGGAAGTACCTTCTCCTTTCCACTGACCATAGGGGGATACAAGGGTGAGTAGTTCAGATAAATCAGAACAAGTGCGGATATATTCGTAAAATGAACATGCACATGCAAGATGGTTCAAAGGGACAGGATTAAAGATATTTTTTTCCATATCGACCAAAATGAGACATCAGGTAATGTTACTTTCATGCTGCCACTTTCACATACTCACCCTTCCCCATGATCTGTTCGTATGGGGAAAAGCGGATCTGACATGGGGGAGAGTTGTTCAGAGAGAGGACAGGCTTTCAGCATGGACAAGGCAAGCTGCACTTCATGCAAAAATCTCCTCCCTTCCTATTGACGTTTGATTTCAGCACAGGGAGGTGAGACCTCCATTATTCGTAGCCTGCTTTTTCCTCTCCCAAGACAACCTCCATTTCTGCTCCCTAAGAAGGACTCTGGACCCTTCCCAAGCTATTTCCAGGCTGTGTAAAGACACATGTGAATTATTCACACCATGTGAATAATGTTTGTGCATCAGAGCTGATATACAAAGTATAAGACTGTGAATTCCTACAGGCTAGCATGAGTCTCTCCAGGGCATTCACAAGTATGGGATGAAAATCACTACTCTGAATGACAACCAGCTGCTGTCCCACTCCTGCCACTCCTGTCCCTACAAGAATATCTGGGTTTTAGCATACACTTCAAAGTCAATATTCCGTCTGCTTTCTTTGGCACAGCAACATTCATTTTCGGAGGAAAGCAAGGCAAGTGAATAGCTGCAGAAATGCATGGGTTGATGGCAGGCTTGGCACAGCAATATGCCAACAGTGAGTCCCAGAGCACTTGGGAGAGCAGGTCCCATGGCCAGCAGCACAGCCAAGTCCCATAAGCCCCACTCAGCAGCCACCGACTATCTCGCCATGAGTAAGAGGGTGCTCTGGTTATTCATCTCGCAATTTGTTTAAACTGCAAAAGCACAAACAGGCCTGATTTTTGTCATTGCTTTTGGCTTCAGCAGATGTCTTGTGGGCAGTAACTGTCTCCTTAATATTCCTGCGAAGCAGCTTTCTGCTATACGGTACTGGGGAAAAGATAATTGCATCAGAGACAAGCCTCTTCCTTCACAGAATAATTTCCCCACCCTGCATCATGTTTATATTTAATAACAGAGCATATTTGGGGTATTTCAGAACTGATAACTCATTAAAATAACAACCTAGCCATCAGCCCATCTGGGAAATATAGAAAGTATAAATTTTAAGCCAGCCAATAAATCAAGTGAAGTATTAAAACTTCAAAATTGTAAAAAGGAAAAAAGGAGAAAGAAAAAAAAAAAAGGACAAGAGTGAGACATTAGCCAAAATTAGCCCTTTCTCAGGTTCAAAATGAGGCAGTGCAAACCATTGGCCCTACCACTCATTTTTATCAGGAAAGGGGACAAATCATCATGTGTGGGAGAAGCAGCTCTGCTGGAGAGCTGGGAGAAGCTTAGTCTCACTGCACTCCACCTATATATCATCTCTAATTTTGGGGAATGTGGAATTTTCTGGGCAGATTCAGCTTCCATAGTCTCTCTTGATTACCATCTGTTACGTGACAGAAAGGATGGTGGGTGCTGGCTGCTAGTTTTTAAACATTAACCGGACAATCAACTCACAGCTCCCATTTGGCACCAGGGAGCAGATTCCAGCACTGACAGGCACACTAACCCACTTGAAATCTGGCATATGTGGCTTGCCATAACTCAGCAAGAAGCACCATGTATTCAGATGTTTCATCCATCCTTTCCACTAAAAATCCCTTGTATGTAGCAAGGGATGCTTGCAGTTTTATAAGAGGCCATGGAAGGACAACCACTTAATGCTCTGGGGCCAAGTGTCACTTTTAATGAGGGTTTAGGCTACATGGGTGTTAGGGACCTTATCATTAGTCTTTCCCACGGTTTCAAATATCTAACAAGCCTGCAATGTGAGCAAGTCTGCCTGAAAATGCTGGTGATGTCGGAGGCTCCATCTGTTGCTCATTCACAGCACATATTGTCAGGAGACCGGGAATGCCACTCTCCCACCTTTTCATACTCTCACGCTTTTTTGCATTGATAAGATTTCAGAAGCACATTTGTGGCTCTGCTCAGAGGGGAATATGACAGCACACTTGTCATGCTTTCCCTCTGCCAACACGCCTTCTTCACAGACAGCAGACTGGGCTACTGCTGACCTTATTGTCTGGAAAGACAAAATCTCATGGGAATATTTTCTCTCTGTTGTTTTCAGAGGTAGGTGTTTCTTTCCTCTATTTCTTCCTCATCAGTACTGAAGTCCCGTGCCTTTAATCAGTTTTGTGCTTTGACTTTCCTGACTATGCCATCATTTACCCTTCCTTTCCTTTTTAGCTCCATGTCATTTCCATGTCTCCCTGCTCTCTTTGAACATGATCCTACTGAGCAGGGCATAAGAAGCACCAAGTACTTTTGGCTATGTTGGAGTACTTTGGAAGCGGAGAAGGCAGGGTCCAGAGTCACATGGGAAAAAAGTACAAATTGCTCAAGTATTTTCAACATCTCCACTTCGGAGTGCCCAGCCTGAGATAGTTGTGGATGGCTGTCAACAGTACAAAACCCCTACTGTTGGTTTAAAGGCTTTATTGTCCACTAGGCTGTAGCAAGGGATGTCACTTTCTGAAGAGCAAAGTTTCACTTGGGAGTGGTGTTGGTGCGGACACACTCCAAGGTGGTTGTGTGACTTAGTTTGGGATTTTTGGACAAACTGTCATCAACTCATGGTATCAATACATGGTCCAGAGCACCAGAACCACCAAGTCTAAGTGGAGTAAACTGGACCACAGTTCTTTTTCCCCTGCTCTGTTGGACATGGATTTTTTAATTTCACCCCAACTTACACATGCATGAGTAGATGTCATGGTATAAACAAGAGGAATAGTTTTAGTTCCCCTCAGATATGGCGAGAGTAGGAGGGAGACCAAAAGACATTTAAGCCATTCCACCACAGAGCACTCATATTGCACTATATATCCAGTTCTGAGTCACACCCTTCCTCCAGGCCGGTACGTTTGGTGTTTTGGGACATGAAGCAAGAGAAAAGTCATGGCTCCAAGACAGAGGAGGTGCAGAAACACTGTAAGAGAGTGGCAGAGGAAGGAATTAACAGAAGTATTACAATCCCATTAGCTTTCCCAGGAAATCTGAGCTGGTACTAGTCACTATAATAGAAAGCAGTTATCAGCTGTTGAAGAGCTGCTATGAATTAAATGACCGGTGAAAGGAAATCTAAATCAGTGAGGGAGCATCACTGCTGAGTATTTGTTTAATGGAATTAAGGTAATGAAAATTCAAAACACGAAATTTCAGTTCTGAATACCAGAAGCTCAAGGAAACACAGGAAAACGGTAGTTAATCAAAAACAGCATCTGTAGGTAAAAAATGCAGACTTGTTCTTGAAATGACTGCAAATTAATTGTTGAAAAGAAAAAAAAAAAACTCGCTTGTCTAATTATCTGCTGTGCATTAAATATTATTGAAGAGGCCTAGGGCAGTATCAACTTATCACAAAATAAAAAATGATTTCTTACAGACAAATTTCTGAAGTTTATTTAGGAGGGCAATGTGACTTTTCAAGAGTTGTATATTTGCTTTCGCATGCACCAAAGTAAAATCTAGAAACAAAATCTTCGCAAGTGCATCCTTTCTTAAAAGAGAAATCCATGGTGATGACATTCTTAATAAATTCAGTTCATGTTACTGTAATGATGTTTGTCTAGCAATACCTTGGGAATTACAGTTAGCTTCAACATTAATTAATTCATTGCAATTTTCATGTGTTATCAACACATTTTACATCCTCTGCTGGATCAAAATTACCCCAGCATAATGGAAAATTTTTCTATGCACGAATTTTCAAAATGCCTTTCAAATAAGCATAGCATACACAAAGAAAATCAATCTCTTAGGAACATCAGCATGCAAGATGAAATTCCTAGTTCATGATCTGCACCTATGTTTCCTGACTAGTAATGTAAAATCTTAAAATAAATTGAATGCCACGACAGACAGATCCTTGTCGCATGGTTATAGCAAATCATTAAGAACTAGGACTTAAAGTTCAACTTCTAGAAAAAGGCTGTCTGGGAGAGGAAATGAATGTTGTGATCAGTTTTAAATAACTCATAGGGAAACTTCTGATCGACTTTTCTAGTACGGTGAACCACTTTTGAAGCTTGGTATTTTGTGTAACTAACGTCAACACAAATACCTTGGGTTTAGCTGTCAAAGAGGGAAAGGCATTACTTCAGCCACTCAGGAGATAAAAGTTAGAAGTCAGAAGCAGAAATTAAGCAATGGAAAATAAAATAAAAATATCAGGGATAAAGCAGCTGACTGTGAAGTCTGTAAGAATAAGCAGCCAACATTGTCACAAACAAAATATGAACAAAGACAAAATCTCACAGTCAACTGCTCCGCGCTGCCTGGCAGCAGGAGTGGTTTATGTCTTTTTTATTTTGGCTTATTTCAGACCTGATTCTGCAGCAATTTATTCATTCATACTTAAAGCATTTTTAATTCACTGCTTGTAGTTCCTGACACTCAGGACAGCAATGGCAGGAAGAAAGACAAAAAGGAGTTTCATGCAGGAGGTGTTGAAATCCACACTGCAGCATGCATAGAGGAAGGGCAATTTGATGGACACAGCCTCCACTAAGGGGGTAGAAATATCCCATAACAAAACATGTGGTGGAGTTAGCTGTCATTATAGAGTTACAATCATTTAAAACAAACTCTTTCTTCATGTTTGTCCACAAAAATGGGGAAAAAGAGAAGAAGGTGAAGCTGAGCAAATACCTGGTTATACATGCCCATTAGAAAGCTGTTTAGTCAGGACAGTCATATTTAATAACCAAAGGCATAGCGTAACTTCATTCTGGATAACAAACAGGCAAGACAGAAAGACTTGAAGGAATATCTTGCTGTTCCTTTGTTGCCATGACAGCCTTATGAAAAATATTAGGCAGAAGATAACACAACCATCAAACTCCAGATGTGAAATTCCAATGAAGTCAGGATGTTGTCTGATAAATTAGCTCAGAAATTCAGTAAGATTCACTATCTTTAAAAATTATACATATATGCTGGTGTGAAATAAATGCACCAGAGAGAACTACCGCATGCTTCTGCTCAGTCCTTCTGGAAAAGAGAGACAGGGATTAACAGCAAGGCTTTGTGTTGTAGTCTTCCTTTTCATCATCAAAGAAACACTCAGAGTTCATCTTGATTGTCTTTCTGTCACCCTAGCTAGATTTCGGTCTGGCCTCTCATGCTTTCACATTATCCTTAGTGCTGAACGGTCTTGACCAGCACTCGGAAATAGCAGGTATTAATCACTAATTTTGCAGTGCGAGTATTCTGAGATGTCATCAACCCAAAAACCCAATGACATGCAGGCCAATAAGTCAAACACTTTCCTGTTTACAGGCTAAACTATGCCAAGAAATCGTTACAGACAAGTAGCTACTTAGGGCCAGGACCCAAGAGAAGACTTATGTGCTTTAAATACTAATGTAGAATCATAGAATCATCTAGATTGGAAAAGACCTTGGAGATCATTGAGTCCAACCATCACCCCGACGACTGAGTCCCATCACTAAACTTAGTGCCCTTAGTGCCACATACACTTGTCTCCTAAATACCTCCAGGTCTGGGGACTCCAGCACTTTCCCAGGCAGCCTGTTTCAATGCCTAACCACCCTCTCTGAGAAAAAAATATTCTTAAGAAAATTTCCCCTGGCACATCTTGAGGCCATTTCTTCACATCATATCACTTGTCACCAGAGAAAATAGACCAACACCTTCCATATAGTTGTAGAGAGCAATGAGGTCTCCCCTCAGCCTCCTCTTCTCCAGACTAAACAACCCCAATTCCCTTTAGTCACTCCTCAATAACTCTTGTTTACTAGTCCCTTTATGAGGTTTGTTGCTCTTCTCTGCACTGTGGTGGTTTTACTCAGGTGGGCAGCCAAGCTCCACCACAAACGCTCGCTCTCTCCCCCTCCTCAAAGTGAAAGGGGGAGAAAATATGATGGAAAGGGCTCAACGGTTGAGGTAAGGGCATGGAGATCACTCAACAATTATCGTCACAGGCAAAACAGACTCAGCAGCTCCCCCCAGACCCCCTGCTCCTGCGGGGGCTCTCCATGGGCCGCAGCCTCCTCCAGGCCACATCCACCTGCTCCACCGGGGGCTCCTCCACGGGCTGCAGCGTGGAGATCTGCTCCGTGTGGGACCCATGGGCTGCAGGGGGACAGCCTGCTCCACCAGGGGCCTCTCCACAGGCCGCAGGGGAACTTCTGCTGCTGCGTGCACTCCTGCACTGACCTGGAACACATTGGTGGATTTCAGTCCTAGGATCTGGGTTTGAGAAGGATCGTCGAGTTAGGTGACACAGCAACCCATTTCAGCACAAGCGATTTTTCACGTTCTTTACAGCCCTACAACCACTCAAAATCCTAGTGGAAGAATACTCGATAACTTTGAGGAACAGGACACTTTTATTAGTGTAATTTTATAGAATGAATTTACAACTGAAGTTTTGGCAGCTAGCCTTTGCAACTTTGGCCAAAGTCAAGTAACTGAGACAAGAGCTATTACTTTTGCAACTGTACATGCTTCAAAATGCTGTGAATACCTGATATTTTTTCAATTCCTATAATTATGCTAATTAGAAGAGACATGAACTCTAGAGCACGTGGAGGACTGGGTAACTTCTCTTTTCAGTTTGATGTCTTCTGCTGGCCATGCAAGAATGCAAATCTTAGTGGATAAATTAGAAGAAAAACTGGTAAAAGTGAAAGAATAATGATACCCAAATGAAAGTGTCTATACCACTCCAGGAAAAAAAAAATCACAAGGGAACATGATTTTGTAGGTGTTGTCCCCCTGCAGTTCAGAGAGGCCCAAGACAGGCCCTGAATAATACTTGAATTTATTTTACTGCAGAGATGAAATATGACCCTGTCAAGGGTAAAAAACAGATCAGGAGGTCACAATGATCCTCAAAAAAGAAGTTGTAAACAGAATCACCTACTGGGATCTGGCCTGCATGAGTAACAAATTCAGAGACATAAACAATCCAGACCAATGAAACCAAACATATGCTACTTGTACCCCCCCTACACACGACTGTCTACTAAGGCATATTCAGAGTATGACACAATTTATTTCAAATTCACTGAACATTTCCAAGTCAAAAAAAAAAATAAGGTGATTACATTTCCCAGTTAGGATCAGAAAATGAATTTGATCTTCCTGCCTTCCTCCCACACACACTTGCTACCACATAATTTTTCTCCCATGCATAACTTATGCTGATTTTGCAGAAGGCCTTTTTTCTGAAGCCAGCTCTGCAGTGAAAACACATAGCCTCAGTGCTGAACCAGCACTGTGCCAATGGTCTGCTGCAGGCAGGCAGCAAGTCAGCAGCATGAAAACTTCTTAGCTTCAGATGGCCGAGCAAAGTCGGAGGTAGCCTTTGTCCTCCTGAGAAACGCAGTCTTTTCTGTTCCTGGGGACTTCATTCTTTTCCATGTATGACAAGTGAACTGAAAAGACTGTCTTATCACGCAGCCCTTTGTTCTGTCATATGCCATCTAGTTTCACTCAGTTATCTTTGTATATAACCCAATAACTTGTACTTGGCTGCAGCATATCTTCCAGAAAGACCTCCAGTGATAATTTGCAAACACTTATGAAAAATTTGCTGCTTTCAAGGCTAGTTCTTTCCCAATGATGAATCACCCTCTCTGTTAAAAGTGTGTATCTTACATCTCTTCTGATTTTTAATTGAAATTCTGATCTGAATGTTGCTTATGGTTCCGGCAGAATTAAGCCAATGAATCACTACAGCTCCGATCCAGCATGACAGCTCCTGTGTTTAACAAAGCACTCCATAACATTATGAAACACAGAAAGCTAAATGGACAAATGCTTTTTGTATATCAAAACCACTGTCACCTTGCAGTGAGCTGAAAGCATTCTAGGAACAGGCAACTATCAATTAGGATTTTTTAATCTACTATCAAATATTCAAGAAAGAAAAAGTTTGTAGAGGTCAATCCCAAACAGAACTTTCATTAAGAGTTCAAAATCTGCATGCTATAGAAAAACAGATAAGGACAATATCCCACAAGTATCTGAGCTTCAGGCTGAAGCTATGAGGGCATTAGTTGTCCCTCTATATATAGATATATATAAATATATATGGATATATATGGATACATGAAAACTGTGTTGGAAACTTCCTGTTGCTTTTACTGAGGACTTGAATAGTGCAGTTCATCTTCCTCATCTGCCTGCTCATCAATTTATTCTGAAAACATCAAGGGAGGCTAACATTAAATCTCAGCTGTCTAGACTGGTTTCTTGGTTAGTTATGCTAACAAAAGGCAAAAATTGTCTAAAGCATGTTTTCCCACAAAGCTCTGACTCATAAGGGCTCTGCTGTCCTCACTTTGAGATCTGCCTGTCTGGCTCAGCCTGCAGAAAATCAGGCTCCTGGTGGTTTTCAGAGGTGTGAATGGAGAGAACAACTGCTGAATTCTACTGAATGTAAACGCATGCAGAACTGCTCTGTGCAACCTCTCAAAACACTAAGCATGGGATTGCAATTAAAAATCCTCCTCATAATGAAGTCTTACATTCTCCAGCAAGGAGTTACTTTCCCCATGCTTTGCTTCAAGATGGCTTGAATGCCCTGAAATGTCCTTGCATATTCATTTTGTTCACAGCTAAGCCCCGTACTTTTGGAACTGTTTATATATAAGTATCTGCTTAAGCCTCACTGAAACCAAACTGAAGTTAAGCATATATTGTGAACAAGCAGGGCTGTGTTTCACAAACAGCTGTAAACACTGTCATTAATAGAAAATACTAACACTGGTAAAGCTATAAGCTTAGGCATTTCCATTAATGAACCTCATCAGTTTACATATTCAAAGCAGAGTGCAATTAGCTTTTTTTCAGAACAGCTTTGTGTGCAATGCCAGCAAGTAACACCAATTCCATTTATGACAGAGCTGAATTTTCAGAAATGTGTGTGCATGTTTTGTGATTGCTTTCTTTTTGGAAATACCAGTGCACACATGTCCCTGGAGCAATGTCTGATCAGATATTTGTATTAACAATTACCTGTGAATGGATTCTAGGTAATTTCATGCACTAATTATGTATGTGTTTGTTCTGTTGTATTTCCGGCAACCAGGTCCATCAAAATAGTCTGACACAGGAGCCACAGGATATACCCATGGCAGTAATGAGGAGTTCCTTTGAAACCAGGACTTGCTACACTGAAATCTGTTACGTGTTGCCTCTCTTTGCAGGAACCATGCTACAAACAGGAAATCTCTGCAGAGACTGTCATACCTAGTCAATTTTTCTGAGCCACAGAAAGGGCATGAAATGACGAAAACATTCTGACAATGCAAAGGCTGGGAAAGGCACCTACTGAGACTGCTTTGTAGCAGTGCACTGGACTACTCCTGACCTGCAGGGAAAAACTTGAGTCCCACCAACTAATACCTATAAATTAGAATCACTATAAACTGAGATTCATATTTAAGTGCTTAGGAAAACTTGAGATATACACATAAATCATAGTATTTTAGAGGTGCATATAATAATAAGTTTATGATGCAGATTATGCACTGTCACATAGTTTAATCGTGTATCTGTGTTAGGATTTTCCTCTTCACAGCTCCAGATAGCACCTTGTTACCATTTAACATACTGGTTGAAAAATAGAAGCAATGACTTTAAGGTGCTTAGAAATCTCTCCACCTATTGTCAAGCAAGAGCTTCAAATAAATCCTTCTTCACTCCTTATTCCTTACCTTCACTTCACTGGTTGGATAAGAAACTTAACGTTAAGAAAAGTAAGAGGAATCTGGATGTAATCATTCTCCATAAATGGCCCCAAAGTTTCGACTAACAAACTGAAGAAGCAAGTCAGTGCGTTCCTCACATTGCAAGGAGAGGATACTCAACTTATCTAGACATGTATAACGCTTAACTGCAGGAAATCTCATAACCAAGGAGACATCAGAGTACAGAGTACAGAGAACATCTGTTCAAGCTAAAAGGTACTTTTGAGAGTGACTCTTCTCACCAGGAGGGGCTAACCCCTTGATCCTTGACCTGGATGGTTTGAGATGGTTCAACCACATCCTCCTGGCCCAGTGAGATAGACTGGAAACAAGATTAGCTTGTCTGAAGTTAATCAGACAAAAAATCAAAGTTGCTCAAATTCAACAATTTTGATTATTTCTTCACTGTAGCCTGAACAGTATTTAAGGCACTTATTCTTCCAAAAAGAAAGCTGAATGCAAGTGTTCCACAGGGACTCTGACCTGAACTTCACATTTGTTTGACTCATACTCTTTTCCGAGGACTTGTGAAACAGATTGAAGGGTCCACATGAACCCTATTCCATCACCTTCACTGCTGTTACTGGCGCCTTAAAGTTCAGCCACGTTTGCTGAGCTGAGCAAGTGAGAGAAATGCAAACAACTTCCATACCCCTCTCCTGGCGTGGCATCAGTCCGCTGTGCATCTCCACTGGCTCACCGAACAGAAAACGTTACTGGTGCAGCTAAATAACGCCTCTCACCAAGCTACAGTGGCTAACAATGCCTAAAATAGGGAATCGAATGTCCATACATTATTTAGTATTATTCAGGAGTGCTAACTTACTACATCCAGTTATTTTGGAGTTTTTTGTTCAGACCAGCTCCAAGCCTGTAAACTCACCTGCATGCCTTCTGCTCACAACCTCTCCACAACACCTCTGGGGGAACTGTTTCTTTAGGGTAGGTCTTGGCAGCAGGATTAGTCTGGGCTTCTGCACAAAGACTGCTTTCCTCTGCCATTCACGAGGGAGAGAGATCCCTTATCGGGGGGCTGCAGTACAAACAGCTGAGGATTTGAGATTTGCTTTGGATTTGGCCCAGACTGGCAGATTGATGAACTCAAAGACTGCTATATTACTCCTGCCATCCTGTCCCGCAAATTGATAAAACAGCCTCGTATTCTTGTCCCCTTAACTCCTCCTTTTGGCACTGGAAGTTACCTGGGTTGTTGCAGCATTTAAAGACCAAATCCTGCTCATTGCTGTGTGGTGCTTCTGTCAGTCGTGTGCCAGATTTGAACAGGAGCTCTCTCCTGACAGCCTGGAAGCTTGCCTTGACCTGACCTTACATGCATTAAGCTTTTGATAGGGGAACAGTAAGACTCATCATTTGGGAAGAACGCAGAAATCAGAAACTGAAATTTCTAAGCAGACAACAAAAGGACTCCCAAAAGAGCAGCCTTAACATAGGAAATAAATAGCATGCTGAAGGCTGTGCTCAGGATGACCACAGAAAGCAGCTCAGCACTTGACAGATCAGTAGTGTCTGTCTGATACTGCTTCTGTTGAATTACTGATGATTATTCTAAATACACCATGTGGTAGTGTCAGTTTGGGCTCAAGGCTGCCTTGTAAAATGACAGCCAGCCAGCTCAGGGGGATTTTGTTGGCCATCTTCACTGCACACATTTCCACAACATGACATGCTTCCGCATCAATGCAAAATGCCATCAGAATCCTTTTTTTCCTGAAACATGACTTTCATTCTCTGCCACAAGAACATATCCCTCCCCGTTGTTGGCTTGATCTCCTGACCAGGAAGGGTAACAGCACTTCCAAGTAAATTTTCCTGCAATGCCAGTATCGTCTGGGATTGGCACAGCTGGTGAGCAGAGCCAAGAGCTCAAACTAAGACATGGGTTTACACATCACTGAAGTGAACAAAGCAACACAAATGGAATTTTGTGTGTGCTCACTCTTCAGTGAAGATATGTCCTTAATATAAATGACTCTGTCCTTTTGCAAGCAACACTTTTCAACGTACAAGGACAAGCTTAACTTGTATTGAACATTGGGAGATTGGGTGTTAGAACTGTTGATTTGGAGACAAGAGATTTCTGGAAAATAAAATCAGTACCACTCATATGGCTATTGCACAAATGGGATTTTAGTTTGTTATATGGCATTTAATACCAAAAATACTTATTTATTTATTTATTTATTTTTGTTAATGCTTCTGTGCTGAAATATAAGCTGTTATTGCATTGCCTGCAGAGTGGGACACCTTCAAGCGGTCTACAGGGTTTCATGTTTTTGTTACAAAGCAGACCGAGAAAATCAGATCTGAGAACTTTTGGGAGAAACTAGCTGCAGTGAGGCACTTATGGAACAAAGATGGATCTTAGTGAATCCTGAATTCCTACAAGACAGGATTTCCATGGCTCACAGAAAGGAATTTAAGCTAGAAAAATGAAGGTTTGGTTTTAGTTTTCAGGAAAAACAAATGAGATAACCAAGAATATGGTAACAGCTGGTGGAGAGTGAGGAAGGAAGGAAAAGTTCATGCTGATAGGGACCAAAGTCAGGTAACAGATAGTGCTTCCAAGGGACTGCTCCTCTCCTGGAAGGTTTGCTGATTGTGACCAATGAGAATGCTTCCCAAACGTGCACTGATGCAGGAAGCCTGGCAAACAGACTGGGAAATGTCAAACTGCAGACTGCAGAAAGGCAGAGACGAAGATAAAGTCAGTGGGGTGGATCAACAAAGGGCCGGAGTGTAAAAATGTAAAGGTAGAAACAATGGTATGGACAAAACAGTACCTGTCTTGATCTACTGGAAGGAAAAGAAAAGGAAAGAAGTTTTACCAGGTTGATAAACCACTATATAATTTCATGCTGGCATATAGCTGTTGTAAGTATTTAGGTAATGCTAATAGATAGAGAGTTTTACTAATAACTGCATCAGTAAGGCACACTTCAATGTCCTAGATAAAGACTGTAGGATACATGTGACAGGAGGGCCAATTACTTCTAAATGACTCGGGTTGCAAAATTCTCCACCAAATAGCCATAAAAAAAATGAAACATAAAAAGGCAGATCGTACGCGATTTTGTATTGGTCTTGTAATTGCTGAAACCATTTTTAGAAGATTTGATCATTAAAAATAAATTGCAAGGACTAGGAAGGTGAATTTATATTAAATGGAAGAGTACATGAAAGTAGGTCTGCAAGTTCTTCTCTGAAGACAAACCATTATTAGAAAAGAAGGGAGCTATTTAAATCATCTGTTCCTGGAAATATCTATATAGTGACTAATTGCAAACATTTCTGCTGTTTGCTTGGCAAAAATTCTTAATGGAGAAGGACATGAGAAGATGCTTGGGTGTTGTACAAAAGACTGGAGAACTGGGTAAAATTCTAGTCATCCATATTCAAGAATTTGAGTTCAGAATTAAACAGATGCAAAACAGCACTGTTCAGGTGGCCAAAGCAATAAGTAGTTTATGTTCTGGGAGAAAATGAAAGTAACTTGATTTGTGTATCTTTGCAGCAAGAAGACTGAGAGCTAGGTTAAACCCAGATAGGATGGAGAAAATATTTTATATATATATAAAACGTCATTGGCTTTTTAACTTACTTTTCAAGCAACACACTAAAGTGACTGACTGTGCACACATTTAACATGGAAATAGGAAGGTCTCTTAACTTTAGAGGAGGAGGTCGTAGAGCAAACTTTTGGTCAAAGCAGGGGCACAAAACCTAATCAGAGTTAAGACAGAGCTCAACCAGTTGATATGACATGTTTGCAGCAACATCAAGTGACTTTGATGCTCAGGAGGGCTCCTCCTGCCCATTGCCTGTTTCCAGCTATTAAAACGGCACAGTCAGAAATGCAGTGGAGCTTACATCTTCCACATTGTCTCCTTACTAAAACAAAAAATACACAAAATAATAGAGGAAACTGAAGACAACATGAGATCAAAGGTGCAATATTCAGATGGAGCTAATGCTCCAATATTGGATTCCATGATTTTGTTTTTGATGCAGTGCAGGATTCTGGCTATTGGGCTGGAACTGCTGATAATTGTGTGTTATTGATTTTTTTTTTCTCTGTTTCATAGTACCAGAGTCAATTTCCTTCTTTGTTGATGCACAGAGCTTGCCAAAGTGCATGGGCTGGAAGGGAAGAGCTTAGACTTGATCAAATATCCCCGCTCCATCGCTAGCAGTGTCTTTAGCAATGAGCAAATAACATCTCAGCCCTACGGTAGGCGTCCTGTGATGCTACTGCCCGCAGTGCCAGTGATTGCCTCTAGCATCAAAGAATTTTTCTGCAAGGATCCCCATTGCCTGAATCATTTACCTTTGAAGTGTGTCTCCGCGCAGCAACTCTCCAACCACCACCCTGCAGATGCAACCAAGCTGGCCTTCTTTTTGTTATGTGGGATACTGATAACAACACCTCTGTAGCAGCTGAGAATTCAGGAACAGACTCAAAATCTCGCTGGGAAGGTGGGTAAATATTCAAGCAGATGGCTGCTGCTGAGTTCTGCTGCAGCTACTCCTGCTGTTCTGTGGGAAACTCAGGTTTAAGACAAATTGGACCAAGCACAACACAAGGAAACATGCTGAAATCATGACTGGTAAACAAGAGGAACAGTAAACTGGAAAATAAGAGACCAAAACAGCTCTGGCAGAAACTAGACCTAAATAATGAGAAAAAAAATGAGGGAACAGTCTAAGGTCATCCTCCTTCTCTTTTGGGGGCCTTAAAAATAGCTCAAACAGGGGAAAATCAAAGCAAAGCACAGAGGGAACAAAACAACGATTTATATTACCTTTATGGCTGCTAGCCCATTTGTCCTCAGGCCCTCCTGCTTCTCAGATATTTCCCACCCAGAGCACAGAGAGAAAACCCTTCATATATCCACAGCCATCAGTTTCACCTATATCCCGAAGATTACCCAAATACAAGACTGTATTTCTTCTTTCCATTATGGATTATTTTCTTTCTCCAAATCTTCTTAAGTTATAAGATTAACTCATTTTTCTGCATATTACAGTATCAGGGTTATTCGTGGGGAACGGTGAATAATGGGGATTCACTGTGTGCTTCATGGGCTAGCAGTTGATTCTTACATACCCTCCAAGAAGTCCCTCTCATTTTCACCCCCTTTATAGCTGTGGTTCTTTGCTTCTCTCTGGCAGCACCATAGAAGACAGTTAGTTTTGCCTGACTAACACTGCACTATTTAGCATTCTAGTGTTAATGTTGCCATTCTCTGCTAATTTAGACACAGCAGACAAACCCAGACAGTGGAAAATAGTAGCAGAACCTGTAAGGAGGATGCCTTGGATTGGTCACAGCAAGAAGAGGTCGGCAAAGAATGGGAATCCTGTCCTAATCACTGAGGGACCTGGGATTCTGGCACTCAAACCTCTACCTGCTTCACACCTCTCCGACCTCAGCCTTGACTCTGAATACAATCCTAAGAGTGACAGAAAATGATTTTATGCAAATCTGCACTGTGTGCTAGAGCCCCAGTGTTCCCCAGAGGACCACACAGCTGTTTACTATCACCAGCATGCAGAAAACATGGGGCTTACAATAACATCTGGCACCAGTGGGTGACGGATGTCCATTCCTTGGCAGTGGAAAACCAAGAGGTTATTCATCTTGATTATTATTTTTTTTAAGCTCTGACAGCCTAAAAACAGATTTGTTTTGTTTTGTTTTTAAACTGAAAGAGAGGACAGTTCATGACAGCTAGAACAGCAGGTGGCTGGTGATCGATTCATTTTAGAGAAAGATGACTAATTCTCTCCTGTCACACATGAAAGCTATTTCAATATCAAACAAAGAGTCTAATTTTGAGAGACTGCATTATCCTCCAAGCACTTGAACCCTGAGATCTTCCTTTTCTATTTCACACAAAGTTTTCTTTACAACTCATGTACAATTTCTGTAACATGCTTCTTAGGAGATTATGACACAAACTACCCCTGCATCAGGGACAGTCGTCTGTTTGCAAATGCAGATGTGTTAAATCTCATTAATTCTACTGAGGAAGATGTAGTGGTGGTCACAGTGTGAGTTTCAGTTGGAGACTTGCAAGAAGAAGAAGGTGTCAGAAGGATAAGGAAGATAAGGAAACATTTATCATTTTGTGAAGTTTATGGAAGTGGAGGATTTCAAATAAAGGTTTGTAATATCTGAAGTAAAATAAATAGATAGGGTGTTGTGGTTTTTTTTTCCCTCTTTAATCCATGAAGATATATTCCAGTGCTGTTCAGATGGCTTAACAATGATGTTGTGGCAGAAAGCAATCCTAAAACCTCTTGTATTGAATTTTTAAGGATTTTGACAGTACAGCTCCTCCCACAGATACTTTTCCCACCTTTTCTTAGACAAGGAAGACTGGCCACATGCTTAAGAGATTCTTCCATCCATCTACCCTGACCACCAGAAAGACACCAAAGAAATTGTACAGGACCATGTTATTTAGAGCAGCCCATAGATTTGCAATAGGAACTTATCTCTTTGAAGCCTTAGGAGTGAGACTTCACTGGTGCCTCACCCTTGCATGAAGCATAGGCTGGGAGGATAGACAGATTTGTCTCAGATTGCTTCAGTGGTTCAGAAGTAGCAAGACAAAAACTCAGGTCCTATCTACACTGGTCTAGAGGTGCTTGATCAGTTTGGACATCGTTTAAAAGCTCTGATGGCACAGAGTCTGCCTTATAGAAAGTGTCTTCCTTGAAAACAGCAGGACAAGGAAAATCAAGCTGTAGCAAACTCTCTTGAGCACATACAAGTTTGTTTTTCAACGGTGGGTAAGTGGGAATCTTTAACTGCTTTTCATGAGAAGAATAAATGGCATGTTCTCAACGCAGACTGCAAGCCAAGTAAAGGAGAAGCAAAACTCTGTAACTCCACCTGAGTAAGACCTGGGAGGCAAAGCTTGACTTCAAATGATTAAGAAACAACATAAGTAACAACTGAAAATGGGGTCTAAGCATGATACATATAAAACACCTTTACTAAGCAGCACAACAATTAGCCCCGTCTAAAATTATGCATTTGGTGTATGCAAAATTTGACTGCAACTACTCAAAACATAAAGAAGAACCATCAATACTAATTCTTTCCCCTGCTATAAACAAATTACAAAGCACTTATGTTTCATCCTGAGCTTATTCTGAATGCTTCTTAATCCCATTTTATCTAATCCCGTATAGGCTGAGTCCTTGACAGGCAGTTTACAGGTTGCTGAATGGTAAAAGTTAAGGATCTCCCACCAGGACATGCTTGGCTTGCTGGCTTTCTGTCTTGTTTTGGTGCACATCAAGCACATAAGGAAATCTAAACAGTGAAACTTCAAATGGGGGTATTGACTGTTAAGGAAATTTTATATATTCAGAACCACGTCATTCATAATAACTTTTAAACAATAGGAGGAAATAGAACAAAAAAACTGTTAACAGAAGCCAAGCAACGACCTCAGCTGAGTGGAGAACTGTTTCTGCAAATTGTGTGACACTTAAAATAAGACTGAAGTAATAGCAGTCAGGAGTGCCTGCAAAGGTCAAGAGGAGATAAGCATTGTTCCAATGATTTAAAAGCATCTTCTTTGTGCCATAAAGACCCATACGCAGAGCACTATCCAAAACCAGTTGTCAGATGAAGTGCTTTCAAAAGAAGACAACATCCTTCAAGCCCAGAAGTGGTAATTTTTAGAAAAGTTACAACACTCACACTCCTACCTTCAGCCTGAAGCTAGTGGTTATACGAGTATAAATAATTAGAGCTAAGAAATGAGAGGTCAAGTGTTTATGTTCCTGCTTAACTTTCCCTTGCTAAGCCTTGCCTCACTGCAGGAGGATTTCAGTGGTGGTACATGGCTGTGCACTTTGTGCTTCAGGTTACTGACTGAGTAAAGCATAAAAGGGTAACCTAGACTGGAGGTCTACTATTGCTGTGAAAGTGTCTCACATTTCCATTTTCAGTTTGATAACAGCAGCAGGCTTTGAATAAAGACAAGCACTGTATGGCATTTAAATAGCAGAGCTAATGTACTTATCTGTAAGTTGGAACAATTATATAAAAAACATGCAATAAAGAAAGGAGACAAAGCACTCAGCCATCTCAAATGAATCAAATGCCAGAAGGGACCTGAATCTTCATTACAGACTGATGACCTGCTAAATTACATTGCCAGAGCACACACAGTCCCACCACTGACAGGTTAATTCCAGCCTGCTTCTGTGGAGAGATGAGCAATCCTTCTCTCAAGCCCATACCCAGGAAGTAGATAAAAAGAGCAACGACATTGAAAGACTTCATAAGAATCTGTTGGACCTCACTGGTACTGCACCAAAAAAAATTATTAAAGAGGTTACAGGAGGTTTCCTATTTCTCTGGTCATCTCAGCAGAGAGGATCTAATAAGTGAAGTAATGGATAGGTTGAGAGTGCTTCAACGAGGACACTCACTAATCCATTAACTCAAGGAAGCCAGTTTTTCTCATAAATGCACTTTTTCAAAGTGTAAGTGCAAAGAGGTGTACACATGCTCAGCAAGAATACAAGTGACGGTGAGACTGAAACATTTGAGCACAGAGAGGGTGGCATTGGGAAGCACTCCTGGAATACAGCTGCACCAAGAAGTGACTGTCTTTTGATAAGACCTGGGGACAAAAAAAGCCCAGTTCCCAGACTTTCAGCAGTGGAAACCCGCATATTCCCATGATTATTTAGTACCTAAGAGCTAACTGCAGTTTGACTAGGGTTCTGGTGTGTCCACAGTGAGCAATGTATTTAGACCACCCAATTACAACACCTGCCTGATTTTGGCACCACTTTCACTCTCCTTCTAAGCTTGACTCTCCTATCAGCCTTGAAGGCTCAGGATCAGAGAACTCCCCTTCCTTTTCCCTAGACCAATGCAAAACTATTCTCAGACAGTTTTCATTTTCTCTGTGGCCAATTAAGCAATAGACCTTCCATATTTTGCTTTGATTTGAGGGAAAATTACCTTAAAGTAATTGAGATAATTTCTTTGAGTGGTGGCTACAGACCTGTATAGTTCACTGTGCACTAATCTATTGAGATCATTAACTATATCATTACAAAAGGTAACTGAAATAAGTGCAGTTTGGACGACTCCTTGGGAATGTGGTCCAAAACCTATTAATGAATTGTTTTAGCAAGTGTTTTTCTAGTAACTGGGAGATGGAGGTGAGATACAGTCTATGTCCCCAGCTATTGAAAGTCACAGACTTCCCAAAATACTACCAAATGCTGAGGTACCAACCACTCTGTTTTCCCTGTAGAATCTGGTATATCAAAGAGGACCACACTTTCTATGGCAAGAAGTAAAACTTACCCATACATTTCTCCTTATCCACCTAAAGATAAATATCATATCTCTTAGCTAAATGTATATGGAGTCATAAAAGAAAGGGATCTGGTCAGATTTTTGTCCTGTGATCCAACTGTTAAGTGTTACAAAGCAGAAATGGCTAAGTGTGTTAAATGACAAACACATGAGGAATCCTATTTCAAAGGGTTCTGATTTAAATCAGAATTGTCCTAGAACATTTTCCTGGATTCAGGCACCAGGTAGGATTGCTGAGCAGGAGAGAAGTGTCTGATATGGGCAAGCTCAGGAGGATTTTAGGCTGTTGTTTTTCCTAGAGTTTAATGTATTATTTTAAGTGATGCAGAAATGATAAAGGTGTTTCCTTTATCATCATTCCTGCTTTGACATGCAAGGCTTGATCCAGACAACCCTTAAAAAGATAAAGAAGAAACAGGAATCTTTCCTGTCAATGCAATGGACTTTTTTTCATATCTTTACTTTGCACTTGGATTGAAATTTTCCTGCCAGTGACTGTCAAACAGCAGAGAAGCCAGTTAATATGGTTCATATGCTAGTGTGCTTTTTTTTTTCAACCAGAGACAAAACAGCAACATTTTCAGAAGGAGTTAATTTCACATTACACAAAATTAATTCTTCTTATGTGCCTCCAGAAATGATAAGTTTTCATTTCCATAAAACACCCCAACTTTGGAAGCTTCAGAATGTGTGCCAACTCCGTGTCTTCTGAATAATGAAATCACTACGTTTGGTATGAAAACATAGATTACAGCAGTTTAATTAAGACAGTTCTGGAAAAGTGAACAAATATTAGAGCAAATGTTCAATATTAAATGAAAGAAATTATTACATTTTGTTTGGATAAGCTATATGTTTGGCAGGGGAAGACATGTCCTAAACAAAGACAGCATTCTTCCCGCTATTCCCAGAGTGGATCTGTATCTAAAGATGAAGACAAGATGGGTTTTAATCACAATATTGAGCTAATCAAGTGCAGCCTGGAGCAGGAGAGAGAGTAAATGGTACTTACTCAGAAATGGTGCCTCTTTCTTCTCTATATGTAGATCCAGTTTTAGGAAGTCTGGTTTTCATTTGCTTTCCAGCACAGATGAGGAATTCAAGCTGCTTATGTAGATAATGTTATGTTGTTAATATTAAAATTCAACCTAGTGAAATTCAGATTTCTTTCCTGGGGGAACTTCAAGGCACTGGCATTTGGTTTCATCCTACATCACAAAAGAAAAACAAAAAATACCTCACTTTGACTGTTCTTACAGATTTTGTTTCGGCTGTCTCAATTTGAATCAAACGAGTGTGATAATAAAGTCAAACTGAAATGTTGCAACCTTTTATAAAACAAATATTTTGATAATTTCCCTCAAATATTTTGACACAACCACAGTACACAACCATGAAATCACTTCATTTCTTTCAAATAACATTTGCTGACAGAAAGCTGTTACATTTACAATTGTTGACGACTTGTGATTAGAAACTAACTAATCTGTTAATGATGAATGAACAGATGTATTTATCCACCATCAACATATACCCAGGGCCCGGAATGTATAAACCTCACCTGGGCATAGGAGCAATCTGGATCTAGAGTGATGCTTCTGTATACAGGAGACTGGGCTCATCCAGAAATGACAGATGTTATCATCATCATCATCTGCTCCAACTATGAGCTCCCCATCCTTGACTACCTTCTGCTAAAGTCATTGTGAAGACAGGAACAAAGAAAAGGATGGAAAACTCTATTTAGTCTCCCCCAAGAGCCTGAACTATAACTAACATGCTTCAAGTTTCTGCTTCAGGCAAGCCTTTCAAAGGCCCATATTCCAAAAAGCATATTGACTGCAATGCACTCCCCTCTAGCCTGTGATTGATTTCGTTGTTTTCTCCTCTGTTTGCTTGCTTGTTTTTAGATGCATTACCTTTACACTTTAAGGCCTGCAGGGAGCACGGCTATGATCTGTCGCACCCCATTTACCACCGATCTTTGTGGCCATCAGCAGTGGTACCTAAAAACGAACAGCACATAACAACAAAGTCAACAGAAGAGAAAAGGAGCCCCTAGATGTCCAAAGAATGAGCTAGAGACAAAAGAAGGATGAGGAAGGAAGCAGGGACTGGGGAGAGCAGGCAGTCAAAAAATCCCTAACCCTGCACTGCCAAGTGGGAAATCGGTCCCTTGGGTTGAGCTGGAGTACTCGGATCCTGCCTGGGCATGGAAAGAAAAAGGACTGGGGGAATGCAGGGGCTTCAACCTTGCTACCTAGCTGCATTGGTCCCAATACACCTGCACCTCCAGCACAGGCATTTAGCAGAGGTGCCCATGCCAGAAGCACGGTCAGCACAGGCAGCCTTGGTCAGAAGAAGGAAACACGTTCCAGTTGGGCTGGAAGAGAGGAATTGGAGACAGCCTGCCAAGAGCGCAGCACCTACCTCCCATAGCCAGGAACCAATAACCATGGTCATGGGTAGCACTGCGCAGTGCAGAAGGCAGAAGCTTTCTCTGAAATTTCGTCCACAGCTGGAGGATGAGAGCAGGAAGCTTTCAGTGAGGGGGGCTTTCTCTTGTCTTGGCCCTGGAAAGTGTTAGTACAGCAGGGCCCTAATCTTTATCACTGCTTCTGGGTATGTTAAATGAACATAATCACCCAGTAATGCAAAGTAATAAGATGAAATGGAGCATTGCTCAAGTTTAAGTACTGGGAAATCACCAGGCACCTGAGAAAACAAGTGAAGGATTATCTCACATAAAGCTTCTAAATGCAAATTGACCATTTCTATGTCCCCCTGCATGGTTGGTGTCATGTACATGATCCCTATGACTTCTCTCATTAATGTCCTGCTCAGATAAGCTCTGATTGCTTTCATGTTATCACAGGATACTTGGTGCTCCACTGTAGAAAAAGAGAAAAGGAGGAGAAAATGGAAAAGGGGAAGGGGAGGGGAGAGATCTGAATGAGCAGACTCCAAAGGGTGGAAGTGCAGAAATGGCCACTTTACAGGTAGAAAAACACATCTGTCCTGGCCTACTGTCTATTGTATCAGTGTTAAACACAGTGGGACAGAATCAGTTCTGATTAAAGCAACATCTGAGATAAGGGAGACGTACCCTAATTAACCATTTCTGAACAGTAATAGGCAGGGATAACCAGGGCTGGAATCTGCACTGAAAACAGCTGCTCAGTAGTGACTAGGACAAATATCAAAATGAGGAAACCCAGGAAAAAAAATGAGGAGGAGGAAATGGTAATGAAACGATAGTAGCTTGTGCACGTCCAATGGCTCTCAGCCCAACAGAACCCAGAATGTTTTTGCAGCATAATAGGGAAGCTATTAAGAGAGGTCACTTTACCCAGTACCAACATGGAACTGCCTCCTGTGTAAATATCTGGTTGATAAGAACAGTTATTAACAACACAACAGTGATACCACAAAACTGCTTAAGGCTGGAAGTATAAAATAATACCGAAACTGAGGCATCAGGCAGACAAGTTGCTCAGCCTGAGTTCAGCTTTGGTCAGTAAGGCAGTCTCAGTCTATCCCTTCAAAACCAGCGTGTTGGTAGGATCCAAATTCTCGGAAGCCTGCAGCAAAGACATCTGTGCCTGAGATGTTCTCCCTGGTTCCTCTTACAGGCAGCAATGGGGAATAGGTATTTTCAGGACACAATTCATGTGATCGATGATAGGCATTTATTTTAACATGAGGTGAATCACATACCAAAATTATAGTCATGTACTGGCTATAAAAAAGAGAGCCTAGACAAGTAGTTTGAATGTGAACATCTTTACTTTATTATTTCTGTCAGATGAAGGCCATTTGATGTATATAGATACTCGATGCTGTGTGCAAGACACCAGACATTGCTAGATTTATTTTTTTTATTTTATTTTAAGGAAGAGGAGAAGAATGTAGCAAAAATAAAGTGTCTACCATGTAGCAAAGCATATGCTTTTCTGGTCACCATTTGCACTTAAGCTAATGACCGTCTTTTTCTGCACTCCTCAGCTTCATATTTCTTGCCATTTTAGCATTCTCTCTTCCTTTTTTTTTTTTACATGTTTATGCTTTGTAAGTGGGAACAGCTCTCTACATGCCAAATCACCATATTATGGGAGGAAGAGGAGTTCAGGATGCTCAGAGAAGCACAATAAAAACAACAACCCTCTTCCCCCTCACCTGTTTTTTCTTTATTTTGAGTTGAAGATCAAAACAGGGGGACAGAACCAACAGAAAGGACTGCCAAGGCATTTAGTCATTCAATGAAATAAGGAGAAAATTGGTAGGCATAGTTTCTGGAAGAAGAAATAGCTTCAGCAGAAGTAAAAGCTTTTTAGAACAAACTTCAAGGTGGCTCAGGAATCAGCTGTGATTTTAACAGACTGTGTTACTGAATTAGACAAACTACATCTAGCTCAGCCTGCTTTGATGCCTTTGCTCTCATTCTTCAAGAAAGGAAGAATTATGTGCAATGAGCAATATTTCTGCATGTTCTTTGAATATGGTGACTTGGGTAAATAATAAAAATGATAATGCTTACTCCCTAGAGATGAAGTGAGAAATAATGGCTTTGACAAATAGCATGATCCTTGGAAACATGGGAAAAATAATCTTTTCTTATAACTTTCTAACATTTTTGAGACATAGTTTTCCAAGTATTAGCTTTTTCAAGAATGCTACTTGTAATTGAACATAAATGAACAATTATTCTCAACATTCAGAAGATGTAAAAATGATCACTGAGTACCTAAGTATTGCCTCCAAGTAGCTGATTCTGAAAACGCAGCCAGGACTATTACAAAAAGAATCTTCTGCAAGCTCTTTTCAACAACTGACATTTAAGTTTTGATATTATTTTTTTACATCTGCAAGAAAATCTTTCATACTAGATGACAATGCTAAATATTTAGGTATGTATATAGTCCAGTAGTTAAATTCTCTTTTCAGAAGTCTTGCTGCAAAGGAATGAAATTCATTATATATAAAGGTGTGATTAAATTGAATTATATATAGGAAGGTAGGGTGCAATGACAAAGCAGACACAATGCAATGTGGAACTCTATCAAGAAGCAGCGTTATGAAGTTCCAACAGGATTTTTTTAAATGTATTCAGAACAGATGGTATGATAGATCCATGTCCTCTATGCAAGAGAGATCAGAAGCTTGCAGAATGGTGTGTTTTCAGTTCATTAGGTTCAGACCATCTGGCTGTGGTGGGAGATTTTGAACTGACGAAATCCAGGTCCTCATGGTGCCCTGGTGAGTCAAAGCGTCTCAATCCTCTCTGGTTTTTACAATGAATCAATGGAAAACCACAAGTTCACCTTGCCAGTCAATTCCATCTGCCCATGCTCTTCCCTTTCTCCTTGCACTTCAAGTTCTGTGCAATTAGCATCATATTTAAGTAGCAGTTTACTGGTCAGATCCTGCTTTACCTTTTTGAAATGCTCTTGCAAGCTTTCTTTAATCGCTTTTTTTTCCTGGCAAAGCCCTTCAGAGCATTGACATCACCTTTTTACAGATGCTACCACCAATCTCTGATATATTGAGAGATTAAGTGACCTGCTCAATGCTACAATATGAAAAGAAATTAAAACCATAGTCAGCACTGAAGACTAGTTAACAAATAATATGAGAACAGGGAAGGTATGAAGAGCTAGGAATGGTGCTACACATAGAAAATGAGAGAGCTGTCATATGGTCTTTGGGATGGGTAAGGTTTATCTCATCTAGTTTTCAAGCTGCAATTCAGCAGTAGGCTGTAGACACTGATTTCAGGATCCATCTCAATAAATGTAGGTGCCTAGTACCACCTGGGGTGCCCCAGTATTTCTGAGATACCTGCATGAGGCTGACCTGCTCTGCAACATCAGCTTCCACAAAGCACCAACAGGCTCTGACAGAAGTCCCTGTTCTCTTGCTCATCAAGAATAGCCACGGACCTGGAGCTGCTAAAGAGTAGGAGCAGATCTTTAGGCTTTCCTGTGGATGTGGAGGACCCTGTGCTAATAAGAAAAATGACAAGAGCCTGAGCAGAACGGTCAAGTACAGGATGTAATTGACGGGAAGAGGAAGCCTGCAATCCATGAGTTAAAGCAGTGACATCATGAGGGGATGCAGTTGCATCCCCTCATTGCATGTATCATCTGAGACTCTGGACAGTCACCTGGGGCCACATTCACAAAGGGGATTTTGGTATCTTAAAGCCATGCCCAGGAAGAGTTAGAATGAAGTGCCTCAAAATAGGATTCGTAGTAGTTAGCATACTAAGTTTTGGAGAAGGGTACAAAGCCACCTAGTAGGAAACTCCAAACAGAAGTGTTCTTCAGACACAAGCACTTACATGAAGCCGGGATCCCCATCAAGCACCCAAACAAAGAGATCCCTTTGGGACAGGGCAGTGCAGACTCCCGTATTTTCAGTGCAGATTCCTGTATTTCACTCTCTACAAGACAGCGCCTTAGGCACAGAGCTGAAGGTAAGCAGGAGAGGAAGATGGCATCCTTTCCTCTTGCCTATGATTGAGAAACGTGATGTCTCTGGTGCTGGAAGGTGAGAGCACTTCAGAGTCTCCTCCAAGGAAAAGAAGGGTGATGCATGCTCTGTTTGCTGCAATAGGAGATGCACAAGCAGCTTCACGTAGCCACTGTCCAGCAGAAAGACAGTCTCAGCCTGAACCCATATCCAGAGCCTTAACCCAGCCCTCAGGGATGGGCTGAATTCTCTTACAATAAGTCTGTGTCTGGAAATAGCAAGCCTGTTGCTGTAACAGTGGTCTAAATATCTTAGATCGTTAGGGAGAAGTGATATCATCTGTTAGACCAATTACTGCATGCAGGGGCACAAGACCTTCATCAGGTCTTTTTAAGTCTTTCTCTGCTGCTGTACACAATTCTCAAGCCAAAGTGTGTTGTCAGCCTTGGAGTATATTAATTCAGGTCAAAATTGAGATTAATGATACTTTTTCCAAGAATTCACACGTTCTAGCGTAGCACTTGGTCTGAAGGCCAATTTACCCATGCTGTAGCGTTCTGGGATCTCTGGAAAATTATCTCATATAATCACTGGTTAGCAGCGCAGGAGAATTTTGATTTTGGCTAGAGTTACAAATAGTTATCTCTGAATGATGGATCATCTGCATTATACAGTTCATATTTCTCATAAAACTTTTGCTCATAAATCAAGAGGGATATAGCCTCTTATGTACTTCATCTAATGAAATATAGATTAGTCTGCGGGAGGATTTTTGGAAGTCAGTTTGATGAAAGTCAGCCTGTGTTTCTTCTCACCAGCCCTTTTTGTTAAAAAAAAAAAAAAAAAAAAAAAGCAGGATACATCCATTAAAAAGGTATTAGCATAGGGACACTTCTTGGCATCAAAGTGAGAGATTATTTTTCACACATACACAGGCAAATAAGCAGTTCAGATTATAAAATACTACCGAGGTGAAAAGCAATGTCCTAAGTGTCCTACTTACTGAAATCCTACAAACACATTAAGTATATTTGCTTCCCTAGAGTTTGTCCAATATGGAAGGTAATCTTGTAATGCTGTCGCTACATGCTGACACAGCACAGCTTACAGGCACCTTGTGAAATCAATCAGTGAGTTATAATTACAAAATGAAGATACCCAGCTCAGCACACACGGTGTCTGTGAGAAACCGGGCTGTAATACAGTTTCACTTCTGCTCTGTGTAAGCTCTCCAGCTCTCGCTTTAAGGCATTGGAGATTCATTTGCACCTACACAAGGCTACTGTGTTCAACTCGGAGTAAATCAGGAACAAAGAAGGGGCAAGTGAGATCTCAACAAGAGAGATTCTTCCCAAAGCGAAAATGTACACAGCTCAACTGTGAGGTTACAATTATAGAAACTTCACAGAAACTCTTCCATGCTCTCCAAGAAGCTTGTTCCCAGTGATGAAATCAGAGGGGAAAAGATTTGAATTAAAGGTTCATGAGCAACTTCCCAGATGTCACAAGCTCCCAGCTCCCAATGGTTGATACTTTTGGATATAAAGAAGAAAATTTTCACAATGAGGGCAGTGAGAGAGGTTGCCCAGAGAAGTTGTGGATCTCCCATCATAGGAAGCACTCAAAGTCAGGCTGGATGCAGCTTAGAGCCACCTGATTTAGTGAAAGGTGTCCTGCAGCCCTCCAGTACCAAAACCTTGCCATGTAAATCCCATACAGAGGTGGACTATGAAGCCACGGCTAGCACAGAGCAGTCCCTTACTCTGCCAGTAGCTCCAAGGAGTAAAGCAGAGATTATCCACACAATAAAGCAACACAGAGTAAGGAGCTCATCACAGTGAGTGGAAGCTGGAGAGGGCATATTAAAGTAGCAAATTCATTCTCCCTAAATGATGTAACAGAGAGATAATATAGTTTATAATATAGTTTATAATATAGTTTTCCTGGGAGACCCATTCAGAGATGACAAAAGAGCACTTTTCCAATTAGCTGATCATCTGAAAGGTGAGTAGTGGGTGTCACTCACAATCAGGCTTACAAAAACAATGCTCTGCAGCTTTGAGCATGACATTTCTTGTCAAATTCAGGTAACAGAAACATAATCGCAGTGTTCATTCCTCCTAGGACGCAAACTTTTATAATTGTTTAGATGCAAAAAGATGTCTGAGTAGCTCATACCACTCATGCCCATGTAAATTTCTTTAAGAGAGAGTTTGAGAATAAATAAATAATACTATGAAGATCCCTATATCTTTAATGCTGCAATTTGCTATCCCAGGCAACTGTTCAAATTTGCTTGCCTGATGTCCACGCATCTTGAGGGATCTGTGCTTATTACCACACGATCACCAGCCTCTGCTCTGGCTCTTTAGGAAGATGGCAAAATGATCTGAGGACCACCCCTCTGCTCCTTGGCAATGAATAGCCATTATGATAGACCATTCAAGAGACCCTGTACAGCTTTTCAGGAGGACACCATGCAATCAGTTTTCTTCTTGGAAAGAGGAAAGATACTTTCTATCTTTCACTCCTTGACCACCTCTCTTATAATTGCCAGTTCCTTGGGGAATTTGAAAGTAGTGTGTACTCTAGGGTTACTGCATGATTCCCTCCAGTCTCGTCATATGTTTAGTGTTCAAGTCCTGAATGCAGGTGTTCCTAAAGATTCTAATAGAAGGAAAGTAAATTTCTAGCTTATTTCATTGTCTTCTGCTTTCCTCCTGCTATTGATAACGGTTAAGCTCTTGACCAGCTATTGATTTGTATCTTAATTACTTGCTGTGTGTTGATGCAGCTATTTAGATGGATAAAACTGCATGGTGTCAAGCCCTGCATGCAGCAGAGGTTCATATGTAATCTTCTCTTAAGAGAGTTCAAACCTCTGGACTGAATGCAAATACAAATGTTCACCAGAGCATGACTGCTACCTGGAATAAAGAGTGGCATTAATGAACAAAGTTTTCCATCAAAGAATTAAGTAAATAACAAACGGAATAAATGACAAGGCTGACATTTTAATAGAGAACTTTCCTTCTGAGTCACAGCTGTGGGTTGTAAATTGTGGTAGGCTTACACTCAAAGGGTGTTTAACTTTTTTTCAAATTGCTTGGCAGCATGTGTTATTTAACACATGCTTCATGTGTCCATAAGCTATTTCTTTCTCCTTTTCTTTTTCTTTTTCTTTTTCTTTTTCTTTTTTTTTTTTTCTTTTTTCTTTTTTTCTGAGGATGTGATATTTTAGATTTCTTTGCAGTTTTTCATTTTTCTTAGTGAATGCTCTTGAAAACCACTTAAAAAAAAAAACAGATGAGAAAGACAAAAATATCATTTACCCTGAAAATGTGAAGTTTTCCAACAAGCTGGAAAGATCTTCCTCTGACGTTCCTACATACGATGTATTACCTATTTTTAATAGAAAAGAATATATAGTGTGTAGATATGATAGACTTCCCATGTGCCCTTTCCATCACTGGCAATTTGCACTCATCCCAAAACATATGTTTTTGTAAGCTGTTTTCAAGCACCCACTAAATATAGCTAAATGCTAATAATGAAGTACCTAGGTTCCAATCATTGCTACTTGTCTTGCCCAATGGCTTCTTCTTATTACACTTAAAGCTGAGTATTTATTCCAAATGGGGAAAAAAAAGGAGGGGGGGGGGGGGGGGAATAAAACCCACCCACTTTTAAGTTTATATTGCTATAAACCTTGCCAGAACTGGAATAAAAAACTTCATTAAAGTCTGCTTATGTGACTGAAAAAGTGCTGGATGTCCTTCATTACTGGATCTTCCTGTTCAAAAAATAAAAAGAGAAATGGAGAAATGCATCTGTTGTTAAACATTATTCTTGACACAGATCTCTGAAATGCCATTGGTCAAGTCTGTGTTGCTTTGCATGGAACTGGACCACAAATATAATGCCTAACACTGTGCTTACGGAGAGTTAAATTTAGCTGCTGTTAAATGTTACCAAACCTTCCTCACAGGTTGAAGAGATTGCCTGGTGGAGAAATAGTCTTAGAAAATGTTCCACAAACAAGCCTCAAGAGCCAAATTCTAATCTGTCCTGGAAAGTCAATCCCACTGGAATTAGTGTTTAGTCACTGTAGCTCAGTCCATCATTAATAAAATAAGTAGCTGAATCACATTATAGCAAATGTAGGAATTGCATTGATAGGTTCATTTGTAAGCTCTTCTCCAAAAGACGCCTTGGAGATCAAAATTCACAGAAATCAGTAAGTCTGAAAAGTCCTACACAATCAGCTGCATGTTGTAGGTGATCATAGGCTACCACCAGACATCACAAAGAGACAGAAGTCCTGCAAAATAGCAAACATGGATAATAATACCTCAGAAACATTCTCAATTACTATCACACTGACTAATAGCTATGGATTATAAAATAATTATGAGAAAATGGTAAGTAAATGGATAAATAACAGTAGACGAATGGGGGCCCAACTGATAAAGATTCCTAAAATCAGATCATTCTAGGAAGACCTAAAACAAGTCTTATGTATCTGCTTAGCAATGAAGCACGCACACATCATCTTGAGAGCTACAAGAGGCAAGAGAAGTTAAGGACAAGTAGTACAGTGCCCTGCATCTTGTTACTCATCGTGATCTCAGCACTCCTTTTAACATTAAAGCAGTCCAAGGACTAAAATAGGATAAATAAGGTGAGCTCTGGATGTTATTCTCACTGCCTTACAGGAGGGCAGAATTTGCATACCTGAACCTCATGACATGTTGAGATGTGGTTAGCACTGAGGGAGGATTTCAGATCTACTGAGAAACTTCAAGTTATTTTACTCATTCTTCTTATTTTTAATCACTTCAAGGCCAAGTTAAATGTTGGTCCTTCACAGCCTAGGTGTTACTTTTTTTGTGTGTGTGGTCATCCACTTGGGATGCTCTCTCCCACAGAGGCAACATTTCCACCGAAACCCAACACACCTTCAGCACATGAGGAATCAGTGTCATGATTAAGAGTTTTGCATCACTAGCCAAGTCCTGGGTTTTCACTTGAAGAGGGGCTGTGGTAGATAATAACAAGAAAAGTTCACTGCTATTTCCTGAGAAATTTGCCATGTGTGCCATTTGGGGGGGTTTCCTTTACTGCTCCCACAGTTTATCTGGTCTGAGCACTACATAGGATTTAGATACGTTTCACTTACTCAACAGTCGCAGAATATATTGTACTAACACTGTTTGCCCAGTGATTTTCTGGCATGAATAACGAAGTTTCAGGAAGCCATATGCTTTTTCTAATTATCCATTATCCTCATTATTCAGCCACTCTCTGCTTATCAATTCCAAAAAAAAATCCACCTTAGCATTGAGGTTTTGATTCAGCAAATGATTTTTTCTCAAGATACATTCAGATAACTCAAAAAGAAAAAAGAAAAGAAAAAAGGAAGAAGTCTCACTGGCAAATTACACATTTATTAAGATAAATTACTGAGGTTCCTCAAGGACATGAAATCAAAAATAGTGTGCCATGTGAAAGGTAATAAGAAAAGACTGGGAGATTCTTTCATCAACTTTTGCAATTTCCTTTGATGCTTCATATGGGAGAAATTCACTTTAAAAAGTGAAAGTTTCAGTCAGAAAGAAACGTAATAAAAGGTGCTATTGTTTGTTTGGGCTTTTTCTTTTCTTCTTCTTTTTTTTTTTTTTTTCCTTAAAACATTATAGAGTGGAATGGCCAAGTTTTTACAGACAGAGAATACAACAGAAGGATACTCCTGAAGGCTTTATAGATGCACATCTGGCCAAAAATCAACACCCCCACCCAGCTTCTACAAGGTCTCTCTTATGCAAAAGGGTTGCCACTGCTGTGGAACTACTCTGGTGTCTCCTCCATATTCTGGCCTCTCCTCCAAATTCTGGTGTCTCCTCCATACTTCTCTGCCAGGGTATTCACACTCTCTGATTTTAGATTCTTATAAATGGCACAATTCAGAGCCCATGAGCAAGATGCTCCCTGCTACCTGCCTCTGTAAATGTGTCTAGATAGCCTCTGTAAATATGCCTCCCTCCCCTCCAGCAGACCTGCAGGGCACACAGTTTGCTCACCATGTCTCTCTCCACTGTAGGTCTCACAGGAGCTGTGACAGTGAAGTCAAGCAACTACTGTCAGCAGTCTGCATGGGGTTCATAAGCCTTCCTTTCCTTCTTCCTTTCCTTCTTCTTTTGTGCTGAGCTTTCCTCTGCCACAGTACAAAATCTGGTTCAATATGTGTCCAATGATGACTGATGGATTGCTTTTTTTACTAAAAAGTGAGATGAAAAATCCAGTACGCCACCCTGTAACAAACTGGCTGTGAAAGACTTGGAGCAGTCAGAATGCATCTTGGAAATAATTTATGAAAAGGCACAACTCATAAACACTGCCACCATTGATGCAGAATACAGAGCGTTTTCTGGATACGTGACATGATTCATCTCCTACACATGCAAGGATTTAACAAAGAGCCAAGCAGAACAGATGAGAGGTGTTGGAAATGCACTAAAAGTAATTGCATGTGTCGATCTGGCTTTGTGAAAGCAATAACCGATCCCAATCTATTCCTCTGGCCTCTTGCTGAAACTCTAATGATGAGATGCACCCCAAATGAAGAAGGGACATGAAAACAATTGTCAGGACACAACAGACTGCACTCAAGCAATGGCAGAAAGCGTGGAATCGTCAACACATTTCCTGTCTCCAGCCAACAAGGCTGGCCAGAATATCACAGTTGGTGAGCTGGAGCAGTACTCTGACTTCATTTGTCAGGATGATAGACATCCTCAACTCAGGCTGATCAGGACTAATCCCTGACCAATTTGGAGATGAATAATTCCTATATCACTCCCTCACCTCTGTGAGTTATAAACAAGATGTATGGCAGGAGACTTTGCCCCAGTCCACAGTTATATCCCACTTTTCCTAGCTGAACAAGGCAACTGCCTTAAAGTAAACAAGGAAAAATACTACTGAGAATAAGGTGGAAGAACAAAGCCACATTCCGTACAAAAATTCTGCCTCATCCTCCCTCTACAACCTCACAAGCTGTCAAATCTCATTTCTTTCTTATAAACCAAGATTTCTAGTTTTGTTTTGTGTTTTTTTTTTTAGCTTTTTACAGGTATTTTGACATCCTTTCTGGAGACCTGGTGATAATACGCAATGAGGTGAGCCAAATCTGACAATGAGGAGGTGGGGAATACTGGAAGGCAACATATGAGCTAAGACCCAGGAAAGGAGCTTTTCCAAAACTTCCCACCAATTTTTGACATCACTAGGCAATATGCAATGAGGTTATGCTCAGAAGTTTACAAATATGCTGCACATTGTTTCCCCTCACATGCCATTCATTCCTTGCAATGAAAAATAGAGGCATCAGGGCTGTGACTACTACCACACCCTCCCTGTCCCTACCTGATGCAGAGAAAAGCCTATGCAAAGCCTGCCTGGATGCTTCCCTTAGCCTTCCCATTTCTCTTGAAACTTTTCTCATCTTTCTGAATTCTGGAGTCTTATACAATTTTGATTCTAAGGAGAATGAAAGACATTTTTCTCAGGTTTTCATGGAATAAAGAGCAGGCCAAATGTAGCATACGTGGTTACAGCAATTTAATGCGCTTGTTCGTCTAAGTCATTTACCCACATTGTTTTTGCTTCTTGGTGGCAGGTTGTCATCTCTTGAGAGAAAGAAAGTATCTTCCAGTGCACAGTTTCTCCAGCATGGAGTTAGCAAAATATCCAAACACATCATAATTGATTTTTGTCACTTTTCAGCCATCTTGCTTCACAAGGCTTTTCCTTTGATCTCTAACAAGTTTCTTCTGGCTCCTGACACATTATTTCTCATGGGGAATTAGCCTCGTCTGACAAAAGGCAATAGACTCTCATTACAATTTTCATGGGTTGAACATTTCAACAGCATAATTGAGAAAGGGGTCATCAGAAGTGTTTGGCTTTCTATTGACTTTAAGGTTAAAATCGTACTGAGGGTTGAGAATAACAGTGTTGGCTAAAGCAAGATAAAACAACTTCCCACTTTTGAAAGTGCATTTTCATTTTTTTTTGTTTTACACAATCACTTTGTCAGTTTGGAACTGTCTTATTTGACATGAAGCCAAGTTTTGCTTGACATGGCTTATTTTTTAGAATTAACAGTATTTGCATTAGGCGGGGGAAATTTTACAAAACTTTGTCTGTCATTTCTTTGTGTCACTGTGAAAGGGGGCTGACATTTTTGCAGAGGTTTTGATTTCTGCTACAGCAGTATAGTAATGGACTGACAGCTAGCCCTCCAGTTAATGCTTTGGAATGAACCACAGGAACGAACCACAGGAACATTTATAGCCAAGGAATAGAAGTATCATTTGTGGATGTATCATGATACATGCATAGATAGTAAGTACCCATCTCATTCAATTAGCTATGAAATAAAACACGACTTTCTGAAAGCATGGCATTCTCACTCCATTTGCTTTACAATACCTGTGCAGAGAGTAACATGCAAAGCTTAGAAAGTCCCAAAGCAGGGCCCTCTTAGGGCTGGCTCGGGGAACAAGGTTGCCTCGGGCTGTGATGAGCCATCACCCAGGCTCTGTTCTCCCTGATTTTGCCTTGGAGCTGTACTGAGACCTTGCAGGTCCTCCCCAGCCAACTTTGGTTTCCAGCATGGTTGGAAAGGGGAGCAGGAGAGGCAGGCAGAGCTTGGCAGAGCATGGCTGGGCTGAATTCATGCACAGAGTAGGTATGAGCCTGAGGCATTTCACACCTCAGAGGGACATGGGAACTGAAGGAGCACATATATCAGAATGTGAGCCCTTCTGGGGTGAGATTACCCATGAACAGGCCCTCCAGCCATATCAGATTGGCTGAGGGGCTAGCTGGGAAGGTGGCTAGCTTGAAGGTCAGAGGTACATCCAGAGAAATTCAGATGCCCTGCCCAAGGCACCTTCCTTCTTTTTCCTCTCACATCCTCCAGAGCTCCATTACTTCTCCTCACATCACCTCCTGGCCTTCTGAAACCCTGCTGACACACAGCGGTGCCCTCCCACTGAAGCAATGCCACTCTGAATTTTGCTGCTGCCACAGTGTGCTCTGCAGTTTCTCTTTCTCTTACATTTGGCAGCTCCAAGCCAGCCAGAGCCAGGTTCCTCCATGGGACACAGGACACAGAAAGCTCTCCGAACCCCAGAGATTCATGGTAGGGAAGGGAGGTAGCTGGAGAGGAGTAAAAACATTTAACTGAGATTAATCACAGTTCTAAAATATGACATTGCTGTGCTTCAAACTCTCACCTATGTGCTCTGTTCAAACTAGGGCAACAGCCCTTGAAGAGCAATTGAATTTAATTGAAGATCTGTTTGCCACTGTCTGTCCCCTACATGACATCAAGTCACTGTGCACTATGTGCCTTGGAGATGCATGTTCCAAACTGAAGGAAAAGAGCAGATAAATAAAGCAAAATATTTAACACTGTGAGTGGCATAGTCATTTACTCGTGAGAAAAAAAGCTTTTCTCAAAAATAGCACTTGGTTTTATGGTGGTGGTTCTTATGGTGGAAACATACACTGAGAAAGTATCTATGATTCCTAAATGTAATATATATGGGCTCTGAAACTAAAAATAGGCCATGACCATTTTTCCTAAAAATTGTGGAAAACTCTTCAAGGATCATAGGCCAGATTTCAAGCCAAAAAAAAAAAAAAAAAAAAGAAGCACATAGACATTTGTCCTAACAGAAAAGGCTTTTAATCCCTGTCTAGGAAACTCAAACTCTCAACTTGGAAGCTTTTAAACTGATTTGGTCTCTAATACTATTTTAAATCCTATCATTGATCACCCATACTCAAAGGCAAAAGTCATGTCCGTTCAACGGATCAGCTGGTAAGGCACTCAAGCCGTTTCTGACTTTACATTTTGGCAAGAAAAGAAACCCCTAACAAAAAAACAATGGAGAGAAGAAATCTCCTTCATCTCCAGGCATTTGTATAAATGCACGTGCTGCTAATATCTCAAGAAGCCAGAATGCAGTCAGGAGGTAACATAGGGAATGACTAATGGAAGAGAAAGAGCTATCTCAGCTTCCTCTTGGACACTTTGTGTGTTTTGCAGTGTAGTTCTTCATATGTGAAACAACACCCCCCCACACACAACTCTCTCAGATGCCGCAGAACAGTCTCTGAAGTCAATCTGCATCTGTGTCTCCATGCTCTAAAAGCTCAGCCCAGCAGGCAGCCAGACAGGAATCCACTTTCCCAAGTGAGGAAAAGGAAAAGGATTAAACTTTCTTTAATACATGGAGTGTGGCACCATCAGCTGAGCCCCGTCCATCCTATCTTTTTGTGCAGCACATTATTCTTTCCAGTACAAACACCTGCAAACATTTTCTGCAGAACTGGGAAGAACAATGGTGAAGTTCTTTTTAACAGCTGTGCTCAGTTTCTCATGTAAGAGCAATAATGTAAGCATGTCATGTAAGTAGAGATCGGTGACCCAATAACTACACACAGGTAGCTACTTTAGATTCAGCTGAATTGTCCTGTAAGCTGTGGGCTCAGTCCAGCTCCCTGCATGGTGAAGTATAGTGTCATTTGTGATGTTCTTGGGGATCCCACCTGGCCACCAGCTGCCTCTCCAGAAAGGCACACACTTCCAGCAGTTCCCATGAAACATTCTTGAAATGCTAACTTCTTGAAAAAGTTTCAGATATCCAAGGGCATTTCAGAGGGTACCAGCTGACTGTATTTAGGGAATTGACCTATTGAGTGTAACAGAACACATCTACATTTAGACACTTGAAATGACATGCCCACCCTGTGGAGTTGAAACCCAGCCCATCTGTGCCAGTAGTAGCACCTGGGTGGCACTACTGACCTATTAAGAAATGCAAGGTAATGTATCTTAAACCACTACCAGGGGACAGCTCTCAGAACTGTCCGATGTTTCTCCCTGTTTCCTACGTGGCACACAGCCTTCAGGGCCACAGCCTGCCAGGGACACCTCAGAGGTGTCTGTGATCCAGACAGTGCTGAGAGGACACATTTGCCACCAGAAGACAGCCATTACAAAATTCCCACTCAGATGGCATTTGGTGAATACAGTGGAGGTTCATCTTATCCTCTAGATACAGTAAGATACAACTGCCCACACATAGCCGCATACGTTATTTGAGGTGCCCCAAGGGTATTTTGTCTTGCCATCAGCTGATAGACCAGAAGGTCACAGGTCTTCCCTAGGTCCTGCAACCTATTCACCAGCCCCCTACCCTCCAGGCTACTCCTGGATGCCTCAGATGACATCAAGACAACTGAATTGAGTTCCTAGTATTGAGATTTCAAACCCAAATCATTACTATGAGGCTTCTTCCCATTCCCAGCAATCTGGCTACATTAAAAGAAACTATAGCTCTACCTTACAGTGTCATGTCATCATTATTCTTCAAGAGACTCATGCTGTGCCAGGATTTCACTGAATTTGTGAGAGTATGTCCAGACCGCAACATTATGGCCAAAGACTTACTTTTTCAAAATTTAAGCAGCTTTTCAGGCTGTAAATCATATTCAGGTTTCTGTTTGTTTGTTCATTTGTTTGCTCTGCAATATGCACAACAACGGGTGGAGAATAATAGCCCTTTCTTTCATGGTTGAGCTGCATGACTAAGCAGGATAGTTATGTGCCTTCTTTCAAACTTTTCTCTTTGACAAGGGAGCTAAACATAGCTGGTCATTAAAATAGTTTCGGTGCTCTCCTGTTCAAACTGCAGGCCCATTTTCCCAGTAAGAAAAAAAAAAAAAAAAAAAAAAAAAAAGATATCTTGCTTTTACCAAAGCCTTTTCAGCAGTATAATTGGGCCATAAGCACAGGGTCAAACTGGTAGGAGGAGTGATCTCTATGACACACAGTAGTGCTTTAACAAAGGAATACTGATTTTTTCCCATCCGACCTTTGCATCCTTCTTGTGATAGCAATTGTTGCAAACATAAAAGATTGCACATAGACAACTCTCTGAAACTTTCACTTGCTTTTTCAATTTTATAATGAATCCATCTTTGAAGACCCAATTTGTAAAATGACTGTAAGGTATATGCAGTCTGGAAAAAAAAATAAAAGGGCTAGTGCCAAAATATAAGTGACACGGTATGCTTTTTTAGAAAGAATTATAGAACCATAGAAAATACCAATTTGGAAGGGACCCATAAGAATCATCGAGTCCAACCCCTGGCTCCACATAGGGCTACCCAAAAATCAGACCATGTGTCTGAGAGCATTGTCCAAAAGCTTCTTGAACTCCTGTCCCAGTGCCCGACCACCCTCTGGGTGCAGAACCTTTCCCTAACACCCAGCCTGACCCTCCCCTGTCCCAGCTCCATGCCGTGCCCTCGGGTCCTGTCGCTGTCCCCAGAGAGCAGAGCTCAGCGCCTGCCCCTCCGCTCCCCTCGTGAGGGAGCTGCAGGCCGCCATGAGGCCTCCCCTCAGCCTGCTCTGCCCTGGGCTGAACAAACCAAGGGGCCTCAGCCGCTCCTTTGGGCACTGATAGCTTTATGCCCTCCTTACACCGTGGCACCCAGAACCGCACACAGTGCTGGAGGCGAGGCCGCACAGCGCAGAGCAGAGCGGGACAATCCCTTCCCTCGCCCGCTGGCAGTGCTGGGCCTGATGCACCCCAGGGTACGGTTGGCCCTCCTGGCTGCCAGGGCACGCTGCTGGCTCGCGTTCAGCTTGCTGTGACCACAGCCCCCAGATCCCTTTCTGTGGGGCTGCTCTCCAGCCTCTCATCCCCCAGTCTGTACGTATAGCCAGACTTTGATTAGTATTCAAGTAAATAAAACTTACTACAACAATAAAACACACTTAATGTTATTTTTATCGTATGGGAAACCATGTAAACACAGTAATTTTCAACTAAGCCTGTCTAAGAAGTTGTGAGCACTTTTTGTTTTCACTACATAAGAGGCAAGGATGAATTGCTGTGTTTACTTTAAGTTCATTTTCCACATGGTTGCTCCAGACACAAGCCCCTTTCAATGACAAGTTGTGGTGGTTTGACCTTGGCTGGCTGCCAGGTGCCCAGTGCTGCTCTTTCATTCCTACTCCTTAGCAGGACAGGGAGAGAAATATGATGAAAAAAAGTTCATGGGTTGAGATAAGGACAGGACGATCACTCACCAATCACCATCACGGGCAGAAAAGGTCAGCTTGAGAAAGATTAATTTCATTTATTGCAAACTAAAAAATAGAGTAGGATAGTGAGAAACAGAAACAAAACTAAAAACGCTTTCCTCTCATTCTCCCTTCTTCCCAGGCTCAGCTTCACTCCTGACTCTTCTGCCTCTTTCCCCCGAGCCGCACAGGGAAAGGGGGGGTTACAGTCAGTCCATAACAATTTGTCTCTGCTGCTCCTTCAACTGCACTGTCTTCCTCTCCTCTGGTATGGGATCCCTCCCACAGGACACAGTCCTTCCCAAACTCATCCAATATGGGTCTTTCCCATAGGCTGTATCTCTCCTTCCCAAATTCATCCAATATGGGTCTTTCCCATAGGCTGTATCTCTTCAAGAACTGTTTCAGTGTGGGTCCATGCCACTGAGTGCAGTCCTTCGGGAACAAACTGCTCCAGCATGGGTCCTCCATGGGCGCCAGCTCCTGCCAGACCTCCTGTTCCTGTTTAGGCTCCTCTCCATGGGCTGCAGCTTCCTTTGGGGCACATCCACCTGCTGTTGTATGGGCTCCTCCACAGGCTGCAGTGTGGGGATCTGCTCTGATATAGCACACCATGGGCTGCAGGGGGACAACCTGCATCACCATGGGCATCTCCATGAGCTGCAGGGGAATCTCTGCTCAGATGCCTGGAGCACCTCCTGCCCTCCTTCTTCACTGACCTGGGTGTTTGCAGAGTTGTTTCTCTCACTTCGTCCTCTCACAGATGCTGCTGTACAGCATTTTACTTAAATATGTCATCCTTTCTTAAATATGTAATGTTTATCACAGAGATGCAAAAAGCATTTCTGATGGGCTCAGTTTTGGTCAGCGGTGGGTTCCTTTTGGAGGCAGCTGAAACCAGCTCTGTTCAGCAAGGGGCAGCCCCAGCATCTTCTCACAGAAGCCACTCTTGCAGCCCATCCCCTGCTACCAAAACCTTGCTACATAAACCCAATTAAACAAGTTTGACCCAGGTTCTACCCTCACCTACTACCCATCTGAACATCAAGCCTCACTGAGGCTCCCTCATTTAAAAAGGCCTGATGCACAAGCCAGGGCTATACAGACTGCTTAAACCAGAAGCCACATGCTCTCTGTGAGCATCCGGTTTGCACATATTTACATGTGCAATTTGACAGTGATTTCCTTTTTTTTTTTTTTTATCATCTGTTTTCAAGGAATAATGCATCACATAAAAGTCAGCACTGAAGAAAGCTAAGTAGCAAATATCAGATTCTCACTAAATACCTCCTATTCCTGAGCAGAGCAGAAAAGAGACCATTCAAAGACAACTGATAAGCACTCCTAACCAAATCTAGTCCTCTAGTCACAAAACAATCTGGATTCAAGCCATCACTGGGTGATAAAAGCAGCTCACAGTCACTGACAGAGAAACTTCCTCAATGAAGAAAAGGGAGCTGATATGTATTCTAATCCTCTGGGGTCATTTTACACCTGTAATGTCTCAGGAGATGTAATGGGAGTCTAATGTAATAAGGTATAATAGATAGAGTACTTGTGGAGAGTCATATAGTAGGGCCTGACAGAAGTCTGAGCCTGCACCTCCATTGCAGAGATGTGAAGGACTGACTGACTCTGTGATCCTTATTAGAAGCCATATGTAGCCTGTTAGACAAAGTGGGTCCAGCAATAAACAGAGGAGATACAGCTTTATCCATCATGAGCTACAGACGTTTCCTATCATCAAAATAACTAAGAGTCAGGACAAGGTCAGCTAAGATGAAAAAATGTAAGCAGGACTCAGACCTGAACATTGTTTTGATGCCAGTGGTGGGCAGAGGGAAGTCAGTGATGAACCTAACACCAGAGCAGCATATTTCTGCAATAGGTGGCTACAGATTAAAAGAGCTTGGGTTGTTCTCATTGGTGGTAAGCCCTTCCAGCTTTTTTTGCGGAAAGCTACAGCAAATTCCAGTCAATTATCCTTGCATACCTTCTTCCAGGCTGGCTGAAAAGTGCATTAAACCAGAATAAGACTGAAAATAAGCCAACTTACAAACCTTAGGGTATTCACATGAAATCAGGCATGTCATCTTCTACTATTCTTAGGCAAAACTGGGAAAATCCTTCTCCATCTTGTCTGTTCTGATAGCAAGGAAAGAAAGGCAAAGAATCCTTCTTCTCTGATAGATTTGGTCTAGTGTTATCGTAAATTGTCAGTGTTCCTAGATCTTGTTTCAACTGTCTGAGAAGAAAAGGAGATGGCAAGTCAGCTGGCAGATAGTGTCAACCCATGCTACAGCATTCCTGTATCCTGTTTCATAAAGTAAAAATAACCTATTTTTCCCCAAAAGGGAGACATTGTTGAGGTAGTAATACGTCAGCATCAACTGCACATTACACTTCAGCAACATGGATCAGCAAATCCATTTCTGTTCCACAAAGAGTATACTCAGAGTAGCACTTGTGATTGCTCTGCTGAAGTTCAGTGGTCTTTTTTAAGATTTTCCAAAATTCTTTGGATGAAGACTGTCTCTAGCAATTATATTCAAGGGGGCAATGTAGCTATCTGGATAAGGGGTCCAGTTTGTCCACACAGGAAAGGCAGTATCTGTGGGGACTGAATCAGGTAATGAAATGAAGTACCCTAGTAGGTAGGGACTATTGCCACTGTAGTGCGTAGCTCTTCCCAACAAAACATGTTTCTTTGACTATGTCATCTCAAACATAAATACATGTAAATATATGTTTATTTTTCTTAAAAATCACTTCTGGAACAAGACATGTCACTGCATTCATTTCCATTCCCAAAGTGAGGAAAGGAAGAGAGAACAAACAACACATGACAGATGTTATTCATATTACATAAAGTGCTCTTGGAAGACATTCAGATACTAAGTGATAATATCTACAAAAATCTCAATAGAATAGACTTCACAATAGATCTCACATATGAGACATGGCCTAACAAGGAAGGTTGGTCAAGACTTCCTTCACAAGCACTGCCTGCTCTGTGACTCAGTGGTGGTGATACCATGCATTAAGGACACCACAGGAGCATCTCCATTCCAAGAATGGACAGCATGCAGAGGCAGATACACACACATGGGAGCTGTGATGTGGGTGGTATTAAAAGTCTGTTATCTGGAGAAGATCAAATGCTGGTTTTCTCACAACCCCGTGACACATTCTGACTTTGGGGGAAATGCATTCCACAAGGCTCTGGGGAATCAGACGTGGCTGTTTTCCCTACAAGGCCTTACTCGGAAAGGAGCTTCCATTCCGCCTCCGTTGAACACTTGTCCACCTTACGTTAAACGCAAAGTAGGATTTGTAGCGAGAAGTCCTCTTTTTAGACAGCTGGAAAACACAGTAAAGCTTCCAGGCCCACAGGCTACCTTTCTTATTCAGGACAGGAGATACAAACTTCAAACAAAGCACAGGCTGGAAACAACTAAGTTTACAAGCTAACATTAATCCAGAAGATAACTTCAAAGGAAAGGTAGCTTGTATTTGGAGAGCCAATGAGGTGTGTTAGCAAAAGATAGTAAGGTTAACAGAGTGAAAGCCAAATAATTATCACCTGGGGGACACAAACACTGTAGGGCTGGGGAGGAGGAAAACCATAATGTGACACAGAGTACAAATCTATTTAGTATTTAGCAGTATTTTGAATGTTATTATCTTGACTTGTCATTTGAACTTATCTTGCCATTACTGTTAAGAAGAAAAGGAATTTAATGATTTCACTTTTTTTTTCAGATGAAATAAAAGCTCATAATGAAATAAACTCTTCAAAGTTATACTGATTTTTTAACATTCTTGCCAACCTTTGCATAAAACCAACAGGTCTGATCCTCGTTCCACTGAAGTCAACAACAAAAACCTGTAACAGCTTCAGTAGAAAGAGGATTAGACGCTGGATTAGGACCAAGAACACTGTTTACTCACCTGTCAAAACCAATGCTCCATCTGAAAGATCAAAACCAATACCATCTACAACAGCTGATGGTTACTTAAGCAATCTTTTATAACATTAATGGCAACCCTTCATACAGCCACTGTGGCTAAAATTTAATTCTGGTAGATACACAGCAGTTTGGAAACAGTAGATAAATGTTCTTGCTACATTATCATAGAATTGTAGAATGGCTTGGGTTGGAAGGGACCTTATAGACCATCCAGTTCCAACCCCCCTGACACGGGCAGGAACACTGCCCACTAGATCAAGTTGCCCAGGGCCTCATCCAACCTGGTCTTGAACACCTCCAGGGATGGGGCAGCCACAGCTTCTCTGGGTAACCTGTTCCAGTGCCTCACCACCCTAAGAGAAAATAATTTCCTCCTAACACCTAATCTAAATCGCCCCTCTTTTAGTTTAAAACCATTCCTCATTGTCCTATCATTATCTGCCTCAGCAAAAAGTTGCTCTCCATCTTTTATTATAAGCCCCCTTTAAGTACTGAAAGGCTGCAATGAGGACTCCCCGGAGCCTTCTCTTCTCCATGCTGAACAACCCCAACTCCCTCAGCCTGTCTTCATAGGAGAGGTGCTCCAGTTCTTTGGTAATCTTCATGGCCCTCCTCTGGACTTCTTCTAATATGTCCATGTCCTTCTTGTGCTGATGTCCCCAGACCTGAACACAGTACTCTAGGTGGGTTCTGACAAGAGCGGGAAAGAATCACCTCCCTCGACCTGCTGGCCACACTTCTTTTCATGCAGCCCAGGATACATTTGGTTTCTGAGCTGCAGGCGCACATTGACAGCTAATGTTGAGCTTCTCATCAACCAACATCCCCAAGTCCTTCTCATCAGGGCTGCTCTCAATCCATTCTCTACCCAGCCTGTGTTTGTGCTTGGGATTGCCCTGGCCCAAATGCAGGACCTTGCACTTGGCCTTGTTGAACTTCATGGGGTACACACAGTCCCACCTCTCAAGCCTGCCCAGGTCCCTCTGGATGGCATCCCTTCCATCCAGCATGTCGACCACACCACACAGCTTGGAGTCATTAGCAAACTTGCTGAGGGTACACTCAGTCTCACTGTTAATGTCACCAACAAAGATGTTAAACACTGTCGGTCCCAATACTGACCCCTGAGGAACACCACTCATCACTGATCTCCACTTGGACATTGAGACGTTGACTGTAACTCTTTGAGTGCAACCACCCAGCCAATTCCTTACCCATCAAGTGGTCTGTCCATCAAATCCATGTCTGCAATTTTAGAGGCGAGGATATAATGTAGGACAGTGTCAAATGTTTTGCATAAGTCCAAGTAGATGATGTCAGTTGCTCTTCTCACCTGCTCCTATCACTGACGTGCTCCTGGACTGAACTAAGTAAGGCAAGTGTGTGGAAGCTTTGCATCATCACAATTTTCTCTCTCAAACTTCCAAAGTTTCCACACATTATGCAACCAAGTAATAAAGGATAATTTACAGACAAGGATTTACAAGAGATGTTCAGCATCTCAATCTTTGACATGTCTAATGAACAATACCTTGAACCTGGGGTTGTCATTTAATTGCTGGTTTTCAAAGTTCATTATCCCAATCACTTTGAATATTCTCTTTTCTATTTTGTTTTTAACGGATCTAGCATCTTCAAGAACCTGAACTTCCTCCTTCCATTAGAAAAAAAGAGAGCAAGAAAACAAAATTATCCACTATGTTTTTCTTCCTCAACCCACTTATGCTTCTGAATACGTTTGGCATTTCAGCTGATCAATCTCAGCCTGTAGAAGTGACCATTCAGTCTATACAATTAATGGATAAAAATGGGGCACAGCTATTAAGCATTTCCTCAGAAGTGTTTGCTTGCAGATGCAGATGCTTGCCCTTTAGATTTTAAATAAATATTACCCATAAAGTTTGTTGTCTTGGCTTTCTTAAAATCACTATTTATCACCACCAAAGCATCTTTTCCCTACTGCCTTCTAGCAAGATCTATGGTACTTTACAGTGGCTGAGATTCTGGCTAGCCTCCAAAATTTTACAGCTATAGTTCAGTACCAGGCACCTCAATGAATCAAAACATAAGTATCAGAGAGAATATAGAAATTAGCTTGGTTGGTTCATTTTTTTCCCCATTTACCTCTTGTTCTACTCATGGTTTATGAGTGCCACAAGCCAAAACAGATCCACTTGCTACACTAGTGGTGAATAAGATGTGTCTTTTCAAGAAGACCCAGGGGGCGAAGGAGTTAGTTTTGCTAAGTTTATCTTACTGTAAACCTCCATGTTTCTTAAATACATATTTCATTATTTTGCTATTCCTAGGATCATAAGGTTAACATTTAATTCCTGGGGAAGGAAAAAAAAAAAAAAAACAAACACTATATTAACTGTAAGGCAAATCATGTATTTGTTGTAGGAGGAGGAGGTAAGAATTCATTCCAAATCAAAGAAAGTGTTAAAAAAAAAAGTATTAGCTATGGTGACATTCTCATACCTGTATAGCTGATCTTCCAGACAGTTTGTATGAATTGTGCTCCTCCAGAAATCCTCTTTCTCAAATATGATTTATTTTTAAACACCATTATAAAAATATTTTAAATATATTATAAATACATTATCTCTGATAACAGCCACTTCATTGAGGACAAGTTTCCCCCAAAACTTAATGGCAAATCTTGATTCAGTGGTCATAATTAGTCCAGAAGTTGCTAAAAGGAAAACATATTGCACAAATATTCATCCAGACTTACAATGAACAGATGTATGAATATTATCACTTCTGTAAAAACAACTCTCAAGCAGAAGAAAGACAAAAATATAACAAAAGAATTGTTCTTTGCCAATTATTATTATTTCTTCTGCTAATTTTAGCCTGAGAAAAGGAGTTGAACTTGTTCAAAAGCATGAACGCTGAAAATTGAACAAAACTCACACAGGGAGATTAATATAATTTTTTGCCTATCACTAGCAGACAGCGAGAAACTAAAAGCAAACTAAAAACAGCTTCCACCCATCCACCCTCTTCCACATCCTCCTCCCAAGCAGCCCAGGGGAACGGGGAATGGGGGCTGCGGTCAGTCCCTGACGCTTCGTCTCCGCTGCTCCCTCACGGTCCCTCCCTGCCCCTGCTCCACGCGGGGTCCCTCCCACGGGATTCTGGCACCCCCAGGCCCCTGCTCCTGCGTGGGCTCCTCTCCACGGGCTGCAGCTCCGGCCCGGGGCCTGCTCCTGCGGGGGCTCTCCATGGGCCGCAGCCTCCTCCAGGCCACCTCCACCTGCTCCACCGGGGGCTCCTCCACGGGCTGCAGCGTGGAGATCTGCTCCGTGTGGGACCCGTGGGCTGCAGGGGGAGAGCCTGCTCCACCAGGGGCCTCTCCACAGGCCGCAGGGGAACTGCTGCTGCCTGCCTGGGGCACCTCCTGCCCTCCTGCTGCACTGACCTTGGGGTTTGCAGGGCTGGTTCCCACTCCTTGCTCTCCCAGCTGCTGTCACACACCAGTGTTTTTTTTCTCCCTTTCTTCAGTCTGCTCTCCCAGATGCCCAACCACCATCGCTCCCTGGCTCAGCTCTGGCCAGCGGCGAGTCTGTTTTGGAGCCAGCTGGAGCTCACTCATGGGGCAGCTGCTGGGCTCTGCTCACAGAGGCCAGCCCTGCAGCCCCCCACTACCAAAACTTTGCCAAGTAAACCCAATACAGTAGTAACTTTCCTTTTCTTAAGAAAAATGAACTCTATGACTGCAGTACATTGCAATTAACTCATTTCTCCTAAAGGCTTTCAGTGCTGCAGTAGGATGGGTTTGTTTGCATATTCCTTTCAGACTCCAAGTCATCCCTCACTCCAGCTCTGTGTGCCAGAGCTCACTCCTGCTGACCAGGTCTTCCCTGGAAACTCTCCACCAGGAGGAGCTTTCTTACAGAAAGAAAGCCACAGCAAGACCTTCATTCCAGCACGTGGCCTCTCCCCACACACCATGGAGAGAAGTTCAATGTGTCAAATATCTCCCCTTCACCTCTGTCCCCAAGCCAGTTTGCTTTTTCTAAGACACCCCCAGGAGATGTTGGGATCCTTGTGATCTTTGTAAAAAAACGAGGAGGTGCAGAAAAGAAGGTCCCCTCCTTGGAGCTCCATGGGGCACGGTCTGCCACCTGCTCACCTCAACTGTGATTTTCATTGGCTTTAGCAAACTCTCCCAGATCAATACCAGGAGACTTTGACTAGAGGCAGAAAGAGTGCAGAAAGATGACCTGGAAATAGCCTTTAGATTTCTAAGACAATCAATAGGAATAAACAGCTTCAAGCCATAAAGATAAGATTAAAGTTGCACAATATAGTGAATAGGATTCAAGGGCAAAGCAGTGATTTACTGAGCCTTCCAATAATAGCTCACCCCATCTGCATCTGGAATTGCAAGTTAAGCCCTTTCTTTCCAAAGCAATTTGCTGTTTTTTGTTGTTTCCACTGACCTTAATATCCAAAACCTCCATGATTTCAGCAAGCAAATTCCTGATCTCTGTCCCAGTGGTGACACTCAACATAGCTCAGGGAATTGCTCTGTATTTACAGCAACAGAGGACCCCAGCCTGACAGCACAGCGATGTTCAGACTTGGGTTATTAGACTTAGATAGTGCCAGTGTTTCTGATGGGACTTTCAATGCCTGAAGCCAAGCATGTGATTCAACAGTTCACTGAACTGTCATCTCTCTTCCAGTCAGCTTTGACACTGTATGACAAGAATGTACCCTACTAAAAATATATATATATTTTTTTTTATTCTCAACTCCCACGTGAAGAGAAGTGTTCCTATAGCTATTTTTCCCCCTGTAATTGTGATGAGGGCTATACTTAAATAACTGGTTGGTGGCCTAAGTGTGTGTCTGTAAAAACACAAAAAGCACTGTGTTGACATGAACAAATGTCAACAACGTTTTTCCCAGTAAAAAAAAGACAGGGAACTCCTGGAAAGAGTCCAGCGGAGGGCCACAAAGATGATACAGGGCCTGGAGCATCTTCCCTATGAGGAAAGGCTGCGAGACCTGGGTCTGTTCAGCCTGGAGAAGAGAAGACTAAGAGGGGATCTCATCAATGTGTATAAATACCTGAGGTGTGGGAGACAGAGGGATTTGGACAACCTCTTCTCAGTGGTTTGTGGGGACAGGACAAGGTGCAATGGCCACAAGATAGAGCCCAGGCAGTTCCGCACCAACATGCAAAAGAACTTCTTCACGGTGAGGGTGACGGAGCACTGGGACAGGCTGCCCAGGGAGGTTGTGGAGTCTCCTTCTCTGGAGATATTCAAGGCACGTCTGGACGCCTCCCTGGGCAGCCTGCTCTAAGGAGCCTGCTTTGGCAGGGGGGTTGGACCCAATGATCTTTCAAGGTCCCTTCCAACCCCTTCGATTCTGTGATTCTGTGATTCTGTGAAATGAGAGGAGTGCAAAAACTAAGGGGAAAAGAGCTGTCATTATGCCCAGAGGTGTAGATATTCCTACGACTGTGATAAAAGAGGTGGGACGGGAAATGGTATGCAAAAGAATTGCATTTATGCCTTGTTCCAAGCTGCTTCTGTCACTAGATTCAAGGTAGATTCATTTTCTTTTCTGCAGTACATACTTAACACCACTTTTGCTGTGGTGTTAACTATTCTAAGGTATTTTTACCCAAGTTTTCATCAACATCATTTCAAGAAGAATGGTAAATAAAACTTATTGCTGAGCTATGCAGCATTCAGTGTTTCACTCAAAGACTTTTTATGAGGGTAGTTTTTTGTTCCAAATATAAGATTGATTCTGATAAGTTTTATAAAAGGGCTGCATTAAAAATAGTGCCTATACATTTGTTGTAAGTGTGCAAAGTATGAAGAGGTAGGAAAGAAGAGAATTTTATTGTAAGGCTGCCTTTTAGCACTGAGAAAGAAAAAAGAAATAGATGTTAAAATCCTTTTCATCCAGCTTTTGGTACCTAAAAATGAGATGTCTAAATCTCAGCTAATCTCTCTTGACTCCCTTGAACCGGTGGAGAAAAATAGGCATCTCCACAAGGTGAGCCATCTCATCCCAATGTATGGATAGGTAGGGTATATCCCAAGCCAAATGGCTTCTTTCATAGGCAAACCTTAGGAGAAGATAACTCACCCTGGGGAGTGCCTACCTCTTTCCATTGGAAATAGGGAGAAATTACAAGGTAGATTCTCTTCAAGAGAATTTTTCATGCTTTTGAAGTCATTTGTTTAGTTTTGTTCCATTTATTGTGTTAAATTCCTTTCTCTTGTGGATCAGCCTGATCTCATTTAAGATCATCTCAGACACAGACAGTTGTGTTAGAATACTCCTAAAAAATAAAGCCAGTGCAGTTCCTATTTCAGTCACCATTTCTGAAGCACTTGCACAAAGAAGACATCTGTGGGGAAGACCTTGACTCTGTACCTGCTTCCAAAGGACAGCCACAGGGAGCACCAAAAAGCCAACAAGAAGGAGGTAGAACAGGCATTCTTGCATTGCAGTTGCATGGTCTACTGGGTTACAGTTGGATAGTGTCCTGTTTTCTGTAGACAGCATCAATGTACTCCAGAGGAGTACCCTGGTTCCCTCTACTAGCTTCAGTTGGTAACATCAGTAGATGCTCATACCTGCTCCTGAAACCTGGATGAATTATTTAGGTATTTAAATGTGTAGCTAGGATCCTAACTGCAAACACCTGTCTTATTAAAAATTCCAGTATGTGTTTTAGCATTTTATTTATTCATGCCTGGCAATGATTTTCCTGTTAGGTTGTGGAGGTTAGAAGTTCAATGCAAGAGTGTCTCTTCAGGATACAGGCTTCCCAGGCTGACTCCCTCATCTGTAGCTCTGAAGCAGAAAATGTGCAAATGTAGAGATAAGCAGCAGACAACATAGATAAGAGGTACCGAGCATTGTCTGAAATTTTGAGGTCAGTAAAATAAAGCAAATGTAAATATTGAAAAGGATGTTAAAATATTAAATGTAACATTATCTCATTTGTAACTACTATATGTAAAGTGATAAGGGTGATATTTAAAACAGCACAAAGAATGAAAAGTTAATGAGCGCCAGTCCATTTGAATACATTTTGCTAAATTTAAATTACTTCAGTATTAAAAACTCCCTTTAAAAAAGGAGGTAAAATACCATTGACCTGAATGTAGAAGCTCTTTCATTTAATTCATCTTAATTGTGCTTTTTGCTACTAAAGGAAATAGGATTATGGAAATTTGCAGTGCAGAGAAGAATTCTTAAAGCAAAATAAAGTTATCAAAAGGATTTCACTTGGAAAATGCAACATTAATCCTGAAATTTTCTCAATAAAGGAAAAAAAAAGTGTTTTATGCTGTTTAATTTTAAAATAATTTAAAAAAAATAAAAGGTAATGCCAGGAAGATATAAAATCAGATATAAATATTATGTAACGATTTTATGTAGTTACTACTCTAGAAGGTTTGCTGCAGTTCATCCAGAAATTACAGAATTACTCCGTGAAACTGACTGCTTCTGTTATGCCTGAGGGCTTAAAGTCTATTACTTTGTTCTGTTTCTTCAGACTTAACAGATTTCCAGGTGCCAGTCTTACCACAGGCACTGCTAAACTGTCCATAAAAAAATTGAATGTTCTTATGAGTCTTCCAAGTTTCAAATTTTCACCAATACTCAGCAAAAAAATCTGATAATAAAGCAGAAAAAAAATGCTCATTTCTCTAGAATTACCCAACAGCTACTTATAATCAATACCGAAAGAGATGGTGATCATGGTTTTCCCCACCTGCAGGTTTTTTCCTGTTTTTTTATTGCATTGAATTCTCAGGACAGATGTATCTTATACTTTGTCCCCAAAAATATAACTCCATATCTGTTTTCATAAATTTTGACACATCCTGCCAGCATGGTAAAGATACTGGCTGAACTAAATATTGCTTTTCTCTGTGAATACCAGGGTTATTTTTAAATGAGGAAAAAAATCAATTTCTGATCAGACCAAGAAAAGTCATAGAAGTTTTCTGAGAATCTGCAGAATCACAGAAGTTTGGAGAAAAAATGACTAATGCTTCCTGCTTATCCCAGTGTTGACATGTGTTTTCCCTCTCGTTTCAACCACGATTCATACAAACACCTGTTCAAGTTTTGGGGATGGTTTTCATCATCTGCATTTTTTTGACAATTCAGGGTTCACATCATATTCAAGCCAGATGTGTCTAGTGCTCTTCCCACAATAAACCCAGAGGTGGGTTGTAAACCCTGAGCTGTGAAGTTACGTGGAGAAGAAAGGGACATCACTGTCTCCTCCTACAGTATTTCTTCTGAGCGTCAGTACAGTCCAGCTTGTCTTAAAGTCACCTACTACATGAAACACAGGCATCAGACTGTCTTCTCTGAGAGAGCTGCTGGGATGGAACAGCTAGCCTGAGGACCTGCTGCTTTGAGTGGTCTGAATCAGGTAAATCATAGAATCATAGAACAGCTTGGGTTGGAAGGGACCTTAAAGACCACCCAGTTCCAACCCCCTGCCGTGGGCAGGGACACCTCCCACCAGACCAGGTTGCCCAAAGCCCCATCCAGCCTGGCCTTGAACACCTCCAGGGATGGGGCATCCACAGCTTCTCTGGGCAGCCTGTGCCAGGGCCTCATGACACTCATGGTAAAGAATTTCTTTCAAATATTGAATCTAAACCTACCCTCTTTCAGTTTAAAGCCATTACCCCTAGTCCTATCACTACACTCCCCAACAAAGAGTCTCCCTTTTACTTTCTCTTAGGACCTCTTTATGTACTAGAAGATCAGACAACCAGGTCAGACAAAGCCAGGTGCATACCTGGAGAAAATTACAGTTAGATAAAAGGAGCATTTAGAGTTACACAACAACTGAATAGGGGCTTTGAGGGTGCAAGTTATCAATTAAGGATTTTAGATGTTTTTTATTATTTATATGTATTTATGTATGTATGTATATGTATATTTAGATGTATTGTTATTATTTTATTATTATTATTATTATTATTTAAACTATACATAGATGAATGGGATTCATCTCATTTCACCTGAATTGTCTACAGTTCATGCATGTAGTCTAACACACATCTAACACACACAAGTAAAAGATGAAGGAGAATGGAGCAGTAAAGTCAAGTAGCTAGGAGAAAAGTTGGTAAATTTTGAGAAAAATAATAGACCACATGCAGTTGTAGCCCATCTCAGACTCTGTGCCTCTCAAGTGACACTAACCACATCCCCTGGCTCTTCCTCCCCCTTTCCTACCCCTCCTCCAGGAGGAAAAAAATGACTATCTGGCCTGCTTACACTTCACAAGCAGTGACTGTGTCTATGGCAGGATCTGTCCTTATGCTGTGTCTTCATTTATATCCTTTCATTGCAGCACAGGCATTGGCCATTACCTTCCCAGTCATGAGCTCCTCTGTGCAGTAAGCAATAAACCCATCAGCCCCGCTCTGAAAGAAACTCTCTGACATTTTTCCCACATGCTGGAAGAGTGGCAGACCAAAGCTGACCTCTCAGCTTTCCAACAGAAGTGCTGAGTTCATCCACAGTCAGAGCTAATCCCGGGTGAAAGTTGTAAATTGTGCGGTAATACAGTGTAAATAACCACTCCTTGGGTGAGCTGTCTGTATAAACAGAGCCACCGAGGAGGAAAAGGACATGGTATTTCTATTGCCAGAGGAGCCCAAATATTTCCAGAGGACCTGGAAATCTTCCGGCCAATTAGTCTCATGTAAAGTTCTTCCCTTTCATAACTGCTCTGAAACCCCGGTGGACTGAATGTAGCCAGCCTGAAAGCAGCGAAGGCTGTGCTGAAAGCTCCAATTAATCCAGACCCAGGTTAACTGCAGCTGTTTCTTCACAAAGGGCTCTGAGAGGCCCAGAGCATGCACCATCCCCGCAGCACCTCCAGTATTTACACGGAGAGCGTGTACCTATAAAAGGCAATGGGGACTGGCCCCAGCCCTTCAGAGCAAGGAGAGCAAACTCGAAAGCACAGTTTGATTCCACATTAATGGGCAGATGCCATAATAGCCGTATTTTCACTGAAAAGGGAGATGCAGGATCTCCAGCATATGTGACTCTTCCCTGTGTAGAGCCAGGTGAGTATTAAGGGACAAACGTCATTTGCTTCTGCATCTGAGAGGAAGCTGCATCTTGCTGTGTCCTCAGAACCTCTCACGCTTTACTCTGCCATCTGCTTTTTACTTTTCCTTTTGTTGTTGTTTTTTTTAACCAGAGGAAAGCATTGTCACTTTTGAGTCAGAAAACAACATGAAATTTCCTCCTCCAATACAGCCAAAACCAGTTTAGGAAACACAGCAATTTCATGCCCAGCAGAGCTAATAAAGCCTGCTTTCCCAGAGCTTTGCATCATCTTTGGAGCTCCCCCAGCATCCTCCCTTGTCTCTGCATGGCACTAATCCAGCAGGCCAGCTCCTGCATGGCTCCTATTTGGAAAGATATCTGGGCAAGGGAGAGCTAGCACCACACCTAAATTGTGACAGCACTGAAACCAAATGTTGGTTGAATGCCTGGCCACAACACTGGCTGGCCAGCTGGCCGCTGTGTTTGGCTACCAGGCCAGACAGACTGAACTTGTTCCAAATTAATGAATCCCATGCCCTGCCTCTGTCTCCTCCTCTGTGTGGGTCAGCCCTGGTGTAAGAGTGTCATGGCTCTGAGAGCTCTGCTTCTCTGCCAGGCTTGCTTGGGACAGCCCTATCAATTTAAAAACATGGGGGAGAGTCACAAACAGGCACACAGATATACGTGCATACACAGAGAATATGTTATACGTGTCTTTTTCTACTGAGTGCTAAAAGAAGGTTTTGAATGTTGGAGGGAATCTGCTAGATAAGGACACATACTGACAATGCTAAGGCCAATAGAACAAGAGGTATTAACCTGGGAACAAATATTTAGGATCTTAAGCACAACATTCTAGAAAGCAAATCAAAAAGACTTGCGTGTGAACTGTCTGGATAAGACATGGCCCCTGCAAATGTTACTCAGGTTCACTGGCCTCTGCAGAGCTGTTCTGCCAGGATGGTGCTTTGCAGGATCCGACCCAGGTTAGGCTCTAAACTTAAAGAAAATGATGGAAACTTTGGAAGTTACAGACTGCGTTACTGTTGGTTTTCTGGTGTCACTCTGTATTGCTGTCATAACTACCTGGTAAGACAAAACAGAGAAGCAGTTTGTTTACAGTCTAGTTGCAATTACCATTTATATTCTGTATAATTATCTATGTTTTGAAATTTGCAGATGGAGTCCCTGCATTTGAGTTCCTAGAGGTCCTGGGGATTCACAGATTGTAGCAGATCTGTTCATGTCAAATCATTATCAGCACCATGCTGTGGACTCTGTTGGGAACTGGTTTTGACAGTTTATCAATATTGTGAAAATAAGGAAAGATGCTGCTGTCCGGCATCCTTCCACTGCGAAGATCCAGTCAATGGCTTAAATTAGCTGCTGGCTGCTTTCTCTTTGCCATGTCTGCATCTCTCAGAAGCCACTGCTTGCTCTACAGGGATCACCACCTTCATTCTCCTTCATCCAAGGATAAGTACTCGTAGTGGGGCTCTTCCAGACTCCGCTGCTGCCACCACCCCAGCTCATACCAGCATTTTCAGTCAAAGTGTCACTTCAAAACAGCCTCTGTCGTATACAGTCTTCTATTCCAGCTGTGTCAAGACCAAAGAGCATGTCACGGCGTGCCACTGCATATTGGTGACAAAAAAGTCCTGGCAGGATCCAGCTTCCCAAATGTGTGTTCTCTAATAAGCTCCTTAGACAGAAGGTGATAAACCATAGGGTTACAATTTTTATGTATTTTCACATGGGTTATTACCTTCTGTCATGGCTCTGGGTGTTAGCAATCTCAGCATAAATTCTAAATCATGCAAAACATCTTTGACTGTCATATCCAGGCATTTCTCAGTGTGTTTTCTTACTGCACAATAGCAATGTGCAAAGCACAAAGGATTGGGCAGGCTTTTGTTAGTCCTTTGAAAGACTGCAGACAGACCTCCTGCTTGTTAGTCTGTTCTCTGACTGCATTTCCACCAGACTTGCAAGCTTCCCTTTAGTCCATTTCCATGGCTACTGATATTCTGCTGAATATTTTTCAGACCTGGATGAGTCAGGTATCTGACTGTGAAACTTCATCAATTTATTTGCTATCTTTCAGCAAAATATGTAAAGGAAAAAAAAATAAGGGGGAGGGGGCAGTGCAGAACGCCATGTGTATCACCCTATTTTGGTCACTGGGTACACCTTACGTAGGTATGGAAATTCACGTCATGATATAAAAACGTTTCAGTGGGGATGTACCACTCATGCCCTTTAAACTAACACTTATTTTTGTTAGGCTGTTTCCACTTGATGTTGTTCTTTCCATTCTGTTGCATTGGTCAGAGCTGCTGACGGATTGATGTGTCTGTTCCCAAATTACCAGGAAGATTGCTCTGTGACTTTTTTCTTGGCAAAAAGATGCAAAGAAGATGCTGACCAGGGTATTTTGGAAAGTACGGATGTAAAGTTGTGATGTATATTAGCTGCACATTCTGTCAGTACTCTCTTTAATAAGAGGAAACTGCTCCAAACGAGCTCCTTTCCAGTTTTCAGCTTGCACTTGCCATAATGAAAGTAGAGCAACCAAAAAGCCCTTGAACTCCATCAGAGCTGGCAGCAGCCCACATCACTGTCTGCTGCTCTGACTGAAATGCCTGGGAGGAGAAGACATGGTTTCAGTTAGCTGACCCTGCTCTTTTCTCCCCAAGTAATCTCAAGGGAATTAAGCAGATAATGATTCACATCCCCTAAGCTTGGAGGAATTTGGGACAGTCCACCAAGCTCAGAGCTATCATTGTTCATACCAGGCATATGTGGGCAGCTGCTGGGCGATGGCCTTATGATCAAGACCTGTAGGGTGAAGACATACAGCTCCATCTCTTGCATTCAGTAAATGGTGTCTCATCCCATGTAGCTCACTGGCTGAGCAAAGATTGCATGTAAACCCACAGGCATCCAGATCTATCCCAACTCATGCAGAGATCAAATCTGAAGGACAAACAGATTTTTTAGGAAAGAGAAAGCATCATGGGATGTGGGATAATCATTCTGCCATCTTCTAAGCTCCTCAACTGCTAGCCAACAACACGTGATAAAATCTGACACTTCTGATAGACCAGAACATTAATAATATTCAAGGACTAAGCAAACTGCCTCCATATTAAATTACTGGAAGGCTCCCAGTGGATTGGTGATGAAGACCCTGCTGAAGTACATATGGCATAGACATACATTCCTACTCAGCAAAAGATAATATCAAAGTAATAAATTAAAGATGTGCTCCATATTCTCCATTGCCTGCCTAATCAGCTAAATCACATTAAAGGTCTTTATTTGCAAATCCTATGACTGGTCTGATAATTTTATCTCGTCCCTTTGCTTTCTAAAAAGAGCTGCACCTGATTTAAAAGTTTAGCTTTGGCAGACACGGGCCAGTAAAGTCTCAGTGGCTGCTGAAGAGCCCTTTCTCTACAAAGAAACCCTCTCCTAGAAAACTATATCACTTATACTCATTCCTGGGAGGATGCTGAACAGATGATTGAAAAGAAAGTCTTCTTTTCTGAAGAAGAAAAGAGATACTTCTGAAATTAGAAGACAAAGAAAAAAAAAAGAGTAAAAAAAAAGAGTCCATCAGTAAAACGTGATTTCTCCATTTTATACATTTTCTTTCCCAATAGGAAAGGAAATTTTGTATTTTCTTTCAAAACGCAGTGGTTTTTGTGGTTTGCTTGATCTATAGATTCATATTCCAAAACTGGGGGAGGGTGAACTTTTCCCATCTGGATTTCAGAATGCTTACATTCTTCCACAAATAAAATTTTTCTGAGAGTAAGGAGGATGCTAAGTCAAGTGACAATTTGCTACCTCTATTCAAAACAACAGTGAAAACAATGATTATGTTATAATACTTTATGCGCATACCGTATCTGCAAAGCACTGCAAAATAATCCATCATTATAACTTTTATTGCCTCAACAGCAGTAAGAAATAACTTACACTGTCATTGTGCAAATGTAGGAGCTTTACTCCTAGATTTCACTAGTTTCTTCTTAATTCAAATTAAATGTCAATTTAGGTGTTACAGAAAGTACAGATGATACTGAGTACAATAGTTAAATTTGTAAAGAAAATGTGTCTTCTGCTTCCAGATATATTACCCAGTTGTCCCTTGTGTAAATTGTACAAGGCAGAGACAAGCATGAACACAGAAATTATGGAGCAGGACAAATTTAGATGAATTACTGTTTGGAAACCTTCTTCCATCTTAGATTCAGATGTTTTAGAAGTGAATACACAACTCATAAGATTCCAAAGGGAAGTGAGAATGATGGAAGGATTTGAAATGAATTCATCGTAGCTTCATTATACACTTTTCAGACAGCTTCCAAAGAAAAACAAATCAATCAGCAAGCTAGAAGAGTAGGGAAATTGTTGTTTTTTTAAAAGGTTGGGAAAGACATAGCAAAGAGAATGAGGTAAAACTGAAAATAAAAGACATTCTAAATATATTTTAAAGGATATATTTCAAAGTTGCCCTAGCATATTTTTCAAAGATGAGAAAGAGAGAGAGAGAGATGAAACACTGCAAGCAGAAACATAGGGATTTATAGCCCTACAAATCAACAGTTAAGAGATACTGAGTAAACATTCATTTAAGCTTATTGGAAATTATTAATATTTCAACTGAGAGATGAAAAGATAGGTAAAATAATTTACAGAATGCTTTTTCCAGTTTCTCTAGTGCCCCAAACCTCACAGCTGAGACAATAGTGTTAGTATCTGTTGCACCATTAATGAAACAGCCTAACCACTGAAACAAAGAAAGTTTAGCTAAGAAAATAGTTCCACTTCATGACTCAGTAGCTAGCCTCAAAGCACCAGTATGCAAATCAGAATTCACACTCAATGCATGCTGACACCAGTAAATCAACACTAAGACAAATCCCTAATTTCCAGTCTGTCTGTCCTCCTTGGCTCTGCTTCCCAAGCACAGGGGAGCATGGGCACATCTGATTCATGGGACAACCACAGGACCATGATGAAGGAGAATGATGCAAATTCCATCAAATGGCTGAACAAAAGGAAAGAAAAGCAAAAGGGTGAAGGTAAAGGAGGACAATGCAATATTTGTAAAAGCTTTGTAGAACTCAAGCTGTTCTGCACGCTAAAATGTTTTCATTGCCATCAAAGATTCATTCATTTCATTATGTTCATAATCTTTAGTTATTAAAAATACAGCAATGCAGTATTTAATTAAACCAGTTTCAGGTTTAATCTCTTTCTCACTTATCAGTTTTAAGAGTTTAATTAAGATATTCCATATTATTTCCCTATGGGATAACTTCCTATTACCACAGCATGCTTCTTGGAGCTCGTACATATATTTTTCCCAAGGAAGAGACGTGGCAGCGTTTGTTAGCACCTGTTTGTTATACCCGAATCTGTTAATTTCCTTGTCATCAATGTAATTTCACTCCTTCCACTGAGCAGCTGACTGTTCAGCAGAGTTTAAACACCAGTGATCGACTTTGCAGTCTGGCAGGACAAATCCCTCTGTCACTGCCTAGTTATTTTCATGTGGACTTGGGGTTTATATGGTTAGCAGAAGTGAGAAACTCATGTCACTTCTCATGGAGTTGTTTCTTCTTTCCTCTGTCTGCTGTGGATTCTTTTCTTATTTCCTCACTGTCCTGTTTTCAGTTAGGACAGAGTTGATTTTCCTCCTAGTAGCTGGTAGGGCGCTATGCTTTGGATCAGGATGAGAAGAGCGCTGATAACACGCTGATGTTTTAATTGTTGCAGAGCAGTGTTTACACCAGGCCAAGGACTTTTCGGCTTCTCGCTCTGTCCTGCCAGCGAGCAGGCTGGGGGTGCAGCAGGAGCTGGGAGGGGACAGACCCAGGACAGCTGACCCAAACTGGCCAAAGGGGTATTCCATACCATCTGACGTCATGCTAAACAATATATAGGGGTGGCTGGCCGGGGTGGGGGGGCTGGCTGCTCGGGGATAGGCTGGGCATCGGTCAGCGGGTGGTGAGCAATTGCATTGTGCATCACTTGTTTCTTACACATTATTAGTAATAGTACTATCATCATCATCATCATCATTATTATCATTATTATCATTATTATTATTATTATTATTATTATTTTCCTGTCTTAATAAACTATCTTTATCTCAACTCACCGGCTTCACTTTCCCGTTTCTCTCCCCCATCCCAGAGAGGGAGGGGGGAGGGTGAGCGAACGGCTGTGTGGTGTTTAGCTGCCGGCCGGGTTAAACCACAACACTCACTAACCATTTTGTAGCTGCTTCATACTCCATATGCTCGTACAGAATGACAAGAAGTGACAAATTTCTGTTTCAGAAACATTTCAGAAGTTCAGAAGTGCTTTATCCCCCCCAAAAATGTAACCTGAGATATCCCCATTAAGTCTTCAAGACTTTGTGACGGTCCTGACATTATTTCACAGAGATCCACCGGTGTGGATTTACAGTGTGAGGAGAGACATAAGGGTCTCTCAAGTTCTCATACTTTACACCACATCATGTAGGTGACCCGCTCACCCCTACTACAGGGCAGCAGGATCCAGCCGCATACACTTTTCTGTTGTTATGGTCTTGATTAGCTGCCTGCACTCAAAGTTGTTTAGAAGCCATACAACTACATTTACCAAAGGCACAAAGCCCATACTATTAGGACCTACTGAGAAACTGCACATTTCAAAATGTGCTTTGTACCACGCTAGTACAACAATATAGCTTGTGGGCATGTGGCCAGCTGACATGTGCAGGCAGGGGACCATGCAATCATAATGTAGCCTAGAAGCCTTGTAGGTACATTTGACTTTGTGTGTAGGACCAGAAGCAGCCTTTCTCCCAGTCAATGATGGGAGTTAGACCCGCTGATGGGAGAGTCAGCTTTCAAATAAATGTCACCATCACTGACTAAAAAGATAATTGATGGGTACCAGCCTCTCAGTTTAGCCTTCTGTAAGATGCATATGGCTCAGCAGGATGTGGCAGGGCTGCTATGGTCACAGATATCATTTTTTAAGAGGAGAGGCTCTTCCCAGCATTTCCAAAATGACAGGCTTCACATGAAACCCAGTCCTGAAGTCTTTCTATAAGTTCCACGTCAGTTCCAATGGAAGTTGAACACATGCTAATGGCATTTCCTTAACATCAAGCATAACCTGATGTCCTACAGAAGCAGGCATTGCCAATGCATCTACTTAACTTCAAATACACACTCCTGAGTAGAGATGTGTTTCAGCCTGTTTCAACACAAAGTTTTTGGTTCTCCTGTTTGGGATCTTCTCATTTCAAAAAAATCTCTTTGACCTTCATGCACATGCAAGCAAGAACTTCAGGACTGTCTCACAGCGCCTACTGCACAGATGACATGGTTTGCTATGAGAACACAGTATTTCCCATTCAGCAGAAGCTGGAGAAATTAAAGTAAATCTGTGTGTCTTCATAACCTAAAGGCAAGCCTGTACTAAAAGGGCTTGACTGAAATCAGAGCATCAAGGAATATAGGCAGTATGAGTATCCAAGTGGTAATTTAAAGCTGCTCCTTGGAAAAGCATTTCTATCTGATGCTTTAGACAGTGACTTTGGCACTGCCTAAACTAAGAATTTACCGGAGTTCAGCTACAGGTGGATTCTCTGCCTGTTCCAGAAGTTAGTACGTAGCTATCACTGTTCAACACAGATCCATAAAAAGCTATTTAAAAGTAAGAAACAATCTTTTTTTTTTTCAGTATCTATCCCTTCAGGTCTTACTTTGTTTTGTTACACACTTTAGGCTCACTCATATTTAATATTATTGTAATATGTATTCACACAGCAGCTTGGCCGTCACATTGATTCATGATGCAGAAAAGAGGAAGTTACATCCCAGCTACTGAACTTTGGCTTAATCTCAAGGTTAACAAGCTCAACTTCTGGCATCATTTTGGACAAGAGATTGTCCCAGTCCCAGGCAACAGAAAAGACTCCTGCATCAGGCTTAATGAAAGGAGGGACTGCAGTCTCAGGATAAGGAGCTGTGGAAGTGGTAAATCATTATCACCAAATACTAGCCTCAGGCTCTGGCAATTTTAAAACCAACTTTATACTTCCTTTATCTGTGAATTACTACTTCCTGCCCCAATTATTAGGTATCTGGGATACCCCTACCTGCCTGACACTACCTATCAGGTAAGGAAGCCTCCCCAGAAGAAATGAAAACTGTTCAGCACTTTCACAGATGACAAAGATAGGAAGTGATGCAGTTCAGCACAAGCTGTAAAAGCATAGCAGGTAAATAATATACTTCTTTGTATGCATTCCTGCTAGCAACTGACAATGCCAGTTTACTAAGTCTTTTATTATATCTCTGATTATCTTTGGCTGAGGAGATTTGCACGGATTACTTTCTGTGATAAAAAATTGCTTCCACCTGTGCAGCCCCATTCTAGTCATTTAATTTAAAACATGAGCAAGAAGCCTATCCCAGTTAAAATACAGTATTTGCATAGTCAAATCAATTGCTCTCTTCTTAGAGACTGCCAATCTTGAGATGGATGGACAAGAGCAGTTCATGCTGGTGCCTTTGTGCAGCAATCCCCTTCAAACAGCAGGAACTGTGCAATCTTATCCACCTGCAGGTGCCTTCTCTTGCTCAGCCCATCAGCCCTTGTATGATAAGGAGGTTGTTAACATATCTTAAAAATCTTCTTCTCAAAAGACTGTTTCCATGAGGTATTGCTTAACCAACAAAATCATTCAAAAACAGGGCTGGATGATGCTCTGCAAGTCTTGGTGCTCAACAACTTCCTCTGATCCCACGTACACATAGCTAATTGCCAGGAAAACCCCTCTGAATAGGTATTGGCCTGAACTATCCATAATACCATCCAAAGACAACAATCTGACAAATTCACAAAGTGGTCTGTTCCCATTCATATCTGAACCTCTTTTTTGCTAGTTGAGCCGGTTAGTTCCTATCCTTCCACCCAGTTACAGAGAATAATCATCATCACTCTAGTTGTATCAATCAGTTTAAACACGGGAAACAAGCTTCATGTCTGCTCACTGACCTTCTCTTCTAGTAAAAAGACAATTCCTTCAAGGCTTTTCTTACACAATCCAAAGTTTTTATCATTCTTGTTCCTCGTCTCTGGATGTCTCCTGTGTATTCTCCTTCCACTTTATGTATTTGTACCGGTAGTCCAGTTACGGTCTCACCAGCACAGTGAAGAGAGAGACATTTATTTCCACGTGCTTTGCACAATGCACTTTTGCTAATACATCCCCAGAAAGGATCCAGTTTGTACTCTGCTCCAACTCTCAAAGGCTTTTTCACAGAACAGCAGTAGCAGCCTTTTACATCCTTCTTTCCTGTCCACAGTTCTTTGCTCTTGCCTTGGTTCAACATCATCTTGCTGATTTTGGATCACTCCTCCCATATATCTAGATTATTTTGAATTAAAATCCTGCCCTCACCAATTTTGTTTCATTTGCAAAGATTATGAGCATTTGCCATATTCCATCATCTAAGTCATTAATGTCTATACTGAGTAAAATGGACAGACCTCTGCAGGACTCCACTTCAAATGTGCCACTAATATAAGATGTAATAATTCTTAACAGTTTCTAGAGCAATTTCAGTGTAATTATTCACCCAGCTCATCATCATTTCATCTGGATCATATCTCCCTAGCTTGCTTATGCAAGACAGTGCCAAACGTCATGCTCAGGTCAAGATATATCACACCTTTCACATCCCCTTAATCAGCCAAGTAGGTGGTTTGACTTGACTTGTTCTTGATTCACCTGTATTAGCTGGCATGTATCACCAAATTATTCTCTGTGTGGGCTGTAAGCTGGTTTATTCTCTAGGTCCTCATTTGTCTCCTTCTTGGAGATCTGTACTGTCAATCACCTCTGGACCCCCCTCTGCCAGGATCTCTGGGGGACGCTTGTATATTGGTCAGAGACTGCTGCTGCTCCTCCCTGAGTACCTGTGGGAGGGCTCCTTTGGGACCTGCCTGCTCAAATGCCTCCAATTTACCTGAATATAAATATTCTTTATCGTGACCTTTCCTATTTCTGGTATAAGCTCGTATCCTTTTGTTATAACCTATTACATTAAGTATCTGCTCACAGTTAACCTTTTGGTTGAAACTAGAACGAAACAAAACAATACAAAATGTCACTTGTTATGCTTCCCTTTTTCCTTCTCCTGCATTCTTACATCTCCTTCATGCCTTTCACAAGCTTCACCAGTTAGAGCATATTTTGCTCAACAGCCATTCTGACCTTCTCCCTGGGTGCTTTACCCTGGGTCCAATAACTAAGCTGGAAATAACAACCAACATTTAGGTAAGAAAATAAACCTATCTGGGAATTTTGTCTCAAGAGAACATTTGTGTAAGTATCTGCTTTTCTTCTATACCTATTGTTTTCAAGATCCTTTACATCCTTACCAACAAAAGGCACTCTCCCTTCAGCATTAATCCAGATACATCCTCCTGCAGGATTTTTAACTGCCACCTACCACAGCTGCAGATATTAAACCACAATAAATAAATAAAACAAAGGCACAAAATGCAGCCTCCCATGTGAATTCATACAGGCAAAAACAGAGCTCCCAAAGCTCCTTTTTAAAAAAGTAACCCATACCATAAGCCAATAGAAATGAAAAAAACAAAGTCTTTCTTTCTGGCTGGCCAGACATACATGTCTACAATAGCAAAGGAAAGACATTACTAGCACATGGTATGTTAATAGAATTATCATTTTTGGCTTAAGCCTATTACTTCTGCAGTTCGTTCTGTCACTCTTAATGTAAAATACAATCTTCAAATCATCCATTATGCAGTGGTTGTATAAGATTTAAGCACCTAAAATTTTGCTGATCAACAAGTCTTGGGGACTAGCATCAGTGAAATATTTTCTTATAGAATATTTTTGCATTGTAAAAAAAAAAATGTTTTGACAAAACAGAACCTTCCTGTAGGCATATATCACTTGCAGTGAAATTTTGTTTTGAAAAAAGAAAATTAAAGGAAAAAATTTCAGGCCTCTCAGGACATTCTGCCAATCCAGCTCTTTCAATCCTTCTCAAAACACAAGGCTTTGAGTTTTCAGCTTGAAATGACATTTGAGTTCGCAACGTCATGATATTAAAAAGTAAAAGTTACTTGTAGCCTTTAGTGTTATCAAACTGAAACACTCAAGGGGATTTCCAAATATTTCTTAATTATTTTTGTGGGAAGTGTCAAAATCTGCAAGTTTTCATTTAAATCAAAATTTGACATTTTGAAAACTCCTGTTAAAAAGGGCAGCCTGGTTAACAGTGGGATTGCCTCAGATAGCATTTTAGTGGAAGTACGTTAAAAAGACATTGACAAGCTCCAAAGTTTCAGTCTCCTTAGATAAATAACAGCTTTTCATTTCTGACACACACATTGTGTCACGCACTACTTGCAGCTTTGTCAGTGACAGCAAAAGCTGTCCTTGGGAGTTTGGCGTCAGAGGATCTTCATTTTCAACGGGGAATCTCACAGAGCAAAGACAGTTTTCCTTCATTTATGCTAACGAGTGCGTGTGGTCTCTGAGCCTGACTCCACCTTTACGCTCCTAGGACAATTAATAGTTCAAGTTGTTTTACTTCTTAAGTTAAGATTATGTAGTTGTTTTAATTTGATGTAGTTATTAACACTATCCTAATCATCCTGTGTCCTTTAAGCCAGACTCCACCTTCAAGCATCTGCTTCTTGGAAAGTTGACGGTGTTATCAGCCAACAATGAAGAGAAGAGCCCTGCAAAATATCACATGGCGATGAATTTACACTGGGCTTGCCACACACAAAGACTGTGTGTTTGCTATGCCATACAGACATTAGTTGGTCAAGTTTTGTAGAAAAAGTAAAAAATATATATATTCCAATAAGGTAACAGCTAAACTCCTGGTTGCACTTCAGGAAATTGAATTACAACTCTAAGTGCCTAAAGCAGAAAGTGCCTCTCTAGACTTCATCTAACAAAGATATAATTCTTTAACCATTTCAGCATCCTATTTAGGAAACAAACAATGCAGGTCCTATTATCCGGTCCACCTCATAACCAGGTTTCTGCAGGCTCTTCCCAGCATCACAGCTCTTTTTTTCTGCTGCTATATGGCTGCCAGGACCAGCGTGGAACCAAAGACAGTGAGTTCTTCCCCATCCCGTAGGTTGAACTGGCCTTGTCTAGTCTTTCTCTGCTGCTTTTTACCCCCATGGAGCTCCCTTGTCTGTAATTAGGCTTTGAAAAGCCACATGCAAGCTATAAGGCAAAATGCACTACCTCATCCACCCCATCTCCTTGGTCTCGGGCTGTTTTTCTTTCTAGCATTTGTATTTGTACTTTTGTCATGACTTTTATTTTCAGGATTTTTTTCCCTTCTATTCATAAAATGCCTAAGAAACTATGGTACATATGACTTACTCTATCCAAAACACTACAGACGGCCCATGAATGCCTTCCTAATTAAGTGACGACAGATGGAGCATTAAGAATGCTTTTGTCAAATCATTTCCCCCATCACTATCAGAGGCTCTGCTATTACATCTTTCAAGGTCTATATTCTTAACATGGGATTTTTCAACAGGCAGTTGTTTTGACTGGCAGCTGAACAAGCTGCATATGAATATACAATAATATGCATATTCTTGTTCCCTCAGACATGCAAGCATAGCTGGATCTTTAGGCACTCAAGTGACGATTTGCATCTGCAGTTACCCATCTTTCACATAGTCTAGGAAGATATGCATAAGTTGTGAGGCTTGGACAACAACACATACCTTATGGATATTTCATTTGCCATTTATTCATTTCAGAAATTCTTTTCACGTATATTCACAAAGTGAACTTACCAGTGCTTTGCAGTTCAAGCTAAGACTTCCTTCAGTATAGTAGTATACACTTCTCACATAGACCTTATTCCTTTCTCTTTAAATAACTGCATTTTAAAGAAAGAACAACAGTGGCTTTCATTTTCACAGCGTGACTGGCAGCTATTTTTAAGGGTAAAGACTAAAGCACAACTTTTGATTTCCTGTTTCAAGTGGGTGGAATTAATTCTTCGTCTGAAATGTTTTCCATTCAAACACAAGCAAAATATATTTAATGCTATTGCAATTACAAATTGATTCATTTCCATGCTGCTAGTATTGACACTCATTTATGCAGCCTTCATGGGAAAAATAATAAATGCAGTTTTAAATAAGCTGTTACAGTTTAAGTCTGGATCAAAAATCAGGCAGGTAATGAACACGCTGAACTGTTAAAGATAAAATGTGCAATTATGTCAAAATAATATTTTATCAAGAAAATATTTCACCTTATTTATTTGAGATGTTAATAACTGTTTAAACAACCTTTACCAAGCACTTCTTTTTTTTCATTCCTATTCCAATGCAGTTATGGTGTTGTCTGCCAGATGTTTGTGAATCACTGGCACTGGGTTCAGAAGCTTCGGCTCTCACAGCAGAGCATCTTGCCTGAGCTGTTCACAACACACGTGCTCTCAACAGAAGGGGCTCCACCAAAGCAGATAGCAAGACTGAATCGTCCCTTCTAGAAAAAAAGCAGACAGCACATGAGGTTTCCAGCATAGGGGTGAAGTGTTTGAAGACTGACTTTGCAAACAGCAATTCCTGATTTTTTTTCCACACAGATCCTTTGAAATATATAGTATTGGATAAAATGGGTAGACCATGTGGCCATTTTCATGGTTAATATTTTGCCACAGGCCTTTCAGAACCATGTAACAGAAGGGGCACCACCCATCTCCCCCTGGCATCATTGCCTTCTCTGGAGTCTGGGACAGATTTTGTCCTCTTCTTCACAGAGGAGGGGAAGGACCAATTAGAAAGTTGTTAAATTTCTACAGTTATCCTGGTTATGCGAGTGTCAGAGGCACAGGCCTTCTCTAGCTTTCACCATCTGAGGGTCAGCAGAGTCCAAGTGTAAGGTGGCTTCAGCAGGGAAAGGTTCATGGTGACAGGGTAGATGAAATCTCTGAGAAGGTCTGCTTAACAGCTTGGGGTCTCTCCCTCACAACCAATATTTCCCTGCTGCTAACCCTTGCGTGTAATGAAGACTAAATGCTCAGTGTTTGCCCAGCTGTAAAGAGCTGTGGCCAACAACACAGCTGCAGGGCAGTCGGAAGTCTGCACCATGCCTCTCCTAGCTTTATACTCAGGGAGCAAGGGTCACGACAAGCATTGCCTCCCTGACATGTTCCTGTGACTCTGAACTGGGAAGAAATACATGAATGGGCAATAAATACAGGTGCCCCAAGGCTCCAGGAGTTGGTCTCCACGTGGTTAGGTCACTGTCAGTACCAAAGCAGGTGGGAACCTGCTTAAGGCCCTGTGATCATGTCCTTACATGGGCCTTCAGCATCTGCCCATGATTATTCAGACTTCTGTAGTTCCATTTTTGCACTATTAGGCATTTTAAATGCTATTTATCCAGAACATCAATGCCCTTTAGTTCCTAGTATTTAAAGCTCAGCTGCAAGGTTAATATGAAATTGTCTCAGATACTTTTGTGTTTTTTTTCTCTTTTGAAAGTCCCACATTAAATTATAATGAAATGACAAATCACAACCAATTTCAAAGAACAGATACTTTCTGAGCTGTCTATAAACCTATTCCTACAGAAATCTCAGAAGCTGTATCATGTGCAATAGCAGTTTATCTATGGATTATGCAACACAGGAGTGCAATGTTGACTGGTTTTTAAGAATGAGCATACACAATGCATGCATGGTTGTCTGCTTAATCTATATGTGCAGCTAAGTCATTCACCAGGCCTGATCGGGGAAATTCAACTTGCTGTGCTTTACCAGCAATGAATACAGTGGAAAACAAAGGCAAGTGAAATGTGTCTCTAAAACAGAAGATGCAGTCAAATGATACCAGAACAATAAATTTGGCAAAGGTAACCCAGACTCAAGAATGACAAACATATGGCTGGAAAGAGCAAATTTCTGATTAATTTTGTAAGTGCTCTTTTCTCCCTGTCTATAAACATGAAGAAGTTGAGCATGAAAGATACTAGTTTTCACTTCTGTTCAATTTCTTCAGTTAGCAACAACACACCCAGAATCTTTTTGTAGCTTCTGTATTCATATTGCAGAAGAATACAGAATTTCTTCCCAGGTAAACAACAAAAAAAATGCAACTAAGCAGATAAAGGAAACAAGACTAGCACATAAGACCATGAATGGGACTTTTACTGATGGCATCTGGGGCCCTCTCAAAGGTCATAAAAGCTAACTGCACTAGGAAATGTCCATTCGTTCACCCACAAACTTGCTCAAGCACCTTTCTGCCCCATCCATTCCACTGCTTTGCCAGTACCTAAATGACTTTGTCTTTGTGAAGATAATAATTTTCTGCTAAAAATAAAGTACCTCAGATTATAATTCAATTAGTATGCCAGTGTTGCAAGAAGGCTCAAGCACCTTGACAGTTCGATGAGTTGATTGCGCATGGACTTGAAATGAATTGTCCATATAAGTTGCTTTGACGTATTTAATCAGTGGAAGCATTATTAGAAGCAAATGTTATACAGATAAGTGCCCATTCCTGAAATTTATTTAAACAAAAGAGTGCTTCAGCCTGCTGACCTGACATTTCTCATTTCACGTCATTGTTATTGCCCAGCAGAGATATCATCATCCATTCATTGCTTGTATTTTATGTAGAATTGATGGGAACGGCATGGATCTGGAGGGTATCACTGAATTACAGCTGCCTGGACCACTCAAACTGTTGCAATTGGGTGATGAGTCTTTGTCCTCTTCACTTGTTTTGATTACAAGCATCTTATACAACCTTGTATTGTCTATTTTTTTATGTAACTTGCCCAGAGGTGCTTCAAACCTTGCAAATTCCTGAAACCTTGAACTGTAGATAATTGTGAACAACCATTCATTTTGTCACGCTATCTCTCTCTTGACTATCATGGCTTAATCACAACTGATGAAAAACAAAGAGATAGACTCTTAAGTCATTGAAGTCCTTTAGTGTTTATTTGTTTGTGTGACTGCCTCTCTCCATTAGAAAAGTGGTAATCTCCTTCCATCACTTCTCTCCAAAAATAGAGCAGAATTATGAGTCACTATAAGCTACTTAAGAACTGAAGAAGCCTTTCTTCCCTCTATCTCTGCAAGGATTGCCCTTGTCACATCAATTATTAATGCCATAATTTTCCTGAGCCTTTTACAGGCAGAATAGGCAGGTGCAAGCATTTTCTGTTATTATGAAACAAGGTAACATTGCCAGAAAATGGTAGCAAGTTCCCCTACTAGCCTACTGTATGCCATGGTAGCATCATAATGGAACTTGGGGTAGCTCTTAGAGAGTTAGAAAATGGCTGCTTAGAAATATATCAATACTACACTGACAGATACATCGAAAAAAAAAATCAAAGGAGAATCATAAGAGTTGACAGTGAAAATACACCCTCATAAAAGTACTTCTCACTTTACAGTCCATTTTCAACCCACTTTACCATTCATTTGAGTTTACACTACTGTAAATGTGCAAGGAGGTGAAAATTCACATTATTTCAAGCTTGCTAACATGGGCTGCAGATGGATGCAGGTCTTGTACAGGGTTTTGTAATGTGCTTTGGATGCTTGGAGGCATCTAAAAAAGTATTAGATACCTATGTTTAGGCACCTGAGTAACTTGTCTTGTATGTAGCATTTCTACAATGTGCAGCCCACGGTTCGGCTGTTTGGGTTTTTAAGCTTTAAGCTGTAAATGTTCCAGTACATTTCTAAAGGATGGTGAATTCAATATCTCTTGAAATGCCTGGCTGAACTGAGCACTATGAGAACCGTTTTATCAGAAAGCATCAACAATATGTTTGTTGAACTGAGTCATCAAAACCTTGCCGTTAAAAATCCCATATGCAAGTCAGAAGCCCAGCAATGAGTTTGCAATTCATTTTTGCAAGTCCATGCATGTACCTCCCGTTTCTACTCCTCTGGGGCTGTCCAGAGCTGCAGGCAGAGGAAAGTCTGCAGCTCACAAAAATCCCTTCCAAATTAATTAGACTTAAATAGACTATTTCTACTGACAATGGCCAGCAGCAGCAGCACACACAAGGTGCTGAAAACTTGCCCAGGGGCACAGGCAGAGTTTGCAGTCTGCCCCAAGCCCTGAGTTGCCCCAGTTAGGATGTTGTGAGTACTCCAGCAAGCTGCTGTAAGGCAAGGCTGAGTCTTTTTCCAGGATCTGCCATCTGAATCCTGGGATAACAGAGCACATCTACCCTCACTGGAATTGTCTGTGTGACACAAGGCCCTGAAAAATACCATCATTACATACAGTTTCTTCTCAGAAAAGTTCAATTCTGTTCCATTTATCTTCATGCAATTCCTCTAGAGGTCATTTGCATCCATGAAATATTGTAAGACTATTTTGCAATGCTGAGTGTTTTAAACCTTTGGCCTTGAGCTTACATGCTAATTTCATAGACTCATTATAGATTCACAGAATGGTTTGGGTTGGAAGGGACCTTAAATATCACCTGGTTCCAACACCCTGCCATGGGCAGGGACACCTCCCACCAGACCAGATTGCTCAAAGCCCCATCCAGCCTGGCTGTATGAGGGGGCCCAACCTGTTCCAGTGCCTCACCACGCTCTGAGTGAAGAATTTCTTCCTTATATCTAATCTAAATCTCCCCTCTTTTAGTTTAAAGACATTACTCCTTGTACTATCACTACACTCTCTGATAACGACTCTGATTTAACTTATCAGAGGACATGGTTTCAGCAACTGCAAATATGTAGTATTGCCTTTACAAATGTTGCTTAGCTGTGTGAGTGCTGGACCTGTCTCTTACTTCTGTGTATTATTGCTGTGCTGCTGACAGCAACATCCCATCATACATTGGCCATCCCATAGTCAGTGAATTCAGCAGCACAGCAAATATTAATTCTATTCTGGGACAACATCATTTCAGTCAACCAGTATTGTTTGGGATTCTTTCTGTATAGATGATCAAGAATTTGGCATGTGCTACACTTGTCTCACCTCCCAGTAAGTTGAAAATAGGGATGTCTTCTTGTTTTGTGATTTTGGCATATTACATCTATGCTACAGATGTGCTTCGGAGATGCAACAATCCATATCCCAAGGGCTTTTAACTGCAGTAGATTATTGTAAGAGAAACAATGCTGGAAGCAGGGTTTGCTTCACCCATCTGGAGTTTCACAGACATGCAGAGATCCCTCTGAAGGCATTAGTTATAACACTGTGATGCATTATTAACTCATTCTGACAAGTACAAAATAAATAAATTATTTCTCTACAAGGCATTTTTACTAGTTTTGCAAGAGAAAATGTGGTGAAGTTTCATAAATTCAAAAACACAGTGTGCCTTTAAGGATAAACATGAACAAGCTAGAATAGAAATGCAAAACCACAGCTCTGAAGTAGACAAATGGGAAAAAATATCTTGAAGAAAAAGATCCATGAAGCTATTTAGAGATTGATAAATTAAATACTCCATAATCTAAAGTATAAATTCTGAAGGTTTAGCTATGTTGAGGGAGTTGCTCTCTTCCTTTCATTAGCTATGCCTATACTGTGATACTGGCAAAATGTTCAAGCACTGTTAAAGCTCATTTGAGATAATCATTTCATTAATTAATGGAACAAATGTTCCCTGGTGAGATAATGAAAAGAACTTTAAATATGTAATTTTGACTTCATTGTTAACAAAAACCTTTTACCTAGATCTTGGCCTGTATAAGGAATTATGGCCTCCAGTTAAACAAGATATTTGAAAGCGAATACCTAATCTAGAGATACAAATTGCTCTTTTAGCTTCAAATTTAGCTTTCTGATTGAAGAAAGTCATTCGTAGTCCTAAAGTCTGACATACGATGACATGCCTTACTGGATGAAGACCATGGCAGATCAGATGTGCCTCAAGGGTAATTCCAACTACAGTAGGAGACTTGAGCAGAGGTTAGCTCCAGACTAACCTACTCCAGTATTCTTGGAGCTCCCATATCTGCAACCACCGCATCAACCTCAGCATATGAAAACAAGCATCTACTCAAAGATCCAGGGAGCTCCAAGAAACTGACTCAAATTCTGCATTCCTTGTGCCATCTTGAACATTGTTTGAATGTCCAAAGCTCACATACTACAAAGCACGTGACAACTGTTCTCAGTTCATAGGTATTATTTCATCCCACCACAGCAGAGTTAGTGGCCTGAGGAGGGGGGCAAAGGGAAGCAGACTTGCATACATGCGCAGCTTCTCTACAGGTTTCTCTAGGTTTAGAGGCAGCACCCACCTAAAGTCTGAAATGCCTCTCATTTGGCCAAAGGGAAAAATTATCAAATTCTGCCTCTGAAAAAACTTCTTCAGTAAAGCAGTTCTAGACCTGTGGCCAGTGTGAAGAAAAGCACAGCTCCATTGACATCAGTGGAAACAAGCCAATTTGTTGCCCTTATGGTCGGACCTCTTGTCTCCAACAATGCTATGAGGCAGGACTAGCTAAACAAATGACACAGGTTTTGCCACAGGCAATCTCTGCTTGTACCCCTATCTGAGATTCTCCTTTTATCAACAAATTGCTTTATTTGCAGGTAAATGTGTTTGCTTGTATGACAAATACAAGTAAATGCTATAACTGCATCTAATTGCCTCAAAAAAGAAAAGGTCATTTAAGTCCATTTTGCCTTCTAGTTAATGCATAAGCCTTTAGATGTCACTTTGCTAACAGAAAATATCATAAACCCATTTTGCAATGCTAATCAGCCCTAGAAGGCCTTATCCTTGATCCAGTACAGTGACTTACTGTATAGGGCAACACTTCTGTCAGTGTAGTAATGCAGATTGTGTCTTGAAATGTTACATCATCCAGGGCTTATAGCAAGCTTGTTTGCATGGCTGTCTGAGGTTTCAGGAGACCAGACGGAGCTATTCATTGTCATGTAGCTAAGAGTAGGAGCAGGTCTGACTTGAGCTCAGAGTCCATGTTCTTCTAGCTTTAACTGGAGTGGAGACAGACCACGTGTTTCTACCTCAAATGGGCAAGTCTTGCACAGCTGCCTCTATGCCTTCTTTCCCATGATGTATGATCTCTGGACATTTTGGTCCACAAAGGAAACCCTTCACTTCATTTCCATTTCTTCTTCACACCCTATAATTCTCTGATGCCCCAAAACAGAGCAATGCCTACCAGAAGAAACATTAGCTGTGGTGGTAGAAAAGCAATGACACATCACAGTCAAAAAATTAAGTCAAACTGTGACATTTAACCCCATAACTCCAAAGAAAAGTGAACATCTTCAAAAATTATCCAAAAATAACAGCCTTCCCATCCCCCTGACTTTAAAGAGAAGGAAGAAGTAGCCATCTGTTCCTAATGCTAAAGATAATCTCAGCTATGCTATGTTTCAACAAGAAAATGAGACCAATTGTCATTGTTTAGTCATGAGTAAGCAGTAAAAAGACCTTTCAACAAAAGCTCATTAAATAAACTTCCATCAAAATAAACTAGATATTTCATAGCACAGAGCATGGATAAAAATAGGACATCACACTTTTGCAATGGTTGTCAGCAAATATACAGCATGGCAAGAAAGAGGGCCCCCAGGTCCATCTCCACAGCTTGCATTTTAATCCAAATTGAAATGATGGCACAATCAGGAAGTCTCCACCAAAACTGTGGAGAATCTGGGACATGTGGAGAATCCGGGACATCTACTCAACTAACTGTCATGCATCCTTATAGTCCATTTTATTTTTCATCCTTTCAAGAGGTCAGATGCACAAGTGAGGCAAAAAAATACAGTTATGATTTGCTGCAAGGAGGGATACCCAGAAATGGTGGAGAAGGAAGGAGGCAATAGGTTTTCATGGGGAAAAGTTTAGAGTGAACTGTAGAGAAAGAGAAGCAAAGGGTAGTAATCTGAGTGATATTGAAGAGAAAATATTTTCTTATTAGATGTGGAAAATAATTGTAATCACAATGGAAGATATTTTCAAATGCCCACTGGCAGCTTGCATTGGCTGTGATTTAGTAATGGGAGAGGAAGGAGGTGCACTGACTGACAGAGGAAGAGCATCCCTAACACACAACATGGACATAAGCAGCAGAGGTCAGCCCATTGCTCCGAGTGAGGTTGGTAATGCTGTGGATGGCTGTGCTAATGAAAAGCTTGTCTGAGAGTAGGAAGAGGAGCGATACTCTAAGCATCCAGCGTGGAGAAATGTGGTGATCACTGGAACTAATGAATCCTGGTGCTGAGTCTGATGGCATGTCACTATGGCTGACATGTACCCCCAAAATGATACTGAGATACAAAAAACTGTGTCTTCTGCCTGAAGCAGAAAGAACAGATGCAGGAAAATAGCTATCATGTATGAAGTCTACAAAATTTAAGAGTACGTTACCATTAACATCATTAATAGCAGCAGTCATAAACAAGGATAAATCTAACGAGGCAAACCCACAGCTTTATGTGTGACATGTAAGCAGTAGCACTTAGGAGAGCTGAACAGCAAAGACAGCTTTCTAATGGACCTAACTTTGCAAGTCACTTGAAGCATTTATCATTTCACATGAGATTATCTTCCCTGCTGGATTTAAAGCATCAATTTATCCAGAACGCATCTTTAAAGGGAAATACAGCTTACTGCTGCAAACTGAAAGGGAACTGAAAGTGGTGATTCGGCAAATCAGCTATGCACAAAAGGACAAAAGTCTTTTGGCTAGTACAAAACCCCAAGCGAATGGCAATCTAGGACAGACCATGTCTGTGCAAGATTTGCCCACATAGTGCCATGTTCGATGTCAACAATCTGATATCCCCCGCTCCTTGCTCACGTGAGGACCTCCCTAACTATCTGTAATAAAATCTGGCTCCAAGTCAGAATTTATCATTTGTGGGCTTCTTGGATTTGACTCAAGCTGAGCTCTGACATTTTAGGTCACTGCAATATATACTTGTGGAAGTATGTGGGCTGCTGGTATTAAGAAAAGGAAATAGAGAAAATATCGCTATCAGTAACCATACAAACATCTTTCTTAAAGTAATTTGGAAGTGAGAAATACTTCGGAGGTGCTACTGCTCCACCCAAAGAGAAAGACATTTCCTTCCCGATGGATACAGCTAGAAAGGCTCCAGGCAATGCTGCAGTTCAGACAGCCAATTCTGCTAATCCTGTAAAATAAGCAGTCTGGTCCAAAGGCACTTGAGCTCAATGCAATTTTGACTTCAGTGCATAATTCTGAATCGATATAGCCTGAGCCTTCACAATATCTCACATTACCAGGAATATTTCAGTCGAATTCTTTTGTGATTTGAAATCTACACCACATTTGCTTACTTAAGCCTATTTCTGAATTTATTTATTTTTTCTAGCATTAGCAAACAAATCAGAGTGTTTCCTCTTTTGTTTATACCAACTTCGGGGGAAAAAAAAATGTTACAGTATCACACAGTATCACAGATTTCTAGGTTGGAAGAGACTTCAAGATCATCGAGTCCAACCTCCGACCTAACACTAAGTCCTCCACTAAACCATATCGCTAAGCTCTACATCTAAACGTCTTTTAAAGACCTCCAGGGATGGTGACTCCACCACCTCCCTGGGCAGCCCATTCCAATGCCTAACAACCCTTTCAGTAAAGAAGTTCTTCCTAACATCCAACCTAAAACTCCCCTGTCGCAACTTTCGCCCATTCCCCCTCGTCCTGTCACCAGGCACGTAGGAGAACAGACCAACCCCCACCTCTTTACAGCCTCCTTTAAGGTAACTGTAGAGAGCGACAAGGTCGCCCCTGAGCCTCCTCTTCTCCAGGCTGAACAATCCCAGCTCCCTCAGCCGCTCCTCGTAAGACTTGTTCTCCAGACCCCTCACCAGCTTCATTGCCCTTCTCTGGACTCTCTCGAGCACGTCCATGTCCTTTCTGTAGCGAGGGGCCCAAAACTGAACACAGTACTCAAGGTGCGGCCTCACCAGAGCCGAGTACAGGGGCACAATCACTTCCCTAGACCTGCTGGCCACACTGCTTCTTATACAGGCCAGGATGCTGTTGGCCTTCTTGGCCACCTGGGCACACTGCTGGCTCATATTCAGCCGACTATCAGCCGATACTCCCAGGTCCCTCTCGGCCAGGCAGCTTTCCAGCCACTCATCTCCCAGCCTGTAGCTCTGCTTGGGGTTGTTGCGCCCCAGGTGCAGGACCCGGCACTTGGCCTTGTTGAACTTCATACAGTTGACCTCAGCCCATCGCTCCAGCCTATCCAGATCCTCCTGCAGAGCCTTCCTGCCCTCGAGCAGATCGACACACGCACTTAGCTTGGTGTCATCTGCAAACTTACTGAGGGTGCACTGGACGCCCTCATCCAGATCATCAATAAAGATATTAAAGAGAACTGGCCCCAGTACTGAGCCCTGGGGGACACCACTAGTGACCAGCCTCCAACCAGATTTGACTCCATTCACCACAACTCTCTGGGCCCGGCTATCCAGCCAGTTTCTAACCCAGTGAAGAGTACGCCAGTCCAAGCCCTGAGCAGCCAGTTTCTTGAGGAGAATGTTGTGGGGAACGGTGTCAAAAGCCTTACTGAGGTCAAGGTAAACCACATCCACAGCCTTTCCCTCATCCACCAAGCGCGTCACTTGGTCATAGAAGGAGATCAGGTTCGTCAAGCAGGACCTGCCTTTCATAAACCCATGCTGACTGGGCCTGATCGCCTGCTTGCCCTGCAAGTGCCGCTTGATGACCCTCAAGATAATCTGCTCCATGAGCTTTCCTGGCACTGAGGTCAAACTGACAGGCCTATAGTTCCCCGGGTCTGCCCTGCGGCCCTTCTTATAGATGGGCGTCACATTGGCTAGCCGCCAGTCAACTGGGACCTCCCCCGATAGCCAGGACTGCCGATAAATGATGGTAAGCGGCTCGGCCAGCTCCTCCGCCAGTTCTTTCAGTACCCTCGGGTGCATCCCAGCCGGCCCCATCGACTTGCGCACATCCAAGCTCCGTAGCAGGTCGCCAACCATTTCCTTATGGATAGCGAAGGCCACATCCTGCTCCCCATCCCCTTCCACCAGCTCAAGGCACTGGGTATCCAGAGAACAACCGGTATTGCCGCTAAAAACTGAGGCAAAGGCGGCATTAAGCACCTCAGCCTTTTCCTCATCCTTAGTAACTAGGTTTCCCCTCGCATCCAGTAAAGGATGGAGATTCTCCTTAGTCCTCCGTTTCGCGTTGATATATTTGTAAAAGGATTTGTTGTTGTCTTTAATGGCAGTAAGTCAAACAATCTTTTTTTTTTTTTTTTTTTGCACTGTACTATAAATAAACAGTTGAGTTTACTGGTAGCCTACTGTGAAGAGCCTATCTCAATCCTGTAATGACCATTGGAAGATTCTACTTTCTTCAGCAGGCAATGGTCTTAATGGTCTTGGGAAAAAAAAAAAAAAAAAAACAAAGGAGAAAAAAAGGCATGTTCAGTTCAGTGCTTTACACTCCAACCTTTTATTCACCTATTTACCAATTGCTCTTGCTCTAAGGATGGTGCCTTTCAAAGACAGCTCTGCACAGGAGTGGTATGAAGGCTCCAGTGAGAATGGGTCTCCTTCTGAAGGCTTCTCCTTCATACCACCCCTGTGCAGAGCTATCTTTGAAAGGCATTTCTGCAGGACAGAAGTCTTGAAAGAGCAGACACCTTCTCTTGAAACCAGCTAGCACGGGTGCAAACAATAGCATTGCCACCAGGAGCGGGGTGCGTGGGGCAGCTGGCATCACCACGTGTTATTTCAGAGTCCCCGTGAGCCCTGTGCTGCCATCACTGCGATGTGTGGCTGGCTAGTTTTGTCTGCAAAGCCCCAGAGTGAACAGGGCAATTATGAGGTAAAAAATTGTGTGCTTTTCCCTAACTTAGATGGGTTTATTCTTACTCTGGATTATGCACTGGTACATGGAGTTTATTCATTAATCTCTCTTCCTGAAGACATGTGCAGACAAGCATGCAAATTAGTTTGTTTTTAATCATTCAGGTGCTTTTTAGGATTAAGAAATTATCCACAGGGATGCAAATCTGAGAGACAGCTAGACAGACAACAGAAGTGGAGAGGCTCTTATGATATATAGCATGCTTTTGCCCAGTGCTTTGTGTAGAATACATACTTCAGCTTCATCACTTCTCTTCCCTTGTACATGGCTCGCTTCCATTCTATTGTTGCTCTGTACAGGGATGCTTAAAAGTCCCTGCCAAGAGGAGAGACCTCTGTAAAACGTACTGAAATACAAACATGAGGGAAACTTCAGTTAGATGAGACAGACAGAGCCACAGTGGAAGGACATCTAGTGTATGAATAGAGGACACAGGGACACAAAAATCTGGTGATGTTCCTGAAGTTATAAATATATAACAGATGTTATAAATATGTAACAGTCCAGCAGAACTGAAATAGAGCCCAAGGTCTTAAGCCAAAGCTTACCAGCTTAATCACAAGTGTCTTCTCTTTCACTGACAAATCCCTTTTGCAACAGAAAAAGACATGGTGTTGTTACAATGGCAGATCCTGCGGCTTTATCCTCAGATCCCTTTCCAAAGTGACTGATGAAGCTGAAATATCACATCCAAAGGGTAATGAAGTAACCTAGACAGTTCATCAAATATTCAAAGCATCTACTGAGAGCCAAAGTTACATGTTTTTCCCTGTTTATATCTTCCACTTTAAGAGATTTTCAGATGTAGGTTAAGTTAGTTCAACCTACACTTGTGCAGTGCTCTTACATCGTCTATACTGTATATTACATTTTTAAAAATATGTTCTTAATTGTACAAATGGAGACAGAAAATGGAATAAAAGAGCTTGTTCCTGGTTCTGCTGTTGTTTTCCTGGGTGTCTTGGCTAGTAATACACCAAAAGCACTAAATTTTCTCTTTGGTCTGGAGAGCCAGTTGTCTTGGTGCACCTGTATTTCGGGCACATGGGGAATGGAAACAAGCAAGTTAGTCTCAGTCCAGCAAGGATTGGGGAAGTTGACAAAGGAAATGTAGATAATTTCTGCGAGATCTGACAAACCAGTGGTGTTGGCTGTTAGGAATCTTAGAAATACATTTGGAAGGAGCTTTACAGGAGCAGCCATATGGGAAGCATGTTAGGAGCACTCGGATGTGCCCCAAAACTGTGTTCTTTAAGGAAATCAGAAACTGTGGGCCATGTCTCCAGGGGTGTTTGTACAGCTCAGAGATGCTCTCAGCTCCTGCCTCCCTTTAAGAGAGTGCAAGGACAGTCACATAAGCTAAAATCCTCAGGGATTTTTTTTTTTTTAATGAAGTCCTCAAGCCACCTTAGTTGGATAGTCCCAAAAATAGTGACATAAAAAAAAGAAGAAAAGATGAAACTCCAGGCCTAAAATAGACCTTTCCCTTTGCTGAGCACTTCCATCACGAAGAACATCAGCTGAAGTTAAATGCCCAGAGCAGTATGCCTTTATTCCCCTTGGCACTAAAAAAGAAAAGAAAAAAAAAAAAGAAGAAGACACACCTAATCCCAAGTAGACATGTGGATAGAGAGCTGAGGTTCAAGCCATGGCTCTGATGAGTCTTATGTGTACTGGACTGTTATCCCACCAGTTTAATCTAGCTCAGATGTTGTAGAAGAATCAATAACTGCTTTGAAAATGTGTGCATGAGGCTGGTAAATCTGCTGCCATAATCAAGACAAGGTGGAAGAAAGTTCAAGTCTTTAGCCTTCCTTGGATGTGGATATATCCAGAAATGCTCTAGAAAATAACAATTTTGTCTTGCATGGGAAGTACTCAGGTGCTCACCCTCTGATTTATCACATCAGAAATACCCCCAGCAGCCGTGGGCTGATACCACTACTTGGGCAGCTTTGCACATTAAGATGCTTAAAGTAGACTAAACACCATCTAAGTAGTGATTTTTGGTAACACCCAAAGCCCCTAAAAATCAGACTTGTGACCTAAAAGGGTCAGGAAAACTGCATTCTTCTGTAGATTGCATTAAAGACATTAAATAGAGAGGAGCCTCTGCCCTTTGCAATGAAATTACTTACTGTTACTGCTACCTTCAGTTGGCATTATTAGTGACTAAGACCATACAAAGGCAGCTGGGATGCTTTCCTTGAGGATTTAAACTCGCTAATGAGACCTCTCAGAAATATTAAAAAAAAAAAAAAAAGTTGAGTTCAAATGACCGTGTCTGGCGAATTCTCAAGTACCACGTTAATTAGATTGTATGCTAAAACACGTGCTGTCAGCCAACACCAAGCAAGCTACAAGTGGATTTCACAGCTTGAAAACTGTTCAATTAGGGTCTTTTACAGAGTGGTCAACAGCAGTCCTTCTGATTGAGTTTCAGAAGGGACACATTAGGCTGCTCTGAGTTCAGCTCACCCTTCACTCTAACCGGTACAAATACTGCCCCCAAAACCATGCGGGACTGCAACTAGCAAAGCAAAGCTTCTAGCACTGAAGTAGCATTTAAGGGATGCATCCACCTATAGCAGCTCTGTGCAAGGTCTGCAGTATTTTTGGAGGGTTTCTGGGGGAAATTAGAGCTTCACACATGGCTTATTGCACTTAGAGCTCTAGGACAGGTAATGGGCTGGAGATGCTTAGCTGGGAGAAGGGAAACTTCTCTGGATATCCCATGGTGGATGAGCAGCTGGACCAGACCCATGCATGGCCCCATCCCATGGGCTTGGGGCCACCAGAGAGTCTCAGTGACACCCAAAGACACCACCAGCAATGGCTGGTGCAGGCTGGGCAGCAGGGGCCGTGTGGGTTTAGATTCAGGCACCAAAATGTCGCCCAGGTTCCTCTTGGGGGGTCGGAGAGTTTCAGTGGCTTTTGTGCTTTGCCAGGTGGTTTGGTGATAGGGTGAAGCAACCTGATTTTGCACCTAATCTTGATTTTTACTTTTTGTAAAGGAAAATGACTTTTCTGGATGAAATCTGTTGTCCAGCCATCCCTTTGTTGATGTTCTAAGCCCCGAGTGTTGCGTCACCTCAGCCGTGCACCCAAAGGAAAGGGCCACGCATGCTGATGACGCAGGTGAGGTTGATCATCACGGCTGAATTGTGCTGCCCACGTCTGTCAGGCAGCACAGCAGTAGCCTAGCAACACTGTACGTACCAAGGTATGGACACACAGCGTCCTGCTTGTTTTCAACAAAAAGAGATAATTGCAATGTATAACATCACATGCCAGTCACTCTTTACCACGTGGAGTTATGAACATCATCCCTTTCAAACAAGACATGACTGGAAGGGATTAAAACTCCAATTTATGATTAAATAATAAAGGCAACCATGGCTTATTTAGGTCAAAAGAAATCCATAAAACATGCAGACACTGCCAATAATGGTGTAATTTTATTGAATTGATAACAAGAAGCTGTAAGCAAGGAGGCTCTTTTTTGTAACAGTGGCACTTAATAGAAGAAACGGATCTTGCATTCCTAGCTCTGAAGCCCTTTACAGTATCCAGTAACATTTTACAACAAAAGTTGTTTATCTTGCAATGCACTTGAAACAACATACAATGCCAAAAAGCAGGCTGGGGAAATTACAGAGAGAGAAAATTTCTTTACTGCATTAGCACGTACACATACAAACACCAAACACTTCCCTCATTACAGTAATTAGACATATAAGACAAAACAATATAAAAACCTTTGAGGTATGCAGATTTCAAATGTGGCTGACATCTTTGTGGTACGCAACAGGGTTTGATTAGTAGTTGCCACACACAAACACACTACAGAGCATGAACAACATTGATAATTACAAAACCTGTGAAAGGTAAACTTCTTATTTCAGTGGTGATTCAAAATTCAGAGGAAAATAATGGGCTGGAAAATAGTCTTCAGCAAGCAGACCAAGTCCCCAGGACTCCAGGCTGGAGTCATGACGTGTAATATTAATGCTTCGTGGTGCTGGGTATGTCAAGTCCTGTGAATGCTGTCAGCGTAGCTGTTGCTGGAGAATTGACCTACTTTGGAAATGTTTTCACCTGGAAGTGCTCTGTCTGGAATTGCAGCCAGAGAGAACATCAAAACAGCAGTCAGCAGTCTTACCAACTTTCTTTCTTGCCCTAGATAATGTTACAGAGTCTCCCAGGTAATGTGCAGGGATCGGACGTGGAATTGGCCTAACTCTTGAGAATGTCACTTAAAATATTCAAATGATTACTGTAATTTTCACTTGCTGTGCAGCTAGTTAGAAAGTGGGTGATTATATCCCTTGGTTCAGTGAAGTAAAAGATAACAGTTCCAAAAAGACATTAAAACTGTTCACCCATGCAGCTGCACATAGAAGTGGTCCATTACACCAGGTGGAGTGGCAGCTGGGAACTGCTTCAACTTGTTCAAGAGATGACCATAATCTTGCTAACATTCATGTCTGACATCTGTCAGCATGGTGGAAAGCAAGCATGTTTACAACTCACATATCAACAGTGCATTTTTTCCCTTAATATCCTTATGGCTCTATGCCTTCTTCACTTCAAGTAATCAGATTCTAGCAGTAATTAAAATCTAGGGAAGCGAGAGAAGAGAAAGGTTTCTGCTTTAATTATATTCCTGAAGCATGCAAAAGTACTACACTTCTTTAGAAGGTGTAATAAACTGTTAGTAATTGCTTACTGTATCATTAACTTTCCTCATTACTGTAGTAAAAAATAATCCTTTTATTCCTAGAAAATGATTAGGTAAATTTTAAATGCCAGGCAAAAGTTTGTGTTTAGATCTACACTGATGAATCAGTCACAGTTGGAGCTTTGAGATTCAGGTGTGTTATCGTCAAGAGATTTGGGCATCTTCCAAACACCATTTTGGGAAGAAAACCTATAACGACTTCTATACTGTGACATATGTTAGCTATGAATACACAGTGATGCCTCCAGAGCTTTCCAAAAATATGCACATGTATTACAAGGTCTAGAAGAATCTGTTAACTTCACGTTGTTTGAAACTATTCCTTTGAGGTCAATTGAGACTTTAATTCAGGAAAGCACTTGAGTATATGCCGAAGTTCAGATTCAGCCACGTACCTAACCAGGTGCTGAATTCAGTACTATTCAGGAACATGTTCTAAGTTTAACCCACACCTAAAGACTTGCCACAACCGTATTTTGCACCGATGCCATCACAGTTATATATTATGTGGTGTCTGGCATTGAAACTACTGAATTGTGCAGCAAAAACTGATCTCCAAAAGCTAGCAAGTAGTTACTTGGAGAGGAGTGTGGAAGTGGCTGCTGGAGGTGCATGTAAGAACCAACGCTCAAAGGTACAGCAAATACTGATGGATGTTTCTCTAAGTTTGATTTGAAAATATCTTTTAAAAAGAGGATACATTTCTGAGAGATAGAGTTATATATATATAAATATATTTCAATAGGATAAAAAGACACTGAATTTTATTGTAGCTTAAATAATTACTCTACAAAAAGGATAATTAATGTTTTGTTGAATATTAAGAATAAAGCAAGCATAAATTTAACCTTCTGAGCTTTAAAACTAAACATAAAATTAGCAGAGTTCAAAACTAAAAGCCTGTGAAATTGACCTCTTTTTGTCCAGACTACATTTTTCAGCCCTTTATTACAGGCTGCAATTTTCCAGCAACAGGTAAGAGTTGTTGTTCCTCCCACATCAGCTGTAATACAAGCTCAGGCTGAACTCCTAATATTCACAGCTCTCCATACTGTGATCTGTATTGTAGCAACAAAAAGAAAAAAAAACAGCTTCCTCCACATACAGATGAGTTTTTCAAAGTCAGCCCAGCTAGCTACCCCACACCACTTGTAATCACACTTGACTGCTTTCTATATCAAATTATCCCACCTTTATGAAGTTATAAATCATCATAGCACTTTATCTGCTAGCTGAGGGCTGGGTGAATCACACTTACCCTTGAAGATAACAGTTCCTTCAAAACATGCTTTGAAGAAGCAGCCTACCATAAAAGAAGACTATCAAGGATCCTATAAGACACGCACATCATGTCCGCATAAAAAAACAATTGCATTATTACCTTTGCTTTTCTCCCTCTGCAAAGTTGCTTAAGACCTCTGCTGAAGCCTTCCACTGGAAAAGGGAGGAAACAGCTCTACACACATATGACTGAAATTGTCATTTCATTCAGCTGGGTTTTTAAATACCCTCCCTTCCCGGTCCTTTTCTATTATTTTCTTTACCTCTTTCTACAAAGAAAAATGTTACTTATCTTGTCCTTCAGGATGTCCACCTGCTTTATCCTGATCATCTCATTCTTCAAGTTCAGACTGCTTCAAGATGCCTAGGTAAGGTAAGGCTACTTTTTCAGGATTAGGAAGATACATTCAAATGAGGGGGGAAATATATATATATATATATATATATATATATATATATAGTGTTTCCTCTTCCCTTTTTGCTTTTGCAGATTTAGAAGCACAGGCTCTACTAAGAGTTACATTCATTGCTGCCTAACTGAAACCTGCAAGAAACTCTTGTTGGCTGGAAGTGGAACGAGCCTTCTGCCACACAAACTGGCTGAAGCCATCCCATGGGTACTGAATTTTTACTAACAGCAAGAGAAGTGGGTCCATAGAGCACTCAGAACAAAATCAAGATACTGAAACTGCTCATCAAGACACAAAGTATTAAGGAAAAGTTGATAACTTTTACACTAATGTTACAGAAAACAGTTTAGAGTAATTGATTTTGCCTTTTTATGGACATAAATGCAATCTATTATATAAAACTGGCAATGGAAGGGAAGAGTGAAATGTCTGGAATTATAAAAGCCCACTCGTACTGTTGATGTGTTGATAGATGAAATGGCAACAGTGTCAATAATAACAGAAAAGGAAGACATGGTTAATAGGTATTATGTTCTGGGGTAGGACATCTAAATGATAAAATCAGACAGCCCAGACTTTTCAGACAGGCATTGCAAACAATGGGGAAAAATAACAATAAATTCAAATGACTCAGGGGGCTAGGGGGAAAGAAGGTGATAAATATTAATTTCCTGAGGGTGTCTACTGCCAGGGAAGGATACCTACAGGGACCTCACGCTGAGGGCTGGGTCTGGGGGTGATGGGCTCCTCCTCTGAGGCAGCTGTGTGCAGGTGGAGAGTCTGTGTCAGCAGGGACAGCATTAGAGAGGATGAGAAGCAGACTGACTGCATCATCCCGGAGAGCCTGCTGATAGAGGAGCTCAAACAGCCATATGTAATAAAGGAGGTGCAGGCAGTGCCTGGGCCTGTCAGGTTGGGAAGTAGAAGGCTGGAAGTTCATGAATTCCCCCATTGAGATGGCTCCTGCTCCACCTCCAGATCAGGCACTGCAGAATAGGTTCAATCACCATGAGCAGATGAGTGTACTGGGAGCTACGTCCATCAAAGCACTCAAAATACCTGGGCCTGAGCTCTGCAAAAGCACAAGGAGAAAGCAGCAAGTGAAGACTGCCTGCTGCAGGAGCTGGAGACACCTACCTACTAACTACCAAGGGCTGATAAGTTGGTCTACCTGATTAAGAGGGACAATAACATCTCACCACCTGGCTGGTGGTGAGGAGAGCTTTACATTTAGGAATAACAGGGGAGGGAGATTATAACTAATGTCAAGTGGGGAAGTGGTGGACCAGGATAGCAAGCAAAGAACACAGGGTGTCGTGGACAAGAGATTTTCTAATTAACAAAACAGGTGTGAAGGGGGCCCACCTCAAGTGTATGCATACAGGGAAGAGCCTACAAGACAGCATAATGTGGAAAGATTTCATACCTTTTCTGGGAAATTGGAATGGTTGGATGCCTCTCTGCAGTGCCCATACAGTAATGGGGAACAAACAGGAGGAATTAGGGGTCTGCGATCTCATTCAGGGTCAGAGATGTGCTGGGATAGTTAACATGACCGGAGTGCTGCAGTAGATAGGGTCCTGCTGTCAAACTGGGCAAGGAACCTGGTAACAAAAGACATGGAAAAAATACTGAGGTACTCAACGCCTTCTTCACCTCAGTCTTTACCGTTAAGAACTGCCTCAGGAATTGCAGGCCCCTGAGACGAGCAGGAAAATCTGGGGTAAAGAGGCCTTGGTGGAGGAGCATCAGAGTAGGGAACATTTAAACAACTAGTGATGTACTACCAGGATCAGTCCTGGGGCCAACATTCATTAACAGCTTCATTAATGACCTGGATGACAGAATGCATCCTCAACAATTCGTAGATGATCCAAACCTGGAAGGAGTCCTTGATACACCAGATACGTGTGCTGCCATGAATTCTGCATTTGGCAGACCTTCTTGGATGTGGTCCAAGCTACCAGCTGGAGATGTACTGTTAGCCTTGAACAGATCTGGCCAACTCTGTGTCCTGAGTTTATCAGTGCTTGGGAGGATTTCACGCACTACCTCTCTCTTTGGTCTGCTGTTTTCTGCCCACTCTGCCCATACACAGTGGGTATGTCATTCCCACAGCTCATGCAGAAAGTGCCTTATCATATCTATGACATATCCATTCAAAACCACCTTTTTTTTTCTTGTTCACATCAACACAGGCCTTAACTATGTCACCTTGCCTGTGTATTATGCACACTTCCTAAATTTTTTCTGGCAGGTAGGATGTTGTGATACTTCAGGCTTCTCTGCATCTACTAATAGAAGCAGTCACTTCTTCACCCTAAAGCCATAAAGGACACTCGTGAACACTTTCTATGAGGTTTCAGTGTCAGAGAAAACAAACAGAACAGGATACAAGATAAAGGTTAATTTCTGTTGTTATAATTACAGTCAAGGCATATAGTTCTGATCACAGAACACAGTTCACCTGCGCTGCCCAAAGCCAAGGCAGAACAAGAACTTGCTTGGTAATTCAACAAGGATGGACAAGCAGTGGGGTGCTGTACAGAGCTGGAGAGCAAACGCCTGTCCTGCCCATGGACTGGCCGTATCGGAGCTCTGCATCAGTGCTGGGCTTGCTGAAACCACGGGTAGGACTGCATCTGTATTTCAAATATGTCTGTTTGGTGGATCAGTTAGATGAAAAAAGGCCATACCTACTCCAAGTGGGTCTGTGCTGTGAAGAGTTGTGACAAAGACAGCAACAAATAACGGCAGCAACTTGCAACTGTTTGTGCTAGACCAAGATCACGAAGGATGACATGTAATGCCCAAAGTGGGACAGTGTTATGAAACCTTCTCCAACCCAGTTAGCCTCTCGTTTAAATTATTTTTACTGTAACACAGTTGCATTTCATCCTTGGTGCTTTCCTGCTGTGCTCTTTTTTCTCCAGGAAAAAAATTAGATACCAAGCCCAGACACAAGTGCTCAGAACAAACAAAATACTTCCCTCTCAAATTTTTCACAATAATGTAACCATATAGATGCTGTGGCATTTAATGAGATAGGAAGCAACACGGTATGTGTCCCCAGTGTCTAGTTTCAGTCATTTTTAATAACTCTTTGCTGGGATGCATGGGTTATGACAGAAAGCACCATCCTGCCAGCTGGCAATTTGCAGCCATTTCCCAGGCCCAGACTTTCCCATTGTACTAATATTGTTCCCTCATCCTCTTGCTCTTCACTGTCTCCACTTTTATCCCTGCTCTGCTTCTCCAGACAGCGCGATGCCCAGCACCCCTTGGCACAACTGTCACGCAGCAAAGAGAGAGGCGTTCAGTTATACGTGCAGGCAGCAGTGACAGAAATGTGACACGGCTCATCCCTCTCCTTTCAGGCATCATCTGTCGTTCAGCTAGAAAAAGCACCAGCGATCGCTGGAAGGAGGGGAGGGAGCTGACAGGCTGCACGTGTTAGCAGGAGCGTGTGCCCGCTGGCTTCTGCATCAAGCCCTTTCTTGGCATGGGAACTTCCCCACTTCTGTCACCCTTAAAACAGTGCACAGACAGCTTTGGAAAAGTCTTCTGTGCATGCTGCTTCTTTTCTAATGTGCCCGATTTCTTTCAATCATAAAATCTTGAGGTAAAAATGTGGGAAACCCCAGATACGGCACTGAGAAAGTTCATTGGTCCCTCTCCCCTCCCTACTTCCAGCCATGCCCCTGGCTGCAAATGATTGCAGAAGCACCCAGAATTTAAAAAAAAAAAAAAAAAAAAAGTTTCAGATGCAATTCTGCTTCTTTTTCACCCTGTGACTCTATCCAAGTATCGGGTGGGAAGTGAGCCAGCAAAATGCCTTCCTGCTGCAGGTACAAGAAAGGGGGAGAGCAAATTGCTAGCAATATGAGAGCAGCCACCAACATCCATGTCATTAAACAAGTTCTGCATGAGATGTAGTTTTCACACCTGCTCCTAGCCCTGACAGTTCTGAATGTCTTCCGATTAGGAGATTCACAATTATTTTGTGATGTAAAAAGTAGTTCAGTGGATCGATGCAGGCCGACAGTAATTAATGACTTCAGGGTGAGCAAAACCTCTCCCTCGTTCCTCTGGGTGTCATCCCCAGCAGAACCTGCCTGCTCCGCACTTCTCCAGCACTAAGAGGCTAACATTGACCGAGCTCTCACTGTACCCCCAGAGCAGCACAAAGCTGTGAGAGGTCTTAAAGCATCATGTATACTATGACCTGTTTTCTCAAATGTCCCTCTTAAAAGAGGTTAAAAAGAATAAGCCAAAGCATCACCTCCTATAAGGAATTAGATACTATTGAGAAAAAAAAAATCTTTTGCAGACCAAAACTTTTCCTGCACAAGTATTTACATGTTCATAGACAAATAAAAGTATTCACATAAAAGATCATGATAAAATTTGCGTGAAAGCATCAAATACCCTAATTACAGTATCCAGTTGTGTTAGAACTTGTTTCCTTCCCTCCTCTACACCTCAGTGAGGAAGGTTGTGGACAATTCTACATGGTTTCCATATGGTATATCCTGTGCTGCAATGTTTCTGCTTTTCCCTTACAAATCCCCAAGAAATAACCTATGGTTTTGGTACATGCGAAATCCAGATTAGGAGATGGCAAAAAAATATATATATATATGTATTAAGATTAGTTTTTGTTTGTTTGTTTTGTTTTGTTTTTGTATGAAGTGTTCAGTGGTGAATCCTTCACACGACAGAGCAATTTATACCATTTATTGCATGAGTAAACTTGGAATAAAATGTTATCTACGCCACAATCCATAGCATGCTCTTTAACAGAAATGTCAGCAAGCCTTTTCATGCCAGGTTTTTAACAATCAATTTAAGCTACTCAGTTGAGCAAAGGACATTCAAACAGTTATTCAGCGTAGAGTCATGCTCGTATCTGCATTCTTTCACTCAGGCCATTTCACTTGTGAGTTGATGACACGAGATAATAGAGAGCATGCATATAAATCTCTCACGGCATGCACGTGGTGTCCTTAGAATGTGGATGCTACTGAGATCTGGAAAATAGACAAGCTTCTTAAATAAAGGTGTGAAAGTCATAGAAGGTCAGAGAAGTAGAGGAACAGCTTCAGCTGCCCCCTAATCCCTGAGGTAGAAATGGATAAAGTGGTGAAAACACATCTTCAGTTACTGCTGAAAATTATACAGTAGGAGAAACAATCAGGAAGAGTCTCGGTTTGTGCCAACAAAAATGTGTCACAACATGGGAGGCCGGATCCTTGTACCATTTCCAATGCTATGTGTTGCTGCATCATCTTCCCCACTGTCCTGTCCTCATCATTTGCTCCTTATTAGCTCCTAATTGCTTTGCAGAACCAATTCCTTTCATCCAGTCAGGAGCTCTTTCACAGCCACCGTGGCATTTGCTCCTCATTCCTGGTGGTTTTAGCAGTCCTGTCACCTGCATTTTCCTCTTGCTTCCAGCCTGTTGTGGCACGGGGCTAGGCTGAATACAAGTCAGATGTGATTTATTAGAGAGCCAGCCTTTCTTCACTCCACGTCTGGCAGCTATCTGTATGTATTATTCTGGGGCTTACACTCCAGCTTTTATTCCCTTTTGTGATGTCTAGATAACAATACTTTAAATTTATTCTCAATGGCATTTGAGTCAAAACCCCTTCATCTCAAGCACAGCTGACATTAGTTGCCTACACAATGCAACAGCCTCAACCTATTTCAGTGAAGAGGGGGAAATAAATGGAGCTATCTAATCAATATAGCAGGCTGAACTTGAAGTATCCATCCTTTATTTAAGTGCCTTTGCTAAGAGCCAGTGTTTTATTAATCTTAATCCTGAGAACTGAAGTAAACTGAAAGAAAGCAATTACTGCCATTCACTACACTTAGCCAGGAAAGCATTTCTCTTTTAGGAGTTTGGTAGACATACAGACACACTTTCAGGAATGAGGGGTCATTTAAGAAAGGTGGTTTTCTTGTAGGGAGTAAACTGTCAGCAATAAAAAACAGCATCAGGCTGGGAGCAGCAGTGGAAGGGAATTTACCCCGGCCGCGTTATCACTTGGTGCTTTCCTCGTGCAAACCTAGGAGTGAGGATTTCTGCAGCAGCAAGTACCAAGCCTGTGACTGGAAGGAAAAAAGCTTCAGGTCACTTCCCTCCTTCTCAACAGCACAGAAGTAGAATCAGAGCCTCTTCTTGATGTTTCAAACCATGGAGACACAGCCCACCCTGTTACGGCTCAGCCTTGAGCGCTGGGTCTCTCCTAACACGAGTGGGGAAGTCACTATGTGAAGGTACAGAACACCATCATTAAGCTAAATATCTGTTTGTAGAGATGTTCCAGACTATGGTGTGTTTCTCCAAAATGTTAGTCTAGTAAGAGGTAGCAGAGATGCTGCCAAAATACCAGGTTACCTACCATCCAGTAGTCATTTCCATAGGTAGCTCTAACCCACATGAAGCCTGGCAGACAGATGGTACCTAATAAGTAAATGAGATTAGGTTTTCTATGAAATTGCATAACATCATGAACAATTCCTTGTCCATTATATCCCTCTGCCTTTGGTACTGCCCATTTGGGATAGTTAGATTTACCTGTGATAGTGTCAGGGCATGGGATGCCAGTTGTTTCCTTTACTGGTAGGCCCGTGCTCTAGCACTTGTTATTAATATAAGAGGGTGGAATCTAAACCAAATGCCTTAAAACCTGCTCAGAGCACCTTCAGTTGTGTTCATCTCATGCCTCCAAATATGGTCTTTTGCCCTTTTCATATTGCTGATTTTCTGGAGAAGCTGGATTCAGGGAGCAGGAGGAAGGGGACACAACATCCTTGTGCACCTGTAAGCACAGTGAAGCACTGGTGCCCATTCCTCTTTATAGTCCAGTCCATGGTACACCTGCTAAACTGCAACTGGAGACAATCTGAACAGGAAAAAAAAAATAAAAGGGATGATTCATATACCAATAGGAGCTCAAAAGGTTTCTTATTGTGCAGATGTATAGCAACCCTTCTGCTGTTACCCAAGTGTTCATTTCTCTGATAGCACTGAAAGGCACAACTTGATGATCAAAGACATCTTGTGAGCACTGAGCAAACAGGGTTGGAGAAGGTCTTCTCCCATGCGATGCCTGTCAGACAACTTGACCCCATGCGTGAATGCCCGACTCCTGAACTGCTGGAGCCTTCAGCCACATAGACCTGAAAGTGAGCCTGTTGCACCTGGCAATTTTTCTGTGAGCTGGGTGGGCTTACTCCTATCTTTACTGGTCATTAGCTTGTCCTGTCTGCCACACAATATTACAACGTGCAGAAGTGAGGGTACCTTAGTCTAACTATAGCCATGGTCTTCACCACACATGACAACATGAAGGCTTGTTTCCATCTGCGATGCTGAAGCTTATGCCCCATCCCAAGCAGACTGGGGAGAACACAGTGTAAAGGTGCTCTGGTAAGGTTAAACTGAGCCTCCTGAATCAGTTACATTGGTCAGTAAGGGACAGCTGTGGGGAACAGCAAAACTCAGGCAGGATGTGCAAAGTTACAAACTTCCCACACCCGGAGGAGAGAAGGCAGGGAAATCCCTCCTCCCTGGTATGTAGAAGAGACTATTTTCTTCCTCTCCCTGTCCTGGCTCTCCCCATGCTCACATTTCTCTTTTGGCCTTCACCACCTCTTCTCCTCCATCTCACCACTGCTGGCTTTTCTCAGCCACTTCTAGTTTGTAGGTCACGTTTGTAGGAAGAAATAGGCTCTTCATTAGCACTTTCTGAAGCTAGATTTCTGTATCACCATGGCTGTGAGATCACATGCCACCCTGAGATGGGTTAGGATAGCACATCCCTGATCCTAGAGGAAGGGTGAGAGTGACAGCAAAGACAGCAATTACTATGTCCACAACCCCATCCATATGCCTATATAGCCTGCTGGATTGCAGAAACCTAGCCATAGAGCTGATCAGCATTCAATTCACCCGTCGTCTCATCCTGCACGCTTTGAAGAGTATCAGACCTTTCCCTCACTCTTCCTGTGCTAATAATTCTGCTTCTCCGTATGTTGTATGTTTCACACTCATTCTGGGAACCAGGAACTAAGAAATGTTATACATATATAAAATTGTACAAAAATAAAAATAAAGTTGGCATGCCACAGGAGCCAGAGCACAAGAGTGCCCTGTTTTGACAGCCATGAGAGCCAGGAAGGAAATGTGAAACCAATACTGAACTTTCCAAAGTCCCACTTTGCACAAAGTACTCTAACTGTCCTATGGGGCAGTAAAGCTAAACGTAATGGCAAACTACACCACTTCCAGGAGGACAATTTGATCATAACTTACAGCAGCTAGTGAATGAAACTGTCTGAAACTCTCATCCTGATGCTTGTAGAGGAACCCATGAAATGATGCTTCATGCCAGCTACAAAAGATCCTAAACCCGAAGCCAGAGAATTCACCAATTGTCAACCTTCTTTTCCTTCTTTCATGATGAGCATAACTAAGGTGCAAATTCATTCCAGCTAGCTTAAGTCTCCTTAATCAGAACACTAATGGAAAGGCATGGGGTTCTTTAGAGGACAATCCAGATCTTCAGTGGAGCAAATTGCAGTCTTTAAAGGGGCAGGAATAGCACAGGCTTTCATAAAAACTCTGCTGACAGATTAGGAGCTATTATCTGGAAACAATCCAACAAATTCACTTCAAAGAATTGTCAGCGTGAAATAGAATTGTTATAATAAGAAAAGCTACACTAGTCCTCAGCGTTCTTATGTAGTTAATGTTTTTCTTATCCCTACTTTCTGTTTCTGATTTTTTTTAATGATTGCAAGTACTTATTCCCTTCTTTTCCTCCCCCTTTCATTCCCCTCCTATCTGATACTCATTGATTTCTATCACCAGGTGCCTCTCCAATTTCCTTTGTTCTCAGGCTTGCCTCTTTCCTCCCCTCCTCCTTCCTTTCCCTGCTGAAGATGAGGCTCTCAGAAACTACAAGCAGAGATGGAAGGACACCAAGGTGGGAGGGGGGGAAACTTTCCACAGTTGTTGCCCCTAATGCCCAGAAAACCCAGAAATAATATCCATTAAAAAAAATATATTGTTTGTTTTGGTTTTGTTTCATACACAAAAAGAATTAGGCACCTACATATGGAATATCACAAGTTCAGAGAAATTTGGCTTTTTCTATCATCCCATGACGTCTGAGACAGGGACCTCAGCCCCTTAGGATTTCCCCCCACATTCCTGCCACCTCATTGAAACCAATGGGTAACCTGTTCCAGTGCTCTGTCACCCTAATGGTAAAGAAGTGTTTCCTCATATTCTCAAGAAATGATTTCTCATATTGAGAGGAATAAGTCCTGCTCACAGAGGTCTGCCCCCCCAGCTCCTGCTGCTGCAAGCCCAGGGACTGGGAGAAGCAGGTGTGGGGTTATCATTCCACGCAGGCACCTCTCAAAAGCAAACAGTTTCTTGGGGATTTTCCCGGCATAGAGGAGTCCCGGTCAACTCTCCCTAATTTTATAACCAAGGCTACAAGTCGTAATAGAAATTTTCAAAATTGGAAGGTTGATGGAGCAGTGGAGCTAGGAGGGAATTTTCTGTCAGCGCATGTTAAAATTGAATGATCAGAAATAGAGATTCCCTCTTTCAATGAGAAAATAATGATGGATGGTTGGATGAAATAGAGTAAGAAGACAGGAAAGAAATTTTCAGTGCCTTCTGCAGCTCAGCAGTCATAAACCTTCCATTAATTTTAGTTGTAGAAGAGATGATGTATTAATTAGATTTTGCCCAAGGCGTGTCACGTTAATTAAATATCTATTCAAACTAGGAAAACAGGAAAATGGTTTATTTTCTTTCCTAGTTCCTCAGCAAGAGATGAGTATTTTCTTACATCATTTCAAAGAATAACAAATAGTCCTTATTAGGACTGAAGTCTGAAATTCTTAATGAGGCATGGAAATTAAATCAAAGAACCGACTTGTATAATACACAGTTTACAAAAATTAGTTGCATGTGAAATTGAAAAAACTATCAGCTTGTTTAAATAGCTGCATATTTTACATTTAACACGAGATTAAACCCCTACTATAGCTGAAATATCACAATGCTTTTTTTGAGCCTTTTTTTTTTTCCTGAATTGCATAATGATTGCTGCCACATAAATACTCCCAGGAAGATCTGACCTGCCTCAAAATAGCCACGAGACAGCCTACCAGGTAGAAGCAGAGTTCAAATCGCCTGAATATGACTTGGCAGGTTCATTCCCACTGCCCTTTGCTATAAATGCAAAAGCAGGAGAGGGATCCTTTGCGCACCCAGATCGTAGGTGCTTGAACTGGTCCCCTAAAATAAGTGCCAGAGCTCCCTACCTACAGCAGAGAGAATGAAGCAGGTGTCCTCAAAGCTCTTCAGAGAAGAGGAGCCTGTCTGTCCGTGTCCGTCCTGTCTACCATCTACATTAGGCAGAGGTAATATCCCTCGGGAGACCCTCAGATTAAAATATTTTTTGACCTGTGGGGATTTTCCCACCCCTTTTCAATAGTATTTTGGTATAATCTGTTTGGTACATAGAGAGCAGAGGGTTGCTGCACAAGGGGCCTGCCTGAAAGGACTGATCCTGCCTCTGTTGCTCTCTGCCTTGAGGTACCATGAAACATCACGGTGAGGGGAGAGGAAGGCGCCTGTTCAGATGAATGCAGTTACAAGGAAATTACAAAGCCAGAATGTTTCATGAGCTGCTCATAACTTTTATTTTATAATCTGGGAAGACTACTTTGACCTCCTTCGATTTTACCTAACACCTTGGGTAATGGAGCCAGGAATCCGGCAGGGAGGGCCACATGAGGTAACTGATAAGTCATGAAACTGAACTTTCACAGAAGTCTTCAGTTAACTTCAAACAGATTTCCACTGGCAGGAACACACACACACACAAAAGTCTTTAAATAGAAAATAAATGTGCTTTCTGGGTGTTCTGTTCTCGGGGGAAAAAAAAAGGAAAAAAAGACGAAATGTGGAAAAATGACAGTGTCTGGTTAGAATAAAGCTTTTTGCAATGAAAACTGAAGAGGACCCATCGAAGGAGGCTGGCTACGATGTGTGTTATAAATTACATCTTTTCATACTTTGTTTTTATTCTTATAGTCAGACATCCCTTATCTGGCCCTAGTAGTGCCTGTCTTTCAAGAGGCAGTTTGATTATTTGTGTTTATTGCTGAGCTTCAGTAAAGTTCATGAAAAGGAAACTAATAGAGCAGTTTGTGCCTTTTGGAACACTTAATCAAATGCGTTCTTGCAAGCTGTGCACGAAAAATACTGGCAGCTCAAGGCTTACGAAGAAGACAAATACATTTGGCCACTATGCATCAACCACTGACATTTTTCTCAGGCATTTATCAGAAGGAAAGCTGCATAAAATCTTGTTGTTTGTCAGTCTTATTAAACCAGCTAACAAAGAAGGTCTCTCATTAGCAATGCAGATGAGTTCAGAAATGTTCCATCTCTTCTCCAGTCATTGCAATATTGTACATCTATGCAGGAAGTTTTCTTCTGAAGAAGTTTATATATATATAAATGTTTGTCAAAGAGAAATGTGTGTGATGCCTCCTCTCTCATGAGTTTGTTGTATAAGGACATTATATGTGTGTGATGCACTTAATGGTACAAGGTCACAATTTTACTGTGAATTTTGTCCAGATCCATTTAGCTAGAACGGTAATCATGGATGTCCCTTGTCTTTCTCGCCTTCAGCTTTCTCTGCTTTCTCTGGCCTACTTGTTCTCCAGACTAAGCAGGCAAGAAAGCAGCCTCAGCCCCTCTGCTCTTCTCTCTCTAACTGGCCTGAAAGCAAGACCACTCTGCTGTTCTCTGCCTGTATCATCTCAAATCCATACCATGAAGCACCATGAATGAATTATAATACTTTCTTTCATTGCTCTTCAAAGAGCTCCTGAGAGGAGCACGGGGCCTTCTTCGGGTGCACCTCAGAGCAGGGCTTGTGACCTGGCCTCTGGGCAGCAGGCCAGGGAGGGCACACAGGGACGCAGGGGCACCAGGGATTTTCCAGAGGTTAGGAACCAGTAGATGGACCTGGAGAGATCCCCAGGGAAAAGTAGTGAAGGGCTCTTGTAGGAAGGGGTGAGAGGATTGTATGGCAAGCATAAAATGAGGAGAGTTTTCCAAAGGTCAAAGATGGCAGAACAAGGGATATTTTAAGCTGCTGTGCTGGGCCTGGGACAAATGGCTGGGAGGAAAAACACATCTACCTACAAGCCTGAAAAAAACTACAAAGCAGAGATGTGAAAAATAGATTGGTCAGTATTTATGTACACACCCTGAAGAACTGCTTCCTAAAATGTGTTAGTAGCATACAAGCATGCAGACACAATACTTCGCCACAGCTATGAGACATGCTGCACCTAACTTGGACCACACAGGGAACGTACACCTGTGTAGCTTTGCCCTAAACACCTTGATAACCATTTCCAGCATTTCAAAAAGGTCCATAAGACTGTGATGCTGCAAGAGTGCTGTTTTGAGATGTCATCTTTCCAGAAGCAGAAGGGACTACGGCCAGCACAACGGGACGTCAGCTAAGCGCAAACCCAGGACGAGCTGTTCTGTGCAGCAAGGTAAACTCACAGGGTAGCAGCTGCGCTCAGCTTCAGAGAGGATTTACCCACCCACTCACCAAATCACAGTGTTTGGCCTGTAGTTTTATTTCATAGATTATCAACGAATGTGAAAACCCAACAAGATACCATGAGAAGAAGCATGTCAGTACCTGAACTGGAGACAGTTCTTCTGAATCAAAGGATAAAGCATCTTTGCTTGAATCACTTGAATTATTGGACTTCACCAAATGTGACACAAAGGGTGAATTACATGTTGGCAGGTTTCCTTTTTCAAAGCTGATAGATCAAAAAAAAGTGTGGAATTGTCTTACATGGGTTGTCTTGTTTTCTTTTTTTGTTACAAATGCAACATCCTTTGGAAAAATAACTGATGATTTATGGCAATGAACTGTATAGATAAGGATGTAGTTGTGCTCTCTGAAAAGGTTACAGAGAAAAGAAAGAAAAATAATACTTTTCTTTCACTTAGAATGTCTTTTAAAAAAAATGCTATCTATAATGGAAAATTCCCAATAAAGAATAGTACAATGGCCTCAGAGATAACAGTGCTTGCCTCAGGTTAATCAGACCAGGAATGCTCCCTGCTGAGTGAAATATAGCAGAAGTGTGCATAGGATTTTGTAAGTTATTTGCAGAATCGACACGGTTCATACGTTCCATGACCTCATTACATAGATATGTTAGGGTCATGATGAGAGGTAGATCACCGGCTAGAAACAACATCATACACCAAAACTGCTTTATTATTATTATTATTTGGGACCATTCATGACAATATATTCCCAAAGCTACATCTTCCTGCAAGATTTGCAAGAAACCAGGACTTCAGATATATGATTTGTGAAGCATTCAGGATCCAGAATCAAATCAGCTGTGTGTTCTCACACCTACAATCCAACCTGTACCTGGGAAGCCAAAGTCATCTCCATTTACCCTCCTCTGAGTATTTTGTGTGGGAGTAAGACAAATGAAAGATCTGACACAACCTGCAGCATTTTTTCTCTAGCAACTCAGAGGTTACTAGTTTTGCTGTAGAGATGCACATAATTTTCAAGAGTAACTAATTATCACAGCTGTTTCAGTTCTTTATGGCCAGCTCAAGACATTTCTCACAGCTCTGATGGGAATATTTCACTTTAAAGTCAGCCCCTCCAGCATGTCACAGGCAGTAAACCTAACTTGTGCAATGGAAATAGCTAATGAAAACCCACTACTGCTGCCCTGAGTTCTTGTCTGCACTTACACAGAGCTGGACTAGAGATGTCCTGAAGTCCCTTACAGCCTGCATTATCTATGATCCTGTGCATAGTTCCTAGAAATACCTCTGCTCAACTCGTATGGCTGTGGGGCACAGGATGAAGGAAATTCACTTCCAATCAGCTCAGAACAGCAACTCGTGCTAGGCACAGGGCTTGCAGGTTTCCACAATTCTCCTGTGCAAATGGAGAACTGGAGGGCAACGGATGAAGCTAATTAAACCAGGTCAAGGGAGAGGGCCTGGAGCTCTCAGCACTTGGAACATATCTCCAAGGGTTAGGTCAACATGCAGCATGAGTTTCCTGACTGACAAAAGGGCCACGGGATTGAAAGGCCTAGACAGTGCTTCAAACTCTGTCAAAGTGGCTGAGACCTACCTCTAGGTTTCTCTGGGAAACACAGGTACTTTGTCTTGTACAGCACTGCTTAAAGATCTGCAGTACCGGCCTTCCTAAAAAGAAAGGTGAACTGCATTTCAGTAAGAACCAGCTTTTATAAGAGAAAAAATAGTGCAGACGTCCTGATTTGCCCTTATTTGAACACAAACTATCTCCCTTGACAAAAATGATGATTCTACAAAATTGATATGACTTTGCTGTGGGCTTCGTGCTGCTCTTCTACTTCAAGCTTCATTATACTTGCTTAACTTAGATCCACTGGGGAGTAAATATGTGTTTTAAATGAGACGCAAATTAAATTAATGATTCCTAAACAGCAAAGTAGCTTCTGAATTGCTTTTAGTTGATCTGAAATGGATGAGCACTTTCGTGAGTACTGCTGGTGCAAAACCTTCGAAAGGAAATAACAGAAAACAAACTAGCTGGTCTGGCTCACATAAGCCACGGGTGGCCTGAGGGAAGCTGTTGCAGTCTTTTCTTGAAAAGATTTCTACAGAGATCTTTTCGAGCAACCGGAACAGTTTTAAAAAATCACACTTTGAATGACTTCTCCTGTTTTACTGTATCTATCTCCGTGCCTGGGCTGTAAGAGATGGCTGCACCATGCTCTGCTATGCCAGGGAATGCAGAAATGACACTTGAGCAGATTTTGGGAAGGATGCAAACAAACATCTGAGTTGGGGCACACAGAGCAATGCAAGCACCCTCTCTCCTACCCCACACTTTGAGGAACTGAGCTGCTGCCAACAGCTAAAAGTGGAAAGGGTATAGCGGGGTTATCTTGAGAAGGCAGCTGCAGTGGAAAGGGTGTTAGGCTTGCAAAAAGTTTGAAGCATGCTAGTTTAGACTATAAAACTCATTTGGATGCATACTTTCAAGTAGCAGTCAACCACAGGAAACAGAAAATTGGAAAAGGACTTAGGTCTTGTGTTTTCTTAGTTGCTTTGCTTTCTGTTCTTCTTCTGGATTAGTGTCAGATTTATGTCAGGAAAGTCCACCTTAAATGTGGGTTGTGTAGAAAGTCCAATCTGCCCCTGAATTTGGTCTGGTGACAGAGTTCACTGGTTGCTTGTGAAGTGGAAACCCCATGAGGAAGTCTCTTTTCTGATATCTCTTTTCTGATATCTTTTTTTGTCGTGCTTTTGCAAAGGTGCAGATTCCAGAATGACACCTGGGATTCCAGTACAGGTCTGGCTTCTCAGGCAATGGTAGTGACGTGTCCCAGTTTTCTGGTGACGTAAAGGGACAGCTCTGGTTGTCAGCCCTCTGCTTGCCTGGGGAACTCAGGAGCAGTTATTTCTTCATAGTCAAAAAGTTCCAGTGTAAAGAAACTTCCTGCAAGAAGGACTTTCCATAGCAGGTCTGTCAACAAAATTCTCCCAAAATTTCTCTCAAAATTTCACCAATGTGATGGGAGTGCTGCTATTGAGGCTTGCCATCCTTTCTCAAAGTCCCTTTGTTGTGATCATCAATGAGTTTCTCACTCCTGCTGTCTATAACTCCCAAAATGTTCCCGACGTGATGGGTTAAAGCCAGGTTATTTCTTTCTCACAGCAAAATGAAACATACTCTTAAAGTGCTCCACTTTTTTTTTCTTAGTATTCATTATGCTAGTCTGGTAATGTTAAAAAAATACATTAAAAATAGAAAGAAAAACTGAAATTTCTGAGGTAGTCTGACAATGACAGCATGTACTGCAAAGCAACAATTTCAAAATAATTGCAAAATAAGGCTGGGTTACAGGATCTTGGGGATTCTTTCACTTCATCCTTACTCAGGGTCAAATCTTCAAATCTAGCTACAATAATATCTCTCTTTTGTGTTTTTTTTTGCTTTTTTCTTTTTTCCTTTCCCTTAAAGATGCTCTGTAAAAGCAGTCTACTTTCTCCTCCTCTCTTAGCAATGTTCCAGAGAAAGTTGTAGCATGATGTAGCTTTATAGAGCAGCAATTTTAGTGTGAAGCTTTACGGTAGATGGAAGCCATGAGCTCTTCTCCCTTTTCGTTTCCTCATTTGGAAAGTTTAAGAGCCTTGCTGTAAAATACTAAGAAAACAGTAATTCAGTAGGACTTAGCCATGTGCTGTCATGGTGACTTGAAAAAGAAAAGAGTAACAAAAGTCAACAAGGGGAAAAATACACAGTGCATTTAAAAAAAAAATCTCTAAACTTTAAGGGGAAAACAATCCTTTCAGATGAAAAAAAAAAAAAAAAACAGACACATACATTCACATGCCAGCCTGTTTGCAACCATAAGAACACAGCTGAAGTCAACACAAAGTAAATAAAACCAGAAACTAATGTCAGGGTGTGCTTCATTTACTCAAACACCTTGAGTGAGAACAGTCAGGAAATGTGCAACAGTGTCCTGGGGATGTTTGGGCAAATAACACAGCAAAGGTAGCTTTGTGCAGGCTGCATTTTACCCTTCTGTTTACCTGTGTCATGCTAGGATTTAATCAAATAATTTTATGTTTTATTTTTATTTTTTGCCTTAAGATACTGACCTTGCTCACTGTACACCCTGGATGGTGCTCAGCTCACGAGCAGTATGTCAACATGTTGTTCTCTTCTTGTTGCTCAGAGTTCAACCCTTGACTTGTGGTGTGGTATTTAAACCCGTCCCTGGCCACCAAAATGTTGGCCTGGTCCCATCATTATCACATGGATTTCCTTCCATGAAGCCCCTTTGTGTCAAGGGAGCTTTTTCTCATTTCACCAGTGGGAGGAGAAGCAACAAGAGACGTTGCTGAGGCATGTGTACTGATTCTGAGTCCTCAGGTTGGGAGACCCAGAGCAGGATCTTTGAGTAGCTGGTATTAAACAGCACTTTGCATGCACAAATCCAAAAAAGTACATCTCCCACTGACCAAAGTCTCAGCTCTTAGCGTGCAGGCTCTGAGTCACGGTTCAGCAATCCAGAAAATAAGGAGCATGGGAACGGGGCAATGCTCAGCTGATAAATATCTATGTGTTGTATATGAGGCGGAGGCAGGGTGAGGATCCAGTTCTCCAAGGAAGCACTGGGGCTGTTTAGATCACTTATTTGTCCAGCCATTTGTGTGAATAATTCATGAGTGAAAGACTCTCGAGGCTCCTTGAGCCATAATGAAAATACGTCCATTACAGCCTGCTGATTGATTTTTGAATTTCAGCCTGGCAAGACAAACAAATAAGGTAAACACTGCAAAAACAAACCCAGAGGTTGTCAATTGGCACTCCCCCGCTGCCCGCCTCCCTGAAACAGTGCTGATATTTATGATTATTGTTGCAAATCTCTCTCAAAGCAGCCATCCAGAGTTACCGTGTAGACTTCTGAATGCTTTCAGTGATGCCTTATTATTTGGAAAATTAATTACTCAGCAGCATCCTCCGATGCCATTGTATGATCTTTACATCTAAAAGCATCGATTTATTCAGCCCAACCACGCACTTGAGTACATAACATGGCCTCTCTTCCTGTGCTTGCAATAAAAGAGGCACAGGAGAGTTGCTTTCAGCTGTCAGCCTTGGATTTTCCGTGGCTTCAGAAAACCTGCTGTAGAGTCCTGGTGTGAAAGCGGGGAGTTGTATAATTCATGACCACGAGCTGTCTCCATTTGGGAGTTTCTCATGGGGACACTACTGCAACAGCAGTGCAAAATGCAGAGCAGTTTTTGCTACAAGAGCCTCGTCTCCAGTCCGGATCCAGAAGGTGCTGAGGTCCCTCACCTCCTGCTGAAGCCATGCTGAGGGATGAACGTGTGGACCTGGGATGAGCCACCCACACTGCTGGGCCCTTTGTCCAAAATTAAATACCTATTTTCTAGAGGTGTAACGTGGCTCTTCTGACCACTCCATGCTGTATGTGGTTTTTGGTAGGGTTGGTATCTGAAGCTCTGCGTTATAAAACAAGCCATGTTACACAGCTAGTAAATGAAAAATATCACCCTGGGTAACGGGTCAGTGAGCCCCCACGGCACTCTGTAAGCAAGGCCAATTTCATCCTGCCTTTGAGTTGTCATTCTGTAATATGTCACTGTTTTGAAGGTATAGTCATGTAAACACTCAAGCACAGGATGCTGAGAAGCCCTTGACACTAGGTTGGCCACATTCATCTTGCCTTTTAATGGCTAATTTTTTGTGTAAGTAGTGCTCAGAGCAGGACGGTGTATGACTGCATGTTGCTCCACCACCTTCTTCTAATACCCACAGCCGAGTTGCTGCTTTTCAGGCAAAGACCTCCTCTTGATAGCTGCAGCATTATCATAAGGCAGACTTTATAGCCAGCCTTTTCCACAGAATAAATGGTTGGACTCAAGTGGATTTTTTTTTTTCATTATTGTGATCTGCAAGTCTTAGCAAAAATGATGAGGAGTTCAAGGTTCAAGCTTTTTCAGCTTAGAGAGGACTCAGCAACCAGGTCTGCTATTCCCTGGGCAAGACTGCAAATAAGTTACTAAGAAGAATTCAATCTTTTTTCACTCTCTCTTCTGAAGAGAAAAGGATACAGCCATAACTCATGCATACCAAGAAGACGATATAATTCCCAAGGAAGCAGGTAGACAGGTATTTCAAGAGTACCCTTGGTTCTTTCTCATTTCCTCACTCAGTCTGATCGAGGATGCTGATCTCATTTTGAGGCACTCAGCTCTCCCTCCTTTGCTGGATAGATATCGCTTAGCCTTGAGATTTCATCTCCTGGAGTGAGCAGCTCTGTTCTGGGCCACACTTGAACATCACACTATGAAAGTCCGCTTTTTGCACCTTTCTTCAGTCACAGGAACAGTTTTATTTTTTGCAGCTAAAGATGCTCCCTGGGCTTCTGGCTTCAAACATGTTGGCAAGGTCTACCAACCCTCATGCTAAAGGATGCCAGTACAGAAGAGACAAACTCTTAAAGTAGCTGAGAACTAGGAAAAGGCTCTGCTTCAAAAGGAAATAAGGAAGCCAGTCTATAAGATTACCCTTAGGTCTCCTGAGTGAGTGGGTTCTTGCTGCATTAAAAGATAAATGCAGATTTTAGACATTATTTCTAGCTGCCAGTATAATGACTTTGTAAATGGAAAGTCTTTGCTGAATGTGAGTGGGTGCTAGTGCTAAAAAGAGGTAGAGGAGGGAAGAAAGGGAGAAAAAGATGAAAAGCAGAGGTGAACACGATGTCTTCTTGTCCTGGATCCACACGGCTCCATATGTAAGCACTCACATGGACATGCAATGCAGCAAAGAGCCCTTCTCCAGCTCTGGCAAACCCAACATCTGATGCAAGCTCAGACCTAAATCCTTGTTGGACTGTCTTCAGCACCTTAGCACTTCTTCACAGACACAAATGGCCCAAAACATGTGAGCACAAGCCCCAGAGGAGAAAGCAGGTTGAAGGCAGAAGAACAACATTGCAAGAGCAATGCTGCAGCTTGAACGAGGTGTAGGAAGGATCTCCACCATGCCCATAAAGGCTGGATGTGCAGCTCTGCCTCAGAACTCTTCAGTTTTAATAGTGAAGCATCAGAATATTTCTAGCCGTGATAAATGAGTGATTTCTTTTTTTTTTTCCTGCTGTCAAGCCGAGATGGTATCTGAACTGATACGAATATTCACACAGGCAATTCTCGAGTCTCAAAGGGAAATAGAGCGATTGTGAGGAGTTGGGGTGGGTGCTTTTCCACACAGACTGAGCTCTCGGGGCTCTTCCTCTGAGCAGAGGGATTTAGAAAGAAGGAGGTTTTGCTAGTTTGATTGCATCTCAGCATATTGCACCAGGCAAGGCATTAAGTTTGAGCAATAAGGTGAAACTCAGTGCTGTCACCCAGCAGCAGTTTTTTTTTGTTGAAGCTCTACCCGTTCCTGTATCAACAATAAGCTTTAATAAAAACAGAAATTAAGAAAGGAAGCACCTAATATGCTCATTTGATCTCTCCTTCTCCCTTGTGCTATGTTGCAGCAATAGCTGCATGTTTCCTAACTACTCTTTCCTTGTGCCTTCCTTCTTAATAATGTTGCCTCTGCACCATGGCTTCAGTTTTCATTAATTTCCTTCCTTTCTCCAAGGCAAGTTACACTCCCACATCCTCTTTCTAAGGCATGCATTGGCTTATTGTGCCCATAATTTCATTTTTTTCTTTCAGACCATAAGCCAAAGTCCCCTTGGAACAGAGGTGCCGTAGCTCTTGAAACCATCTCATTCAGCCATTGCTTGGCTGCACTGAAAGAAAAAAAATCGACCTGAAGGAACACAAAGCCTCTCAGCCCTAACCTCACGCCACGTAGCATTTCGTTGCATTATTCATAGACGGTGACCTCCTGCGGTGTGGTAGGAAGCCAGGAGCAGGGCTGCACAGGTAACGGAGATGTGCCCCGGTGGTGCAGTGAGCCTTCAGTGCCAAGACCCTTCGAAAAACCTCCAGGAGGCGAAGAGGCACTGGAAGAAAACCGATGGTGGGGAAAAGAGCAGGAGTTCTAGGAAACGAGCGAGTGACAAAGGGAAAGGTGATGAATTAAAATGAATTCATTTAACCACATAGGAATTTGACCCCTGGTGTATGACAATCTTTTTCTTTCCGAGAAACTAGAGATTTCTCGCTTCTTCTGCTAATTGTGAATCTTTTACCACTTGAGTGAAAATTGCATTCACTTTATGTACAAGACCCCAGAAACCCTGTGTGCCAAAGGTTTCCATGAAACTCTAGCAGAGCAAGTTCGAAATCTTCCAGTAACACCAAGTGCATTAAAAATGGAGTTTCACTGAATAAAACATGCAAATGAATAATGCACCAAGCACAGTATTCTTTGTGTCATTAATTTGATGATGAGTTTAATTAATTTAATGCTGCCGTAAATTTTGATTTTCCTTGTGATGCCGAATCTCAGGCTAGAAATGCCAAAGGCAATACCGAAATTTTAGAGAAATCACTGGGTATTGCTGCAGGTGAAGAGGGGACACCTGGGGACCTTGGGGGATGCAGGGCATGGGTGACTGCGCAAGAAGGTGGAGCACAAACATTGGTCTCCTGGATCTTCCAAAATAACTGGTAATTGAACAACACACAAGGCTAGCACTGGAAAAAAAATAGTAATAATAATCAGAATTTCTTTCTTCCACCAGCTGAGGTAGATCGGGAGGATATGCAGTGTCCTATGAGCATTTGCCTAAGGGAAGTTGCCGAGTGAGATGCATGTAATTGGTGTCACATCATGATTATTGTTCCAACGAAAAGTTTCATTATAAAATCCATAAAGATGACAGGTGGCTTTTTTTTTTTATGAAGAGAATACTCAAAAGGAACTGTGGTCTATCAGCAAGGACCACTGTCAAAATAAATGGTCTCTTCCTATTTGCTTGGATGTGAGCATCCCACTGATGTGCTCTCCGAGCTCACAGCAGTGCAGTGATCTTACAGGTTTCATTTCCCAGGTGATTTTCCCACAGGGCTGCAGTCGTAAGCCTGTAGCTGGCTCTGGTGCCTTTGTGTAGTTACATCAAGCCACTAAAGAGCTGCTAGAGGGAGGTGTTCACTTGTTCTCCAGGCAGTGAGATGCATCCCAGGGGGAAACATGCAGGAAATTACCTTTTATCTATATATTTCTTTGGCAGTGCTCCCATGTACCCTAAAACAAAGGGCGAGAGCCTGTCTGCCTTAACGTCAAGGTGGTCCAAGAGCAGTCAGTCCTGGACAAAGGCACCTAGAGGAGGAGGGACCGAGGTAAATGCAGAGGTGTTCTGCGTGCCTTAGTCACTCCAGCAGCTAAATCTTGCATGGTTTGGTAAATCTGGGTGCATAAAATATATTGCTGTGCATCTTTCAGTTTTTTTCTTGGAGTTTCTGTTGCACGAAGAGGGCACATCGTCTGCCTGGCTGTTTTGCAGAGCTGCTTTCTAGCAAACTTTCCCTGTTTCCTCAGAGTTTTCATTGGTAAATTAAGTAGCTGTGCTGCTGGCTGGCTGCCACGCGGCTCTTTTCATTTGCAGCTACAAAACAGGATCCTCCTAAATAGAAGCTGTCACTGACAGCAGAAGACTTTTTGTCTGGAAAATGGCACAGTTGATTCTTCGGGGAACCAACCTTTTTGCTCTGTTTTTCCAGACCAATGGAGCACGATTCCAGCATGCTTGCTCACATCTGCCTCTGTGGGTTTTGATTCCCAACCTTCATCCTTCCATCATCACAACAAAGATGCTTGATGTGCTAGGTCCTTCCCAAGACTGGGGCTGCGCTGTGCAGCAGAAAAGCCACCACGGTCCCCTCCCCATTCTCCTCTGTTGGGAATAAATCACTCCAAGGCAGAGCTGTCCTGACAAGAAGTCACCTACCCCCAGCTTTTTGCATTTCCATAAGGCAAGTGAGTACCAACATACCTGGTCTCATCCAGGAACTAGTAATAAACCACTTGCATTATTCCCTTGTATCGCTGACAGCTTGTATAGCAATAGGAAACGGTGTCAAGTGCTTAGAAAATTTTCACTTTGGGATTTCCACGTTCCCTCCTTAAGGACAGAAGAACCTTTCAGCTCCTGCTGGATTAATGCTTTATTCCTAATCGCATTGAGAACCTAAGAGGACTCTTGATCTGCTGCAGGAATGTGAGCCATTCACGTCTGGAGAAGGCACGACCTTCACAATGTGTTAAAGATCCATCGGTACTGGGGGTGAAAGAGGGATCTGGGAAGGTTTGAACCCAAAGGAGATCCCATGGACACCTCAACAAAGGTCTTCAATACTAGCATATTTAATCAGTCATGTTGAGGGTGTTCATGCCAAGCCCCTGCGGTGTCTCCTGGGCATCACACCACGTCTCCACCTAGCCAGGCAGCAGGGCTTACTCCTGCTCCTGGCACATATCTGGTGCTCCCTGCTCCCCGTAAGGAGCAGGCACCTCTTCAGTATCTGGGTAGCATTCCCAGTATAATATTCCATAGCATGCAACTGAAGTTAGCTTCCCCTCCCAGTACAGCGTTTACTTGCAGGTATAGGCAGCTACGTGCATTACAGTTCTGCGTGAAAAGCCCACACAGCTTCCAAAATCTACAGCGAATATATTTTAACTCATCAACATTTAGGCTCACTCTGACATTAACCCCACCACAAGCAAGAGAAAATCAACCTATAGCAGGGCTTTGCTTCGTGTGCTGCACACAGCTCTATTCGTAGAGTTTAATAGCACTGTTTTTCTGTAAAAGAAATGATTTTCATTTTTTTAACCTATTCTTTTAATTTAGTTGGGTTTTTTTTATTATTTTTTTTTTCTAGAGGCTAGTGGATATTCCTTCTCCTCACTTCCTTCTGTGGGAAGGTGAATAGCTCCCTCAAGTGCACCACTGAGTTCTTCAGATGACAGAAGAGTACAGCTGCCAGCTCCCTCGGGAATCCCTCTGTCTGTTCTGCACTTCAGACTGATCCTTACGACCCAGCAGCTGAAATACGAATCAACCACGTCCCTTCCACTTTGGAGGCCAGGAGGGTATAACGGCATGGACACGGGCCACCCCATGGCAGTCAGCCTCCGAGCAGGAGAGAGGTTCCATGAGCAGTCATGGCACATACATGGGCACAAAAGTTTGGGTGTACTGTAAGGAACTTTTTCTGCAGAAAGCATAGCTGTGTGATACTTTTTTTTTTTTTTTTATTTTCTCCCTCTGTTCAGGCACTGCAAATCAGGGGACAAGCTATATCTCTGGTTGTTCAACCACAGCCTGGAACCTGCATGAACTTGGAAAAGGACCAGAAGGTCAGTCTTAAATGCAGTCATTTCAGATATTTGAATAGGACAAAAACAAAAAAATGCAAAGATGAAGGCAAGTGTCAAAACTTCACTGCTTCTGACCTTAATCAGTTTGAGTATCTCTATTTGCTAACAGATTAAAAAATCATCCAGGCAGGGCCTAGTTTTGAGTCACTCGGAGTCATCTCAGCACAGCTCTTGTCTTGGGGCCAGAGACTGTCCCATTGCAGCCCAGTTCATTCCTCTAGGATGAATTTCTAATTCCAGAAGGTCTCCCACAGTGCTGCTCAGGGCCTTACTCTGGCATGCAGGACATGTGGGACACTCAATGCAGGACCCATAGGACCCTGACGCACAGGATAGCCACCTTCCCAGCAGGCTGATGATGCAGATGTAGGACTGGGACTGACAAAACCCTTCTCTGCAGCCTGGTTTCCATCTGCCAAGCGCTTCATTAACTTCCCAGGCCGCATCCAGACAAGAAGACAGTTCTGCTTATTCCAAGGAACCATTGCCATGCACCAGCCGCTAGAAAGCTCCAGACTTGGCTGAGTCTCTGCCAATTAGCCACCAAGTCCTGCACTCCCTGATCCTCCTGAAAAGGGTAAAGTTCCTCAGAACGATCACATACAGACCCATGCAAATTAAAAGAGAACGTGAAATGACAGCGAAGGAAAATGAGTACATGAATCAATGAGACAGCAAATGGGGAATACAGGGCAAAGCAATACAGACAACATCACAGCTCCCCACAGTGAAGGGCAGAAGAGCAATGTGAAATCAGGACAGATTTCAGTAAAACATTCAGTAAAACATTCAGTGCAATCCAAGTAGGCTGTAACTAAACCAAAGGTTCATCCAGCTGCGGTTCCTCTCCAGCTTCAGTTCCAACCTGCTCTCCTTCATAGTTTCTGCATTATTTTCTTTGTCAAAATAGTTCTCTCTCCCTTTAAATCCTCTGTAAATAGGGAGCGCAGACGGCGTTTCTGAGAGCAGCAGTCTCAGGGAACTTGAAGGAATTTAATTTCTGCTGTCAAAGAGGGTGAGAATTTGTGGAGGCAGCGGGCTTTCCTGGCAGCGAGGAACAAGGAGGCATTTTCGAACAAGGAGGGATGTGCTTCAGGGGACAAGACCCAATGTACATCCACTCTGCTCAATAAAAGCAGACAGAGGACCCCTTGGTGATTACTTGTTAGATCACTGCCTTTCTGTGTTTTGGACTACTCCAGCTTTCTCCAAGACATGGGTGGCCCAAATGGGTGGCCCAAATGGGTGGCCAGGTGGCCCTGGAGGAAGGTGGCCCAAGGAAGGATCAACACAATCCTGTCACTGACCTTAAGTTACGAGCACAGACAGAAGTGTGGAGACCAAGCTCTCTCCGGCGATGCCAGTCATAGAAAACAAAACTAGTTCAGGATGCAACAAATGCAGTTTCACCCCAAGGCTTCTCAGGAGCGTCTCAGCCCCAGGAGCATGAAGACGCACCTTTGCTACAGGCTGCATCCGGAGGATGGGAACAAATCCACCCCACCAGCTAAGAACATTCCCGATAAAGAAGGGAGTTAAGGGATGGTAGGAGAAGAAAGCCAAGACCAAATAAATCCAATATTCCTCACTTTCAGAGATACTCCTCTGGGTCCTCAGGGGCCCTGAGCCTTCAGGTGAGAGAGCTTAGATCAGGTTCAGGTGTCAAGAGAGAGGCCAAGATTCCCTGGTAAGCCTGATGGGAAACTCACCCGTCCCAACAGGGCATCAAAAGCTGCTGCAGCCAAATCTCCTGTTCGTAATAAACAAGGTGGCTCGTAGTGTCCCAACGGTGCTGCACAGAGGTGAAAGTCAGTCAGCCTAATGTAAATAAAAGCTGGTGAGAGTTATTAATAAAGGGAATTAATAGTTATGGGAACTCTTCCACTGCCTCACCACCAGATCCTCACTGTGGCCAATCACAGAAAAACAGAGCTGAAAGGAGTCTAGTGAGGTCCAAGCTCGCTCCCTTCCTGAGGCAGGTCAGCACTTCAGAACCAATGATCTATGACGGGTTTAGCTTTACCTTAAAGAAAGGACAAGGAAGAGGTTGATAAATAAATGGAGGGAGGCTAGGGGATGTTTGGGCTTGCAAGGATGAATGCTAAATATCAAATGAAAGTCATCTGCAATGGCAGGTGGAGAGAGCAGAAAAAGCTAAAAGAAAGGGACTAGGGAGAAGGTTTGCCAGCCTCGCTCCTACTGTTGTCCACGTCACATCACCCTTCATCACAGATAAAGGAAATTAATATGTGATAGCATATTAATTTCAAGCATATGGAAAAAGGAGAGAGAACGTGCACCAGTGACACTAAGCCATCTAGATTTGCAAAATTCAGGCACACAGAGATGGGCAGGTCATGCTCAAGAGTGGGGCAAATGCTACAAAAACAAGCAATTCAGATCTCAATGGGCCAAGTCTTAGGTCAGAGGAGTTTGGTGATCATTTGCCTTGAAACATTCAGCCTTTGACTTTGAGACAAATAGGCAGCACTTGGGTTTAGCAGCTGAGCCTTTTGAAGAGAAAACAAAACAGTAGGAAACAGGCAACTTTCTGTTGAGCTCAGTATCGTGTCAGCACCCATTGCAATAGCCTAACACTTGTTTTTGTAATTGGGAACCCTTGCTATAAGGCATGGCCAGGCAGATGTAGATCTCATCTTTCAACTTAGAGTTAATTGGATCTTCAAAATATTTCAAAGTGATCTTTGAAAAAAACACTTTTTACTGTGGGTGGAGCAACGCACCAAGCAGGAGCTTACCACCACTGCAAGCACCCACACAGCCACTCGCCCTCTGTCCCCCTCTCTGGCAGGACAGTCACAATGATAAATTCAGTACTTCCTAAAGAATTGTAGAAAGGGATTCTCTAAATATCAAATGTTGGTTAGAAAAGCAGGGTTATGGCATTACTCAAACTAAGCTCAGAGTATGAATGCAGTGCTTGGCAGACAGCTGTGAGGGAAAACAGTCAGCAGAGCTACGGAGTGGATACATCTCAGGCAAGCTCCAAAGAGGCAGCAGAGGGGAATTCAAAGGAAAACGGCAAGCAAAGGAAAATAGCTGGCTTTGAACCTACAGAGCATACCACTAAGCTGTTCTAGATGCAAGGAATGAACGCCAGAAAATAATAATACATGGCTAAAAAGTCAGGGGTATATTTTTCCAAGTGGGTAGGTGGAAATAGGGAGGCTTTTTCTTTTTTAAAGAATAGTAGCGTCAAGGCGTCAGGTAGGAAGTTGGACACAGTGCTGTGCTGCATTCGTTTCTTTCTGAGAGCACCAAGCACCTGAGCTGCTTTAAATCCATTTTCTCTGAAATGCGTTTGCTCCAAGTGAGTTGGTGTTTTAAGGACCATGTCCCATGAAGAGGAAGGAAAGGAAACCACAGGCATCAAGAGGTGATGATGTCCCATCACTGCAGAAACTGGTCACGGGGCTACTCCACGCTGTGGCAGGCCTGCGATGGCAATAAAAGGTTGAGGACATGACAGAGAAACCAGCAGGGTGACGGGCACATTAGCCTTGTGACAGCAGTGAGGGCACCATACCACAGCTGCAAATTTCACCAGATTCAGCTTTTTTTTTTGGTTTTGTCCCTTCTAGCATGAGGACAACACTGCAAGCTGTTTAGGATCATAAACAGAAACACTGCAGTTCGCCTACCTTTGGTGTGATGGTAAATGAAAGTTAATATAAGGAAAACATTAGGAGCGTACTTGCTATTCCCTTGACCCAGTTACACGATTAGTTCAGAGAAGAGGGGAAGGCAGCCAGCAAAGACTGGAAACTGCTCCCAAAGCTTTCCTGCCAGGAAGCAGCTCGGGGCCTTCCAGCGCCCAGCTCTGAGGGGACCACGAACGCCGGTCACCTGCTGGGCTTCGGTGAGCAGACCTGGGCCTACCCTGAAAGGCTCCCGGTACACCTCAGAGCCACAAGGTCAGCTCACATCCAGTACCTGCTGCGGTTCTCTTTGGTGGAAGGATTTGACATTGAAAGATTTGGCATTGCTTCGTGCAAGAAAGGTCAGCTATTAGCAGAAACCAGCGATCATTGCGAGGGACAGAAGACAACAGACTGGTGATGATGTCAAGCAGCGGCAGAAGTTAGAAGACAAGCTGTAAGAAATGGGAGCACAGGTAAGGCCCTTCACAGCGTTTTTGAACTTTGGTGCAGCTGGAGAGCAAACAATAAAGATCATTTTAGTCTGGAGCAGTAGTTGATGCACTTTCAGAAGAGACAGAGAGGGAAATATAAATATATACACATATATTCCTGTATTTCCATTAAGGAAACTTGAATTACCAGGAACCACAGAGCTTAATACACAGCACCTGGGCTCTCTTATTGCTCTATGGACTTCAGCTGTCCTAGAGCCAAGGAGCTAATTGCTGCCTGTGAATAAAAAGGCAGCATTCCAGATATCTGCTCTGCCATCACAAGAGACCCCAGCTTCTTCTTAGGAATAAGCTATCCCAGCCACTGTGTACCTATTGTTCAGACAGAATTCCCTATTTCTGTAGAGTTTCTTGTATCTTTTGTGTCAAATTTGCAGTCAGGTGTTTTGTTTTTTTTTTGTCAAAATTCTACCAGGAAGCCTTGAGCCAGACCAAATATGTCACATAAGAAAACTATTTTTAATTAAAGTCTTATCAGAAAAGAGTCATGAGCATTACTGAGATATTGCAAAATTGCTCAAAGTCTTCTCTTAAATGAAAAATTACAAAGTAACTACCAAATGTGGAAGTATTTTATTCCACATGCATCCAGCTATCTGAAAGTGTACTTGAGCTCCAAGTACCAGACTTCCAGACTTCCCTGCGTTATTACAACCCCCACATACTCTACAGCTTCGGTCGTAAGCAGCCTGTGACCACCCTGCCTGCTGCAGAAGCTGTTTGATCAGAGAGATTTATGACTGAACTGAAATAAAACAGCTCCTGACATGGGAACAACCACGATCTGGGAATCTATCCTCAGCTCAATTAGACCTAGATTCAGAGGTTCAGGCCGAAAACGACAGAGCTCTTGCAAAGAAAAAACATACTTCATCAAGAAATCAATTCTCAGTAAGGTTTTTCTTCAAAGTTTTATTTTTTCAGCAAAAATGTTTACTGGCCTTATACCATCCAACACGCCTGAGTGACTTTAATCCTGTTCCCCATTCTCCGTGGGAAAAACACTTCATTGCCTCATCATTCCCTGCTTATGGAAGCGGTTGTTGCCACTGGTTGTGAATGGAGAAGGGAAAAAACACAAACCAAGTGCATGGTGAACACCTGTGTGTATAGATCCTTCATTAGTTCTCTTGCACTTTAGCACATACTCGAAAAACTTCTGTTACAGTTCAAGGATTGCTTAATTAGGATCTTAAAATAATTATTTCAATTGACTGAAAAAATGGAGCTTAACTTGTAGGTTGTTTCAGCTATTCACCTCAAATCAAAAGAAATGCACCCGATCTGTTAAAGAACAGGGATTCAGGGCCCAGCCACTGCCGGTTTTGAAGATTTGCCTCAGCCATATTCACCTCCAACTCCCAAGACTCCAAGCCCCAAATCACTGGTGACTGGGAAAGTGTATTTGCAAGGCATCACTATTGCTTATCCAGATACAAGACCTTTCTTTCCCAGGCATCCCCTATTAAGCAAACATTTTACTTTTCCCATACAGCACCTGTTACGTAGAACAGCAGTAACTGAATTTCAGTGGTACTGAAATTCACACAAAAGTTCACCTGAAATAGTTTTGCACCAAATACACACCAACGAGGCTGATGATTTCCCAGACTGGCTGGAACAGCAAAGCTTCAAATTAAATCTAGCAACAGTAATAAGCACTCTTATCTTCCTTCCTCAGGTGCTTGATATTTCAAAAGGCTGCCAAGAGCTTGGGAAGAGTAGATAGCTGCTGTCTCCTCCTTTCCCTTGGCCCCAGTCTGCTCCCTGGGGAGGCTGAGCTGCACTTCTTCTCTCCCCTAACTTATTCCACAAGACTAAAACCTACCGACACATCTTGCACTAAACTCTGGCCGGTGCAGTTTTCTCACACCCTGTAGCTTCCCAGGATCGGGTTATAGCAATGTTAAAGTTACGACCTGTGTTGATGGCCTTTGTCAGGCAAGAGGCTCGTCAGGCAGCTGACACCATGTCTTTAGAAGCAAGCCTTGTTACACAGTCACAGCTTCCCTGCTCCCAAATAGCATAAAATCACTACCTTCTGCCTACAGCCCCTGCACCGCTCAAAGGTGCTTCATTCATTACCCTTTGTTTTTATATCAGTTTCAAGCTTGTAATTATATAATTGTTTTAAATTATTTTTTAGCTTGCTATTAAGACTCCATTAAATCTAGGGCTATTCTTTTATCTGCACAAGTTTTGTAGTCTCACCTTGATGATACAGGAGTTTTTCTCCTCGCTGCAAGGAGTTCCCCCAAGGGGATGCTAAGCTCGCCTTCCCCACACGATGTGCATCAGGCCTGTTAGCAATCTGAAATACAGCTTTATTTCCAGTTCCTTCGGTGCTTCCTTTTCTACTTTTCTTTCAAACTACTCAGCACTGGATCTCTAACAATTGTTTTAACCAAATCTGAGTATGTCCACCAGTAGTGTTAATGTAGGCACCACTTAGGACCCTACTGCCTGTTTTTCCATGGAAGTCAATTGTTTCACTGAACTATCAGAGCAGAAAGTGGCTTCATACATCAAATAGAAACCAGTTCAATATATTAACAAAAAACAACGTACAAGTCCCAATCTTTTTGAATACTTACAGAATCAGATTTAATTTCCACCACAGCTGTCTTCAGGCACATTGCCCACATGAAGCTATTACGGATTCCTAAGGCTGATACTGAGGTAGTTGTGGAACAGAAGAACAGATCATTTCTGAATCCCAAGGTTGGCAGTGGTTACACTTTTTTTTTTTTTTAAACAAAAAACAGCATTAAAACTTCTGGTCCTTTGAAACTCTTAACTCTAAGAAGTTATTTACACGTTTTTCATGTTTTGTTTGCTTTGTTATAAACTTTGCTTCTGGCTGCTTAATTTTATTAAGCATCCATTCTTACATCTCTAATTCTTAATATCGCAATAAATTAAGGGAAAGAGGTTGTTTATAAGGCTTTAACTTGATTCAGGTAGTTCTTGAGGCCTTAAATTATCAGCTACCTGCCAAACATATTAACAGGTCTTGGTTGCAACATACTTTGATTTGGGTGAGCCAGCCTGAAGAACAATTTATATATACCAATAATCAAAAGATCCTATAGCACCTTGTTAATTAAACTAATCTCCATGTGACTATTCAGCCTCAAGATACTTCACACAGATCAATCACGAATTCTGTTTCATCACCAAGTGAACTAATAGATGTTTCCAGACCCGTATCTTTAGAAAGAGGTACATCTGCCATCTCTGTGCACCAAGCTGCTCACAGCCCTTCACATTCAAGCTCCTTCCTCACCTCCCACCCCATCTCTGGCACCATATTCAACATTGTTGTTTTTGAAAGGAAATTCTACTCTTTCCAATTTGGAAGTATTTGGATTATGAAAGTTATAAATACTGCTGAACTGCCTAAAAGCAACTATCTTCCACTGTAAACTTTGCTCTTTTAGTGTTGAGTGATTCGGTACATTCTGAATGCTCCAGTCAGCAACCTGCATGCTGCCACCCAGTGTCCTGCACCTACTCATCCTTTTTTAAAGGATAATTAAAAAAAAATTAACCTCCAGTGGCAAAACAACGCCTTCTGACAAGTTCATTACTTGTGAATACATTATCGAGCATTTCTGTGTTTTACATCTCTCTCAAAGACAGAATTGATTTTTCCTTGGCTTCTTCTTCCCTGTTCAGCTACATTTAACAGTTTAAACAGTGCAAAAGGGGAATTTGGACTAAAAACAAGATATAGTTTTGTCTCCATTCTAGTCCAGTATTTGTACTAAAAGACCACTTCCATTTCTCATTTTTGGCAACATCAAGTCACTTGTGTTCTACTGTTCCTCCCTCTAATTTACAGAAAAATGTAGGCTAGAAGTACGTTTTTTAAAAAGCCCATCTCCTTACAAAGCTAAAATGTTATCATTCCACGTGCATTTTAAAAGTATAAGGCTAGAAGCAAACCTACACACTAGAAATGAATTGCAGTCTCTAAATTATTCAGTGATTAACAAGTCTACTCAAACTAGTTCTCTACAAATCCATTCAAGGCCATTGAATAAAAGCAACTCCGTGCATACCTACAATGCCAGTTTAGCATGCCGGATTGAGAGCACACAGTATCTGTTGTGAATGACCAACTAGGATCAAAAATAATCCAGTTTAAATTCAGAATGAACTTAACTTCTGCTAATTTTCTTTACTATTGCCAAAAAGCTACTGAAATAAAACACAGAAGTTTCATATTGCCCTACCTCAAAACTGAGTATGATTGTTTCTCCACATTTCATATATCCCTTTTAAGTCTTCAGTTCATGCTTATCATAGAAGGAACCACAGAATGGTTTGGGTTGGAAGGGACCTTATAAGACCATCTAATTCCAATCCCCCTGCCATGGGCAGAAACGCCTCCCACTAGACCAGGTTGCTCAAAGCCCCAGCCAATGCAACTCTAAACACTCCTGATGATAGGACATCCACAACTTCTCTGGCCAAACTGTTCCAGTTTCTCACCACTCTCATAGTAAAGAGCTTCTTCCTCATATCCAGTCTAAACCTACCCTCCTTCACTTCAAAACAACTGCCTTTGTCCTGTCACTACAGACCTTGGTAAAAAGAGTTTCTCCATCTGTATTATAAAGGATTTCCCATTTTGAAATCTCACAGTAAACAAGTTCATTATTTCCTGATAAAAACATTCTGTCCTTAGCCAAGAAAATGTTGTTTGAACAACAGTCTACAAAAAAACAATCAAAAAATGAATAACAGTTTCCAAACTCAATATTAAATGAGTGGTAAATGTATCACCAGACAAGTTTCATTTGTATACAATGTCAAAATCAACAGCATTTTAAGATGACAAAAACTAGTTCCTAGTAAGTTCACAATTTTAACACATGCTCTTTTTTCCCTTTGAATTGCATTATGTGCTATTATAAATTTATTTCTAAAAACTTTTAGGCTTGCTACCTCTAAATCATGGTCTAATCCATGAGTTTATGCAACTGATCAAAAGGATGAAAAAAAGAAAGACAGTAGAAGTTTTGGGAGACATTTTATTCATGTACAATTTTATCAGCAATGTACAATAGACATTCTAATTCTCTATATATTTCATCTCCTTGAAATTTGGTAAATGCTTGTTCATATATAAAACTACACAATGCTTTTTTTTTTGTAAAGACCTGAAATCGTGAAAATCTAAGTGCTACAGTATACTTTGTAGTGATTAAACACGTTGTCCAGAAGAGTAACCAGCCACTTCAGTGAAGCACTTCTAAAAATGTTTCTGATCAAGCTCAAATGCACCTGTTCATAAATAATGATTTGTTTGCTCAAGTCCATTACACCACTAAGTACAACTGTCTCCGATATAAAATACCGTTTCAATACATTTCTCCGCATGGACAACTAGATAATCTAGTCATATTTATTTTTAACCAAGGCTAATACAAATTTACAAGAAAAGTAACTTTAGAATTTATTCATAATTATTATCTTTCAACCAGAAGCTTTACTTTGGACAATGCAAAAGTGTGTTGCAAGTGACATTCTGCAGCAGAAGCTGGAGGTTTGAGAACAACTAAGAAGGACTAAATATCAGCAATACACACTTTTACAAGAACTCTGCCCACTCTGAATGTTAACATTAAAGACCAGGTACTTCAGTTTGTGCGCCTGTCAAACAATCGAAACCTCCACACAAAAAAAGAAAAATATCCCACAGAACACAGTATTTCAGAGAACATACTAGACACTGGCATGACATTTCTCAGATCAAATCGGCAACTGAAATTTAACATCCACCTGAGCTTGTTTTGCTAAGGTTACAATTTCAGAGAGTTTCACCACCTGAAAAAGAAAACAAAGATTTAATTGCAAAACATTTCTACCTTGAGTGAGTTGGAACAATCTCTTTAAATAAAGCAGTGCCAGAGAATAATGTGAAGATTGTGTGTAAATTGATTTAGCCTAGTGCTTCTTAACCACTTCTAACTGAAAGATCAGTCAAATCTCTAGGAGAAGATCTCATGATTAAACAATGTCTGGCTCTTATTTACAACCAAATAAATATCATACTAAAACACTACTTTTAAAGTAGCGTTTAAAGTTTTAAACTTTACATACCACCTTCTTTTGGATTGGGAGGGGGAAGGGAGAGCACTGGCATCCCACTCACAAGAGATTTTATGTATCCAGAGGCTTTTCCTCCTGTATGTTTTTGTTGCAGGCATTTCTGGATCATACTTTGATACCTTAGGAGCCTAAACTTCTCTTGCATAACCTCTATGAATTAATTCCTGCCTAGGAATTACACCCTCTTGTTTTTTGAAGATTAAAATTCTTCATGTTCACTGTTGCTACACATTTGTTGTTTGTTTTCTTGTCCACACTAACTAACTTCAAACTCATCTAAAATCCTAGTTGGCCAGAATCATTTACAGACAGCTAGTGAACATTTAGATGGAAAAAAAACGTATACACACACACACTTTTAACATCATTGGTTACAATTACTGCTTTGAATGCTCAGCTCGTTGCACTGATCCATCCTCATGCATTTGTTTATCCCACCCATTGCATCATCTTACATAAACCTGTTTAAGGAATTATCTAAGGGCAATATACACAAACAAATGGAACCCTCTCAAAAAGTGCTTCTCCACACAGATAATTTAAGGTTACAAAACCAATTCCAACATTTGAATGGTTCTGTGTTTCAACTAACAGAACGTCGTCAGCTTTAAAAAATATGCATTATATAGATGAAATGCAGTTTAAGAACCCTTATGTACTCCTAGGGAAGATTTCCAAGGACCAAATCAAAGCTTTTTAACCAAACAGGACTCAACACTATCCCATAAAACAGAGGGCTGCGCTGTTAGGCTCAGCAAGTTCTTACTCCAAACAATCCCAAGCTTCAGAAGCTTCAACCCCAAGAAGCAAAAATCATAACCAACCTGTCTGAATACCTAATTACTTTATGAAGCAACAGGGCGCTCAACTATGTTTGGTTTTAATCACACACATTGAAATACAGTGTTATATCAAATGAAGTATTACATTTTTCAGCTATCTTAATTTAAGTATTTCATTTTAATTAATAAAGCTAAGCTCTTAGACATTTCTCTGCCAAGGGAGGTGACTGACCTGATCATTTACCTGCTTTATTTTTCAAACTTTTTTAAAAAAAATGCTTTTCAGGAAAAAAAGTCCAAATACTGAAACTTTGGGGGCCTAATAGCTCCTGACATCACAGCTGTTCTTGCAAAATATAACCTTACTAATTTGTAACACATCCACTTGCAGCCCTGATAATAACTAGCACTGATTTATCCTAGGCTACCTTTAGTTCACTGAAAGGAGTTTGAACTTTTCAACATTATCTAACAGATACTGAGAAGGATATTCATAAGCAGCTCTCTTACCATTTTAGCAGCTTCATCCAAGTCATCACATGCAAGGATTTTGAGGCCACTTGCTGTTATTAAAGCTTTGGCATCATCAACTCGTGTACCTTAAGAAACAGACAAAATGCAACTCTTATTGAATAGTGCACTACTATTTCCAGAGTATGCTCATATTTTCTAAGAAACCTGTTCCAAAATTAAGCTAGTGGATAAACCTGGAAGACAACTACTTTAGAAGTTATACAAGCAGAAAATCTCTTTTTATTAACTGGCCAGTCCTCACCATCTAAATTCTAAGCTTGCCTCATTTTTCCATAGTCTTCAGCTTACTACACAATATATGCTTGCTAAGTAATATAGAAGCTCAAGAACATTTGTCAGTACGGACAGAAAGATACTTATGTACTGAAACACACTCACCTTGCAATCGTACCACAATAGGTATTTTTAGGTCCAAATCCTTCACTGCCATAACAATACCTTGTGCTATCACATCGCATCGCATAATGCCACCAAAAATATTTACCAGAATAGCCAGTACCTGCAGAATCAATAACAATACTCATATTAAAAATGGCCAGAAGCGTATCAACTAACACAGCCTTTCAACCAAGGGAAAATTCAAGCTCTGTTAAGTGTAGTAAGGGACTAGGCTCAAGAAAAGGAGTATTTGCGTTCTAGAGAACATCGGCAACAAAAGCCCAGCTCTGTGAAGTCACAAACTTTACTTCATGAAATACAGTTAATTCAGGAAAATGCTATTTCAAAAATGCCTGACCCAGGAAATTTCCACGTTATCCTTCAGTCCAGCAAAAGTTGCGGACAACAGCTGTTTCTCTGACTTCTAGCATGTATGCCACGTAACTACTTGAGAAAACAAATATTTTCTGTATAAACTCACCACCGTACATTACTTCAGAATATTCAAGCATGACTTCAGAGCAAGATTGATAAAGAGGGACATTTTTTCTTCAGGCAAATCAAACAAAATACTTTTGTTACTTTTGTTACTGAGGTTTCATCTAAGTACTTAATTTTTCCAACTGTCTTTTTCCATTTCTAACAATACCCCAGCACAGGTATTTCCCACACTAATACCTCAGTGTGCTGAAGAAACCACACTGAAAAACACAGAAAATTTTTAAAAATCACGCACTGTTTATACAGTTTACTTAAAAGCTAGCCTATATAGAGGTAGGGTATCTGAAGTATATTTTATTCAGAAGGACTAAGCCTGAGGTTAAGTGAAAGACTTCTACTGAAGCAGCAGAAAGAATTGCTGAAAAGATTGCAGTCAATGGTGAAAGATGGAAAAGAAAAAAAAAAATGGTCAGAAGACAGCCTTGGAGGACAAAATAAACTTAGAACAATATGTTAATGTGCAGCTAGTAATAAACAGTAGTTTGGTTCTCATTATCCTGCAATTAGACTAGCTCATCTATATGATATTGTTCTTGCTCCTGCTACTAATGGACTGAAGTAACCTAGACTGGAACCCCCGAAGGCTGTCCAAACACCCCCTGAACAGGACCCAGCCAGGCTGCACTCCATGCCACCAGCAGGAACCAGGAATTCCCCAGCTACCTTTGCTTTTTTTCTTAAATTAAACAGCAAGCAGCTGAAGGAAGGCAGGAATGAAGAAATATTAATAAGCAGTTTTGGAAAGCCTTTGTCTATGCATCAGCAGAGAATTGGCATTGCAAGAACTTGTCCCTGATCGACATCCCTCCCCCCCCAGCTTTTTCTAGTTTCTCCTCCTTTTCTCTCTCCTTAACTCAGATGCTCTGTGCCTATATCCCTCACTTTTTCCTCAGTTTACTGAAAACAGGTTAAGTCAGAACACTCTAGGAGAATGTGTCAGATTCTATATTTGTTATCAAATATCTTTCCAAAGGGAAAGAGACTAAGTTCTTCTGTAAGACAATTCTCTGTTTGTTTCTGTCCCTTTTCAAAGAAGGATCAAGTGGTGCATTAAATTCTGGTGCAAAAGTAGGATACCAGAACCCGCAATGAACTCCCACCTTTTCTGGTTACCTCGTTCTTGGGTGGTTTTTTTTGTTGTTCTGTACCTTTTTCTTTTTTTCTTTTTTTTTTTTTTTTTTAAAGTCCTAAACTGCCATCCAGTTCCCACTGAATCACACTGAATCAACCCCATGTAGAGTAACAAGTCAGTCTTCACACTGTCTTTCTAGGACAGTAAAGTTCCTTCTCTGGTTTCAGCCAATTTATTTTCTTAATCATGTTCAAACACCTCTGAGAAACTTTGGATAGGATAAAGTATTAATGCCCTTCCAAATCCATTACAAAGTTATTTTATCTTACGTTCCATAGAATTAATATCTTAGAAACTTGTCTGTGCACAGCACAAAGAATATTTATCTCTACAACTCTATGTGCAAAACAGCTGCAAAACTAGCACAAAAGAAAGAAACAAAATGGAAATCCATCTGAATACTGGTTTCTGTTTAAACAGCAGGCGTGGGCAGTTTGACTCTCATAGAATCTCTGGAAAGATTCAAATACAGCTGTAATTTCAACCAGAGGACGCAAAACTGCTTACTCAGTACTAAGCCAAAGAATCTATTTTTAAAAAAGAGAAGAAACTTCAACAGGTTTACAGACCTCCGTTTGCACCAAGATTTCACTAACACCTCAATTTTCTTCCCTTTTTAATTTTATGCTTACAAAAACGTGCTTTCTGCAGAACATGCACTAAGGGTTGTATTTCAAAGCACAGCCTGTTTTGCCCCTCTATAGTCCCTTAAAATGCCAAGTCTTCCCTCACCTTTTTATCAGAGGTAATAAGCTTAAAGGCTTCTGTCACTTGCTGCACCGTAGCACCACCACCAACATCAAGGAAGTTTGCTGGAGTCCCACCGTGAAGTTTAATTATATCCATTGTGGCCATAGCTAAACCAGCACCGTTGACTGTAAGAGAATAAAAATAACATTTAGGAAGTCACTTTTTAAATCCACTAGATCATTTAAAGCTCATTATTAGAACATACCTAAACAGCCTATGTTTCCATCCAATCCTATGTAGTTGAGATCTGCTTTTGCAGCGTCCCTGTCTCTTTGATCTTCCTGTGTCCAGTCTTGCATATCGAAGATTTTCTTCTGACGATAGGCTGAATTACTGTCAAAATTTATCTTGGCATCCATACACATCACTGAAGGGAAAGAACAGTTAAAAAGAAAGTCATTTTACATCGTTACTACTAGAATAATACCTCAAATGCTACACAGACATGTTAAAGCATGCTACATCAGACTTGCAATCATACAGAGCAACGAAAAACAGGTATGTACTCTGCTTAGATTCTCAGATTTATGTTTTATTAAATCTGCTTTTCAACACACCACGTAAATGCCCAGACCTCCTGCTACAGTTTTAGCTGAAACTCATTGCAAACTAACTCAGATTTACAAAAATGCCAAGCTGTTACAAGAAGAATATGAATAGAAGAAACATTACCAACTCCTGATGCATCTTCAACCATAGGATTTATTTCTATCATGGTAGCATCGTATTTCAGAAAGAGATCATATAATTTGATCATGTTTTCAGCCGCTTCATCCACTAGATTAGGAGGAAATCCCATTTTTTGGGCTAGCTGAAAGTAAAAGATGGGTTATCAGCTAACTGATGTTGATTTTTTTATTTACAGTTACAAACTAGGAAGCTCCCGCTAACTATTATTTCAGTATCACTGAATATGTAGATGTAGAACCTCTCCTGTCTTCCAGGAAAGAAGTAACTCTCAGGTTTGAAGATTTGTTTTGATATAAAACACTGCACTTATCCTAAAAGAGCCAGTAAAAAGTTGTCATTGTATGCTTTTACACAGCTATATAAAGCACTGCCGTGCAGAGTTGGATTTACATTAGCTATCAAAGTGAAAATACTTAAATAACTCCTTCAAATCTGTTTCAAAATGGTTTAAAACAACTCAGCAGGCTGAACGCATGTACGCTTCACAAAATTTAGAAACAACACTCCCATCCTCACTAATGTGTACTTTTCCACATTAACAATTACCCTAACAGCTTGCTCCTTTTTTATGCCTTCTACTATATCAATGGGTTCCTTAATTATCGCATCAGGATTCTCTGCAGCAACATCTTCAATATTAACGCCACCCTGAGAACTGCCTATCAGCACGGGACCCTAGAAAAGGAAAAGGAAAAAAAAAAGTGTAAATAATTTTATACCACACAATTGAAAGTTAGTTCTTCCCATAATGGACTTCACAACAATGAAACCCTGTTGTCAGCTGGAAATATTTGGATTTGGGCATTTTACATGCATGCTTTTACTGAAAAGAATGCTACTGTCTTTTCCATTCAGTACCTCTGTATAAACAATTTTTAATAATACTTTCCAAATTGTAAGGTGTGTCTTGAGCCCAATTTCTTTTAACATGGAAAACTTTTCTTTGTATATACCACAGCAACAGAGCAATTAACACAGACATACTAAATTTTAATAAAGATTCAACTTAGTAATTCCATGCATCTTATGTTCTAGGTTGTCACCAGAGAAAGAACAGCCTTCTCTCCCCCTTCTCCACTCACCCCTACACAAACACACATCGAATGGCAGAATGAATAAATGAGTGCCTGGCATACTCCAACTCCAAGGACAAATCTAGATCTGCAGAATCTAGTGAAAAATTATGGTAAACGATTCCTGTTCAGTAGGACCACAGAGCTCAGTAACGATAGCCACCAATGAAAATAAGTCAAGGAGCGCTGAGAAAACAGTACTCAATTATTCAATAATACAAGAAACTAAGAAAATGGAATTCGTAACATTTGTAGAAGCTTCTCTGCTTTGTTGTTGTTTTTCTCTGCTAAATCTCAAGGAAAACATCAAGGACTCACCACAATGACACCTAGAAATCTCTCCCTGTGGCAACAGTCCTCCTGTTTACTCCAAAGACACACACTCATACAATGTCAACTAACTTCCCTTATCACCATCCATGAATGTGTTATGACAGCTGGCGTAAGCATTGCCTATTAGCACAGGTCTTAAACATTAAAAAGCCTTCTATCTGCTGACAGTTAATTACTGAAAACAAGATGCTGGTTCAGAGAACGTACTTAATAACCACGCTACTCCCCTCCCATCACCATCCTTCCAAATGGAAATGTGCAGACAGTGAATTATCCTACATCAAATAGCAAGGTTCAACATAAAGAGTACTCCTGGATATTCATATCATGAACAGTCAGGTAGCTACAAACACTTCACAAAAATAACTTAGCATTCCAGAGAACTGACCAAAGTGAACAGTTCTGGGACATCAGAAGTCTTGCCCCCATCGCTGAATAATACCCGAGACATTATATTCCACTTTCAACCATTTTAAAAGCTTTCCTCCCTGTTTTAAATGAAGGGGTTTGCAGCAATATCAAATACTATGCTGTGTGCCAGTCAACCTTCACAGCTTCTTTGAAAGGTATTTCCTCCTCATCAGCTTTCTACACTATTTACAGCAATTAAAAGCACTTCAAAAAGCAAGACTTAAGAAGTCAACAGTAAAAACAAACAACACCCCTATCAAAAACCAATAATCCACATAATTATGCTCAGTATAATCCAGTAAGATTTATTTTTTTTTAAATGCAAGAGCAAGTCAGGAAAATACATTTGAATTCTCTCCCCAAACTGCTTTAATCAGTTACAGTAATTTTTTCTTATTTCCATAAGGATGCTTGTTTGGGTAGTACGAAATTTTACAATTACAAAATCCAACCATTTGAAGTATTTTAATGCCACCTTGTGGTGAGTCTGGGAGGCATACCGTAACATTTTGGATCTTCCAACTTTTTGTACAGTACAATAGAATGTAGGTGCCCAGGTCACCGAACTGTACTAAAAGCCAACACAAGAGATACTTTCTTGTCAGAAACACTACAAATGAAGAGACGGGAACAAATACAATATCAACCTTCTAATTCTTCAATAAAAAGATGACTAATTTCCTCCACAGAAAATTATTTCATACTCAAACCAGAGGTACTCCTCAAATGACCAAGAGCTACATTTCTAACAAACTCTTAAGCATCTGGATAGACCAAACTCACTTTTATAGAGCTTCAGAAGAAAAAGTTCCAAGATCTACTTTGCCCTGACTTTTTTATTTAGCAATTCACGTTCCGTTCTTCTTAAATGGAACGCTAGTCTGTCAGGTAATACATTGACAGAGCTCAGTAACTCGGTTTGTATTCTAGCCTAAAAAAACTACATACCCAAACATACAGAATGTGAAAGCCGAGGAGACTACAGTTTTCATCTTCCTAAAAGCTGTGAAGACAGACCTCAAATCCCCAACTTTTTTTTTTACCAGTTCCTGAAGAGCACTGGTGTAAGAAAGCTACCACCACTCTCAAAATTGAGGGACACACCTGTGCATCCCTAGAAACCTTGACACACTGGTGAACACAGATGCTTAATTTATCCAGAACTATTGGTTCTTCCAAAATACTTTTACTTCTCTTGTTCCCAGCACCCTCAAATAGCACGCACGTGTGCATGCACATGCATAGCTGTATCTTTAAACTAAACTCTGGTAGATAAGTGCAAACTTTAAAACCAAAAGGAAAAGGACCCTTCGTTCCACCCACCTCCCCTTCAACCGTATGACTTTGAACTTCAGATGAGGCTACCAATACTCTTTCATTATACCTTAAATTCAAATCATAGCATAACATTTTTAAAGCATTTAAAACACTAAGACAATCATATAGCTAGACACACTATGAAATATAATTTAGCTCATGTATTTTTCTGATTTTCAAATGCAAGCGACCAGTACAGCAAACAGTACTTCTTTTAAATTCATCTATAACAATTTAATTAGATGACTTCTATTTCTAGTATTACTCACTTGAAACGACCTTTCCATTGTTATTGCAAAATAGTATTCTCTCCTGGGATATCTGCGCTCACAGATAAATACTTGATTGCATATCCTGCCCTTCTCTCCTGTCTGCTTGGTAAACAACTTCTTTCCAATCATTTTGGAGGAGATATCTTTTGCTTCTTCTGGGCTAGAATAAAAGAAGCTCAGAATGTGACAAAGACTCTTGGCAAAACAGAAGTAGCATAAGAAAATCTTACCTAATTTCTGTTATTTTTAAGGTTAATCATTAAAACATCAATTTTAAACTAGGCAACAGGTTCAATTCATTACATGAAAGTGAAGTTTTTCCAGTTGGTTGGATAATTTAGAAAGAACTTACGAAAAAACTATTTTCACTCCTCCTTTGAGGCCACCTTCAAAAGTTCCTTTTCCTCTACCACCAGCTAAAACCTGTGCTTTTACCACAAGATCCTTTGAACCTGGAATGAAAGAAAACCCAAAACTTGTCATCTGTGACTACTAAAATGAATTACCCCAGCTAGAATAATAAAGGCTGTTTTCATTTTATCCCTTCCTCCCCGTGTGCAAAACACAGACGTGAATCAAAAGACTGGAACATAACTCTCAAAGGTTATTCCAAAAATCCATAAATTGCAGCTTTAGGCTGTTCTGTGAATAAACCTTGGTGAGTTAGTATTCAAAAAATACCCTTCCTCTTTGAGTATTCTGATTTTTTTTTAATGTGTTTGACTCCCAGATGATTAAGCCCTCAGTAAGAAATGGTTAGTATCTCCCAGACTATTAACAAAATGACATCAAACATCTGAGGCATAACAATCCATGATTTTCCTCAATCACGTATAAATACCTTATGTCTATAATCATCATCTTCTCAGCAGTGATATACAGCTATGGCACTTACCCCAGTTAACTCGCAGGTCCCCTATGGCTTCCATTCAGCAGAGCACTGGTGCACAAGCTTGAGTGCTCTGCAGAAGTCAAAGGCCTAAGCAAATCCACTATTTTTCTCAGAGCAGCCAAAGTCTTTTAGTTGCCTTAAACTGTTTTAAAATTCCTCTCCAAAATATTCCTGTAAGTAAGGCAGGCTATGCACTTGGGTTTAAAATCTGAGAATAGAGTCATGATCAACTTGGATATTCTGCAGTCTCGTTGAAAGACAAAAAAAAGAGTCATCAAGCAACTTTAAGATGATAAAGGAAGAAAAACAAAGCCCCACCTGAGATATTATTCAACTCCAATTATACTGAATACACTGCAGAAAGCAGCTAGACTGCAAGATGCAGGAGCTGCCCCATTCACATTTGTGTGGCACATCTCATCTTCTTTCATGCCACAGTTAGCTGAGCCACTCTGGTCTTTCTGGGCAAAAAAAAAAACAAATTGACTTCTTGGATGTGAAAAGGAAGCCAGGTAAGAGCATAAAAGAAACTGTTGCGCTTGAACAAAAGTGGCTCCTGTGCACACTGAAAATATTACATCAGACACCAAAAAATCGTGCTGATTTCTGTTTTAATCTGCACACTGTCTGACTGCATGATGTCACAAGTTACTATAAGCAAAGAGTACTCAAGTTACTACTCCCAACTAGCTACTTGTAGGATTTATTTCTTGACTCTCTACCTAACAACAGTCTCTGAATTTAACAACTGATACGAAGCTCTCTGGCACAAGAAGCCTAAGGGTTATAAACATGCATGTGTATGTTGATTTATCATGGACTGATATCTAATTCTGCTCTTGAAGACTTTTTTTTTTTTGTTATAACTATTGAGTACTGGCAATCAAGTAGTGCTTTATAGAGGGCATGTGAAACAAGGTAGTGGCCTTTTTTATTCATGAGACCAACTTCTATGCAAGTACTTTAAGTACAAATCTAGCTTGCTTTAAGAAACATTATGCATCACGTACAAGGTCATAGTTGCTTCATGGATAAATTAAAGCTACATGCCAGCTTAAAAATAAAGTTCCATTTGAACACCGTTTATCTTGTACATACATAAAAAAAGAATTTGGACGAGTATGATTTCTGAGTGTTAGTAAAAAAAAAAAAAACAAACAGGGGGAAAAACTTTCTCTGTGAAGTGAAATTTACTCACAGGCACCTTCTTTGCAGTAATTACATCCTAGCAATGAAGACCAGAACCTGAACAAGTCAGAAAGAGATGCCAACTAAAGCTCTGGTAAGACCTCAAGTGGAACATTATATTTAGCTCTAGGCATGATCATAAAAGTAATTTTCAATTGTAAAGACTGGTTACTGGGATGATCACTGAAATGAAAAGCTTCCCTTACAGGAAGACTGAAAGAGCTTGGCATTTTTTAAATCTAAGAAAGGAGAACAAGGCAGGAATGTGATTACTGTCCTTAGCCATACCTGGTGAGGGACAGAGCAAGAAAAAGCACCTACAAATATATAAATATTTTGTATCACACTCATTGCCAGCTGAAAACAAATGCCACCTACCAAGGGAAGTCAATTTTAAAAAGATGCAAGAAAAAAAGAGTTTCTTTAACAGGAGATAGTAAAGTCTGCCAGTAGGCACGAAGGAAGAACAGATTCCAAAAGAAGCCAGCAGAGATGTTCCCTCAAATATTCTGAGGACAAGAATTAAGGATGCTGAGGGGAACTGAAGAGCACAGACTATAGAAAATAGCCTCGCAATCTCCCTAAATAGCATGTTCCTTTGGCACCATAAGAGGCAGAACACTGGGCTGCAGCACATACAGAACATACACAGGAGCACCACTGGCCTGCTCCCAAGGGGTATTTCTTACAAGAGTTTAAGTAGTATGAATGGCAACATACAAAGACACCTGAAAAAAGCCTGTAAGAAACAACTTTAACCTTTTCACCATCAACTGTGGTCATAAAGCTGCCATTGGACTATCCTTCACAAAGAGCATGCAACAATTTGTGGCATTACATGAGCAGAATATTCATTATTTATAATTTGTTTTCCTGTACCACTGCAAGCAAACTAGCTTCTTGATTGCATCAGCACATAAAACTTCAAGGGTTATTCAACCAGCTATGTTCACAGGCAATTAAGTTTCACAGATGTTTCTAAAACAAAAGTAAAGATATCCCAAGAAAACCTTAACCTGAGCCATGCAAAAAGTCTGTTGTTCAGTGAACGTGTTTTTCCTACTGCTCCTATTTAAAGTGGCCCTAAAACTACTGAGGATGGAAATGTTTAGCCACACACCTCATCTGTAGCGTTGCAGCTACAGCACTGCCAGAGGTTCTGCCACAGCAGAGGACTGCTGAGCACATCAGGCGCTGGAACAAACCAACAAGCCTTCGGTACAGCCAGGGTCTCAGGGAAGAAAGCTGTGGAGGCAAGCGAGCTATGGCAGCAACGTGCAAAACTCAGAATTGGTGTTTGTAAGAACTGTGTTTCTGTATTAACAGCAGTTAGCACTAAAACCATACGTAAGTAAGCAGAAAACAGTCAGAAAATGTTTAGAATAATTGGAGTAGACACCTATTAGAAGAACAGGTGCCTGAAATCAGTAAAACACTGAGTCAGCATCTGTTCAGGACAACATCTTCAACTAGTTTATTAACTAGACAGTGGCAAAGAGTGACACGGCCAGGAAACTTCCTGATCTTTATTTCTAGCAATACGGATATTTATTGATTGGAAGGAATAACTTCTGATTCCACAACCTACACTGTCCAACTGGGAGAAAGGTCCCTGTCTCCACGCATACATGCACTGATGATCTAAGTACAACACAATCTTATGACAAGCTTCTTAATAGGCAAGAAGGCTTGTTGTTCTATTATCTCTGAAGTTTTGTGCAAGTAGGAAGTCTGATGATTAGAGCAGACAAACTTAATTAAAACGTTCTGCTTTACAGGTTTCCATTCTCACTTTTGTCAAATCATCTTCCTTGCCACTTCTGTGCCCAATATTCACTGTGGTGGCAGTACTGCTTTCCACTTACCGTGAACACCTTCATGATTACACACGCCTAACGTGTTCTGACAAAACAGGGAAAATAGTAAGAGGCCGTGATAGGTTAATAACACAAGTGACAATCAAGTTCTCAACTGCAAACTCACCCTGGGAAAGAAAGATTCAAATCTTTGCCTCAGTGACTCTGTACTTAAGTTTTTAGTTCCAGGCTAAATCTCTCTCCATTTATAAGGCAAAGCAATCCTTTCTTGTTGCATGGATATACGAAAATTTCTAAGTTCAGACAATCTTGTTGTATTTACCGGAATTAAGGAAGGAAAAGATAAGCTTGTAACCAATAATGTGTTATTAACAGTGAAGTCTCATAAAACAGTATGCCAAATCTAACTCTGCCAACACATGCAGAGAATCTCTTCAAAGTATACCACGTTTTGTTAATAAGCATAGCTGCTTACAACAGAACTTCAAAATTGCATTTTTTTAGCCTTGGAAACATTCAAGTTAGAGGAATCACTGCAAGCAAAAGTCTGATTATCGAAATAATTATGTGCCAAATCTTCCTAAGTCAGGAGAGCAAACAAGATGTTTCACACCTACTACAAATTATTTTCTACACGAATGGATCCTGACATTAATCAACTGCATCAAGTTTTTCATCAACTTGCAAGACGGGTTTGGCAGTAGCTTAATTTAAGCAATTAAAATACAGCAGTCAAAATCTGAACCTGCTGGTTAGATGAGTTACTTGAATGACTCAAGTACTATCAACAGCGTGCTCTGATATAAGAACTTTAAAGGAGTGAAGTGCTACAGAAGAAAGCAAAGGACGAAGCAAAATCTAAGCTCTGGATGCCAAAAAGTGCTTGCCACAAAGCAAGAAAATACTGGTTTCTAGACTACAACTGCTGGTTATCTACAGACTTTGACCACGTAACTAGGATCCTAATTGAAAAAATTGCTTAGCACTCTTACCAAATCTGACCACTAGAGCAGTTGTATTTGAACACCTGGAGGATTTCTGTACAAGTTTTCCACCTTGGAACATCATCCATGTCCTACAGCATAGGAATAACTCTCTGGAGCTTCAGACTCTACAGACAACCTAAAATACATCAGTTTTACTAGACTTTAGTTTCTGACTAAATCAAGCCTGAGATCAAAAAAATTATTTTAGATCTACCCACATGTATATATTACTTTTTGTAGGTTTAAGCAATAGACAGCAGAATAAAATACAAATACTGAAGAGAACTTAAAGCTCTGAAAAGAAACGTCCGTTAATCAGAGAAATGTCATTAGGAATACAGCCCTGCCAATCACTTGAGTCATTCTGTAAAAAACATACCAAAAAAGATCATTCCTTATAAACCACACTGATAAGGACACCAACTAGACCTCAAATTGCAATGGCAATTTTATAGTTAATAACAGCAGCAACTGGGAAAACTCTACTGCTTCCAACTTCCTTCCAGTAACTCTGGTGTGGGTAAGTGGAATGTAATACACTCAGTTTCTTAACACCTCCACTTCCATACAGCTTACTTTATTAAACTAAAATCTGAAAGTTTGCCATGAACATGAAGCCATGGGATTCACTACCTTAAAATCCTACAACACCACAGGAACCAACACTACCAAAGCTGCCTCAAGACACACCTCTCAGATCAGCATGAACGGAAATACGTATGTTCCACGAAAGAAAAGAAAGTTTTTCCGTGGGCATGCAATACATCACTCCCTTCCACACAAAAAACTGTTACCAGAGGAAGGTGTTAGGAAGCATCAAAATTCCAATTACTGCAATACATAAACTCTCACACGTGCTGTCAACTAAGAGCAATACTACGTGTTACAAGGAGTGTGTTCTGCTGTGCTACCTGCTATCACACTGGTGAGACACCCGTTCTGCAAGGAACAGTCTTTAGGTGTTAGTCATGTTTTTGACACACGTATCAGCTCCTAAAGCAGCACCAGTAACAGTTAGCTGGGATGCACACACAGGCTGAGAGTAAACTAAACTCGGAGGCAGTCGTCAAGACATACTACAGTGTTGGATCAATACCCTACAACAGAAGTTGCTCACTTTTTCAAAATTTGAGACACTCTCATGAACAGCCACATATTGCAAAGCCCACAGACGACTAAAAATACTTTACTGATTAAAAAAAAAAAACACTTTAAGGACTGCATCAGATACCAGTCCTCTCAGCTCTGAATAAAACACGCCCTTTCAGTGGCACAAATGAGATGTGGAGGTCTTGAATGGAAGCAGTGAAATACTAGGGGAAATTAAGTGAGCGGTGATGTTTACAGGAGGCCCAAACTTGTTCCCAGTGTCTGAATTACTTAGCAATTACTCTGAAGGAATGTAGTTCCATGAACCAGTACGTGGTAACAATTCACTTGAAGTGGGATAGAAAGCAATTTCTAAGGAAAAGCTGTTTGATAAGTAATAAATCCCAATAACTCTCCACAGAGGGAAAAACAGATGGAAAAGCTACATGCAAAGCAATGCTTTAGTAGCGTCCAACTTTCCTATGACACAACAAAAATCATTCTGAAAAAAGAGAAGCAATAAACGGTTGCAGAGTCCAGCCAGAACAAAAATCTGAGTTGAAAAAGCACTTTAAGAAATTCAACACCTGCAGCAAAAAAATCAGATTTTGAAAAATAGCAACAAAAAATGATTTTTTTTTTCCTTAAAATTCAAACCGTTAAGTGATCTGGCATCATTGCTTAAAAGTTGCCCGCAGCATCGAATTTCATCTCAGTTTCCTTTAAAAATATTAGAAAACAATGCATCTAAAATCCTCTATTTTATTCCACATACGTTTCAGAATTATCTCACATATGGGTAAACAATTTGCTCTATTTAGGACACTTTGGTCATCAGCAGAAAAAAAAAATATATTCAGTACAAGAAAAGCTGGGCAGAAGGAGGATAAACAACCTTTCTGGCTGCCAGATCATTTCAGCTCACTTCGGACCTCAAGCTAAGTATAGCTTAGAATAAAATTCTAACAAATCCATTATTTCTGTTATTTAAAGAATATACAGTGTGCTCTGCTTATTCAGCTCTACAACAAATGGCAACATTAGTATGCCTCAGCTTGATTCTACCACATACTAGTTATCTTGCAGTGACAATAACCCTTGGCATGGTTAAGCTTGGGTTGTATTCACGACTGATTCAGCTACAGACACAGCTAAACTATGATAATCTGTTAATATAGAGCATTTGTTATGCTCTAAATGGGTAGGAATAACTCTAGTTACCATTAAAAGTCACCCATTTCTAACTGGAGTGAGGTATCTGCAAAAGGAAACAAATCCAGTGCCAAGCTGAAGTTGACAGAGAGCAGATTTCTGACTAAAGGTTATCAGGAGCGCGTGGATCCGCACCAGAAAGACAGAGCGAGCAGTGTCACCAGCTATCTTTGGAATGGGTTAGACAAACACTTGAAAAAAGTTTGACACACAAAGAGAAGCAAAAAAGAATGCCCTATCTACCGGGACAACTCTTACACAACAAAAACACACAATGAGCAGGTGGACAAAAAGTGAGTTTTTTCACTCTAGAGATTTGGGGGTTTTAAAGCACGTACTAAATGAAAGTCAGAGGGAATGGCTACAATAACAGAAAACCAAAACACTGGAGCAAAGGATAGTCTGCCACACTCAGAATGAGCTGCGGACAATGCCTGAGGAAAGACCAAAACCTAGGTCTTTCCCCTCTTATCTCTACTACCAAACAAAGCCACAGTGCCAAACATACACCAACCTAAAGGAAGTACACAACTGACAACCAGAAGCTCTGAATTCCTTAATTCTTGTTTACTAAATGGTGCTAACTGATACACTTCACAACCTTATTCTCCTGACCCCTAAGAAATTGCAGAGTCACATATGCCAGATAACAGGCATACCTGGGAAGCCACGTGGGCGAGCCCAAGCTATAAGCTAGCAATTAACTACAGACATACCTACTTGGCTACAGGCTTCCTCTCTGAACAAGGAACAAAATAAAGGAATCCTGACCTGTGAGCTCGCCAGCTGTCAAAAAAGACAGGCAAAGGTCGTCTTATTTGCCGGTAGCTGGACTTCTGTGCAGATATTAATGTAAGCAGAGGGTTATGCCCTACTTGTGAGGTTTAGGTGACTCCAAAGGCTCAGTTCTCACTGAAGTTGAGGGACTAGGTAACAGTTCTCAGAATAATTGGAAAGGAATTGTTTTAAGACATTTCCTTCCTGACGACGATGTTACAATTGTGTAGCAGTCACTCTCTAATAGGAACAAGACAAAGATGACAGGCAGAAAATACTTTAATTTTTGGGACATCAGATCTGAAGCTTTCTAATTCCTCTCTACATAAAGCAGCACAATTTGCTCTAGGAAAAATAGCTCTTTTTTCAGATGTTATTTCTTGCATTACATCTATGCATGAAACAGAAATGAATGTAACAAAACACGTAACCTCAAAAGTCACTACAAATTTATCAATTAAAATTGTGTGAAAAGCTTAAAATATTTGGGGGAGGGTGAACCTCTCAACTTAAAAATAGCATTGATCCTGCAAATGATAGCAGACTTCTACAATATATCCAAATTAAACATTAAATTTTTACTGAGATGCATAGTAGGCAAAGTGGCAAATCAATCCGTAGAATCAAGTCCTAAATTAAAGCTCAACTCTAACCACGTACTCAAGCAAAAGCAAAAGAGATCGAATGCTATTTCATCAACAAGCCAGGAATTTAACACTAACTACAAGCCGTCAAAGTCCTCCCCTCCTATATGAAGTAGCTGCATCCTGACAGAACAGCATGTCCTCGAAGGAATAGGATTTAACCCTCCTGCAGCCTAAAAGTAAGCATCCATTGCATCTTCAGCTTTATAGGAGATTCTGGACTACAAAAGCCTCATCTACAACCAACTACGAAGCTCTTCACAGAAGATTCCCTCTAACCTGGATGGAGAGTGAAAACAAATCCAGGATTTACACAGAGCCTATTACTCATCTCAAAGAAGTCTCAGTAGCTGTATGAATCTAAACTAATACTACTTATACCTGCCACATCCTCTCAAAATACGTTCCTTCCAAACAAGACTCACAAGTTTCAGGAAAAATATCTTCAGCATTTGTGATACGGGAACGATGGTGACTGAAATACATGTCCACAGCCTTCACTGAAAGTAGGGTTAGGTCCTTCCCCATTGCAGTTTTAGGGACACAGTTCAGCTTCATAAGCCAGTCTCTATGTACAACCCAGAGCATCATTATAAGTGACACTTAAGTGATTTCACTGTGTGCTTATGCACTTAAACATTAGAAAATTTCATATTAGGAAAACATCAGCTCCAAAGTCTCAAATCTGCAAGAAAGCTGCTCCATAGGAAGGGCTCTCTCTTGAAGAGAAGCTATATTCACAACTCCAAGAAATGTCTTACCAGGAAAGACAGAAAAAGTAGTTACACCTTGTATCAATCCCATGCCTATATTGTATACGTTCTCTTTAGTGTTATACCTATTTCTTTTGCTATTTTGTAAGCTTCGTCTGGTGTCCGGGCAACTACTCCATGTGGAACAGAAATACCAGCCTCCTGCAACAGTCCCATGCTCAAGTATTCATGTAGTGACAGCTTCCTCTGTTGCTGTTGTTGCACCTGAAACCCATGATTACTGAGTATTCCTGGACCTCCACCAAGTATCTGAAGGAAAAAAAAGAAAACGAAAAAAAAAAAAGGAAAGAAAGAGGAAAAAAAGAAAAAGAACATGACTGTATTACAAAAAGCTGCTGCTTAGGTTAAAGAAAAAGCCTATGTATTAAACAAGTACAGTTAAGTGTATCAATGGAAACATCTGACCGCTTAATCCTATATTTCTTGTACATTACCTTCCATATCAGCCACTCATATCAGGCGTGTTATAAGGTTTTGAGGGGTTTTACTGGGGACAATGGGGAAGATCTGGGGAGTCTGCTAGCTGTGGCAAGGGTTGGCAGGGTTAAAATACCTTTTAGCATATAGCATAAGCTCATATTTAAGTACTTTAAGGAATATATCTGCAGGGGAAAGAACCTTAAGTGAATCTGGAAGTATAAGAGAACAGAGAAAAGCACAAAGAAAAGGTTTATTCTAAAGTTTTGGTTGACTGTCTCCTTCTGCCAAACTAAAAACTAAGCTCTGGGTAGGAGGGACATCGGAAACACCAACTTCAGCAGTTTTAAACAGTGAATTAAATTTGCTACAGGCTAATTTTCAAAAAAAACTAGAGAAAACTAGACATAACCAGTTAGATAAAAATATCAACCCCCAGTCAGAGGGTTGCCAAAAGATAACTTTTCAAATGCTAGGTAGAAGACAACATGCCTAATATTCAGTCCAGGAAATTCCAATGTGGAGTGAGTCCGGATTCCTGGAGAGTTGATGTACAGGACCCCAAGAACTTCTGACTAGTTATCTTCTATAACACAGTCCCAGGAGAAACCAATTTTGATGGTAAAACATCAGAAGCAGTACTACGTAAACAAAGCATTTTAAAAAGAACAGCTACTCATACACTTTATGACAACATCGATTTCCAAAGAGTAGCTTGTAACGTAATTGTACTTCATAACAAAAAAAACTTCCAACCACAGAAGTAAAAAACCTTGGCAGCATTTTGCATGTTTCAATGTAAGGGAATAAAACCTTAACTTTATGCACACAGAGCAGCAAATCCGTTGAATACAGCTAATCTATGTACGTAACTGACAGGTTCAAGGTGAAAAGACTAGAAAAATTACCTAGGTTCAAGCAAAATTTTGCTTTTGATTGTTTAGTAAGCAGCGTCGGCAGAAGTACCTTGCAAATACATCTATACCTGGGCGTTTCGAAGAGCCTGGGCTGTGAAAACTGGATTTTAAGCAGACCCATAAAACGCCAGGAAAAGCTCACGGTGGCATTTGGAGGCAGCCCGTCTAACCCCCGAGGACTCCTTCAGCTCGCAGCCGGCTCCTTCCCTTGGCAGGCGACCCGAGGGAGAGGCGCTGCCGGGCTGCGGGGACTCGGCGTAACACGAGAGGGGAGCTCGGGGCGACCTTCCTCCGGGTGTGCAAGGAGAAGCGGGCCCCGCAGCGGGTTACTCACGCCGGCCTCGCTCCCCGTTTTGTCCCAATCGTTTTTTAAGGGGTTATAAAAGCAGGCGGCTCGCAGAAACGGCGTTTAGAGGAAGCTGAGAGGTTACCCCGGCACCGCCCGAGCAGGGTGACGGCGGGGAAGCAAATTTACCAACCGATTTACCCAACGACCTGGGACAAAAAGCCTCGGGGAGGGAGGAAAAAGCAACCAAGGGGGGGGGGGGAAACCTGTGGCGAACGAGAAGGACGCGAGCCTCTGAGGGGACGCGCGGGCAGCCGGGCTGCCAGCCCCGCCACAGAGCCACCCCAGGGCCCGGCTGCCGCCCTCCCGGCCCCGTCCCCGTCCCCTCCGCCGCTACCTTGGCCGTGGCGGTGCCCAGGGTGGCGCGGAGCCCGCTGCCCCTCAGCCCGGCCGCCGCCCGGCTGCGGATGATGGAGGCCGCCATGGCGGAGCCCCCTCGCCCTCAGGTGCCCCCCCCACGCCCCGCAGCGCGCATGCGCTGCCAGCGAGCCGGGGCCGAAGGGACGGGGAGGAGGCGGAAGAGCTGGCGCGGCGCCCTACCCCTCCATGGCGACCGCGCGGGGAGCGGGGGAGGGAGGACTCGATGGTCTGCGAGGGGCATGGGGACGCGGAAATGGCGGTGCTGCCCCCTGGCGGGGAGGACTGAGGGTAGACGAGGTCTCCAACCCTCGTTCCCAGCCTCCCCTTTACCAAGGATTAAAAAAAAAAAGGTTATACTTGTTTGTTTGTTTGTTTGTTTGTTTGTTTTCCCACAGGGATCATAAAAAAGGGTTATAATTCTCACCCCCCATCCTGACCTCCTCATAGAACCATAGAGCCATTAGGGTTGGAAAAGCCCTTCAAGATGATCTGGTCCAACCATCCCCCTACCACCACCATCACCCACTGAACCATGTCCCTAAGCACCACGTCCAACCTTTCCTTGACTCCACCACCTCCCTGGGCAACCCATCCCAGTGCCTGACTGCTCTTTCTGAGAAGAAATGTCTCCTCATTTCCACCCTGAACCTCCCCTGGTGCAACTTGAGACCATTCCCTCTAGTCCTATCACTAGTTACCTGTGAGAAGAGGCCGACCCAGCTGCAGTGTCCTGCAGGCCCACCGTGCTTTGGGCAGCCATGGCCTGCCCTCAGCACGCCAAACCTCCCCTCAATCACCCATCTTGCTGAGCATATCAGGCACCAAGCATGGCCTGAAATGCAGACATTTAAACACAATATTCTGCTCTGTGGTCATGACAAAATCGCAACATGCTTCCCTTCACCTCAGCGGACACAACTGCAGCCACCTTCTGTAGTACGCGCCTTCGCAGAGTCCTGCTGTAGGGTAGCAGGATATTTCCGCTCCAGTTCAAAATAATCACTATTATCTTCACTCTGAAGATATTTTTTCCTTATTTCTTTGTGTCTTCATGCAATACATCAAACACGTCAATTTTTGAGGAGCTGGGGGTCGGCCTCTTCTCACAGGTAACTAGTGATAGAACTAGAGGGAATGGCCTCAAGTTGCACCAGAGGAGGTTCAAGTGTGCTGAGGGGAGGTTCAGGTTGGAAATGAGGAGACATTTCTTCTCAGAAAGAGCAGTCAGGCACTGGGACGGGTTGCCCAGGGAGGTGGTGGAGTCACCGTCCCTGGGGGTGTTCAAGGAGAGGTTGGACGTGGTGCTTAGGGACACGGTTTAGTGGGTGATGGTGGTGGTACAGGGATGGTTGGACCAGATGATCTTGGAGGGCTTTTCCAACTTTAACGATTCTATGACCCAATATTTGCACATTTGTATTTTGAAACCCATCTTTAATTCCCTAGCATTCCAGACTTTGTACCTGACACCAAATTAATTTCTGCCTCATGCAGCTTACAGCTGGGTCTCTGCTTTTGCAGATCTGCACGTATACGTGTACTGTGGTGTCCTTGGATTATTTCACTAACAAGCTTTTCAAGGAGACAGAACCCTCTGCAGAACCCAGCAAATAAACCTTGTGAGTCACAGGGAGACAAAACTTCTTCTTTAAGGCAAAACATTCATTAGGAAATAAAATTAATGTTTAAGAAAACATTAATTCTGGGAAACCAGAATGAGAAATGCCCTCTGTTAACAGTAGAGGACAGTAATAAAGAAAAATGCAGTTATTTCCATGCATTATGAATGCCAAAGCTAAACCTTATCTCAAGGAACGCTATGATTGTAGTGAGTTGTGTAACTGGAACTACCCACTAACCAGACAGGTTGCATTTTTTCTTCTGAAACTGAAAGTGCACAATAATAGCTTTTATTTAGGCAAGTATTGCAAAAGACAGAGTAGCGATAGCTTCTGGTCCTCTGCTGTCTGCATGTAGCATTACTGTTATCTGTTAGCACTGTGGTGAACTCCACAGAGCACTCAGGTCTGCGCCTCTTATGTTCAGACATTCAGGGTATGAGCACACCATTGAACCTGTAAGGAGCTACAGAATTTTGATAGGCCATCCAAAATTTTCCAAAACAGCTAATAAAATCTGAGACATTTCCTTGGCAAATGACTTGCCTTTTCCAAGGGAAAAAGTACTTAAACTTTGTGTCCTCTCACCACCAAAATAACTCCTTTCTGTACACACAGTGGCTCTTCTCTAAAAAAACAGGCTTGCCTGTGGCTCTGTGTGAGAAACAATCTGCAGCCAGTAACACAGGCTCAGGCAAGGATCTCATGAGGTAAAGTAACATTTTTATTCATGATTGCAATGGCGGGTGTCCTGCAAGCAGGAGCATGCAGCAGAAGTGTATCATAACCTCATATCCCCTATTACCCGACGTTTGATTCCTCCCGTTTCCTCATTGACTAAGGACTAGAGGTTCACAACCTACTTGATGCTTGTTACTACACCGTATATGTACAATTTTATTTGACCAACCTTTAATCCCCCCCCCTTCTTTTTTTCTATTGTGACTGGAGGGGCCCTTTTTTTGTTGTTGTTTTTGTTTTGTTTTTGCTGATTCTGCAACTGCTTGTCTTGTTTTTCTGAGCCATCCTCCTTATTTTGGGACAGTGGGACCTTCCACTGTCCCCTTATCTACTTAACATACCCCCCCACTGTTATGCCTGCACAATCACTTTTGAATATGCAAGGTTAGTGGAACTTTCTACTGCAAAAACACAATTTTAATTCTTGTATCTGTCACAGGCCATTTCTTGTGTGTCATATATTTCCCTATATTAAACACCAGGAAATCTTACAACTCTGGGAGACTTTCTGAAATGACCCTCCCCACCGAAAGGGGAAGAAGAGTATGCAACAAAGTTTACAAAGACAATGTAATGAGGTTTGGCAAAACTTAAAACCTTAAACTTAGAAGCCCAAAACTACAGTTCAGAGACCAGTACTGGTCAACAGAGCAGGTTGAGTGAGGTGATCCTTCCTTTCTACTCAGCACTGGTGAGGCTGCACCTAAAGTAGTACCTAGTTCTGGGTTCCATAGTACAAGAGAGACCTGGACTTACTGGAGAGGGTTCTTTGTAGGGCCACCAAGATGACGAAGGGCCTGGAGCACCTCTCCTATGAAGAGAGGCTGAGAGAGCGGGGACTGCCCAGCCTGGAGAAGAGGAGGCTCAGGGAGATCTCACCAAGGTCTGTGAATCCCCAGAGGGAGGGGGCAAAGAGGCTGCAGCCAGGCTCTTTTCAGGGGTGCCCAGCACCAGGATAAGAGGCAATGGGCACAAACTGGAAGACAGGAGGTTCTCTCTGAACACCATGAAACATTTCATTACAATATGGGTAATGGAGCACTAGAATAGGTTGCTGAGACAGGTTGGGGACTCTCCCTCCTTGGAGATCTTCAAAAGCCACCTGGACGTGGTCCTGGGCAACCTGCTGTCGGTGGTGCTGCCTGAGCAGGGGTTGGAGCAGGTGACCTCCAGAGGTCACTTTCAACCTTAACTATTCTGTGATGCTGTGAAACCGTACTTACACCCTGACTCAGTTGCTTGCTACTGCAAGAAAGATGGACAGATCTCTCTGAGCTTATAATTCATTCTTGCCTTTGAGAAGAACTGTGAGACCATCACAGTACAATTCCTACTGTATTTTCTTCTCACTATCAATGACATCTTCCAGCTATGCTGTTTTAAGATTTTTATCTTATGCATCAAAAGAAGAAATGTTACATTTTCTTGCAATATTAAAGGACTTCTAGAAAGATTATGGCAGCTACTGTCATTGTGTACAGCCTGAAAAACAGCTGTATGGAGAGCTTTAATAATTTGGATGTTGCATTGCCTGATTTCATTGGCAGCTGTGAGAACTGGCCTAACTGGGATTCATTGTAAAAAATCATGAATTTCTGTCTCTGCTTTCTGATCACTGATGCCATCCTCTGGCTCAGGCTGTCAGTACACTGTGATCTGGAGCTGTGCAACTCAAAATAAATAAATAACATAACATAACATAACATAACATAACATAACATAACATAACATAACATAACATAACATAACATAACATAAAAAGTCAATTCTTGGAAATGACATATTCACCATTTCTTTTCTTTCTTAGAGAAACAAGAAAAGATAATGATCTTGGCTACAGCCAGGCCAAGCAGCAGGTCAGTAAACATCTTCAGCTGCTTCACTAGCCAAGGTCACAGGGAAAAACCTGACCTGAAGCAAAGTAAGAAAAATTCTCCAGAGGTGTCTACCCTGCTTTACATAGCATGTCTTGCAGCCAGTTAAATCCCTATGTGTTGCTGGCCTGCAGGACTACTGTCAGGGATGACTCTGGACAAACTCCTAAAGGGAACATCAAGAGCATCTAACAACATGAAACTATTCACGGCACCCATCCACAGTATGAGCAGGTTATTCCACCTGTCCTTCCAATGGCTGTCATACAGAAAGGCAATCCAATGTCCTTCCCTGAAGGTGCTCCAGTGTCTCTCCTGCAAAGGGTTCTGTCATTTTCACCTGTGCTCGCAGCAGGCATTTTTACGCAGTCTCAGCTCTGGATGGGTGCAATTTTCTAAAGAGGAGTGCATGAACATTAAGCAGCAGAGGGTTAATGCAGCAAAAGGATTTTGCTCGCAAAAGTGATTCTTCACATAGTGTGTAGTTAAGCTATGCAGCACCTTGCCGTGGATACTGCAAATGATGGGAGTTCACATGGGTGAACCCAAATCACTCAAAAGGGGTCTTTATAAGCTCAGAGAAGAGAAATAAGAAAAGCGTTACTAAATACACAGAAGCCACCTTTGCACTGAGAAGTCACTGAGCCACAAATAGCTGTAGAAGAGCAGTCAAAAGCCCTGTCACGTTTTCTTATCTGTTCTTTCAGAGATCCACTTTGGACTACCAGGTACTGCCCTTGAAAGATTTTTGTTTTGAACTAGTGGACACTTTTATATTCTTCTGTCTCAGTCTGTCCTGGCACTGAATACACACAGGAGATTTATAGGAGCTGGAGCATAATCCAACTTTGCCAGCTTCCAAGTTGCCCAAGGTCACTTAAAAAGTTAATAGCAGAGCTACAAATAAAACAGACTTGTCTCACCACCTACACCCGTTTTGATGACTCAATCTTGTCTGTCTACACCAGAGCAAAGAAATAACTAATAAGCAATTAAAACAGTAAAACACTTTTTTCTTACACGTGCACACCATTATTCTGTATAAATCATTGTGAAGACGGTGACCACTTTAGGGCTGACAGCATATCTTAATGAGAAAGATTACTCTTAATGCAACCAGATATAAATGATAATTCCAGCATTAATATAGAAAAAGAATATTCTGTTTTTTAAAAAAACTACAGGAGTTAGGCTATGGCTGTCAGTGAAGGTTATAGGAATAAACTCCTTTTGCTCATGCAGGCCCTTTCTGAAGTATGATATTAAAAGCAAGGATTTTCTGTTCCTTGTCTGTATGATAAGGAACTACGTAAAGTAGAAAACCTTAAAGCTCTCCTAAATCCTGATATGAAAATGTAATGAAAAGCCATTGTTTGGAATTTAACGTGAGACCAGGATTGGGGAGAATTATCCAGATAATAAATTTGTAATAAAGGTAAGGTCAAGGCATAAGCAAAGATGAAGTAGGCTAACTTTTGCAAAAATTCCCTTCTTCATTTGGAAACTCTTAAGAAGCAGGATTGTTTGTGGAAATTACAGTAATTCAGCTGCAGGAGAGCAGTCTTTATTTCTTTTCCTTACTCAGTATTCTTCATAGCTTCCTTGCTGGTCACTCCATCAAATCACTAACTACTCTGACAGCCAGTGGCACACTACAGATAATGTGAACCCTTGCCCGCTTATTTTCCAAAGATTTCCTAACCAGGAAGTTCTCTGGCATTATCTATTCTACAGCTGTGTAAAAAGGAAGAGACCAAGCTCAGAGACAAAGCCTGGAGCGGAAATCAGGCCATGTGGTACCTAACCAGCAACGCCGCCAAGTCAGCCCTTCTTTCATTTCCTTACACTTCCATAAGCTCAGGCAGGCAGATCAAGTTCATTTCTCCTTCTGCAATGGAATCTACTGCAGTAGATAAACATTGCAGCACTGAAACATGAATCTTTACCATAATAATGCACTGACTACACCTTCAGGCATGAATCCTAAGTTTTGGAGATCTCCAGATCAGAGATACATAGCTCAGGGTCAACATTCATCAAGTTACTTAGTTCATGCTAAGTAAACTCTCTATTTGCAGGTAAGAATCAGTGGAAGACATTATCAAAAAGTACCTGCATGGAATTAAGAATTAAAAATTAAAGGTATTCCTTTTTAGCAATTTGGTATTTTTTTTTCTGTTGTTGCTGGTTTCTGTTTGTTTGTGTGTGTGTGTCTGTTTGTATGTTTTGTGACAGCATTTAAGCAAAACCTGCTTTCTCACCAATCTTCTTTCACTTTCCATGATTACAACTGAAATGTATTTTTTGAACTTTAGGAAGTTCTAGACGGAGATGTACAAAGTATCAGATCTGTGGTATTCTGAAAGGAAAATAAAATTTATTTGACAAGCAATTAATTTTAATTATCAGTATGAGAGCATATTTGCTATTGCAGAGAACTAATATCAAGGAAATTAAATTAAAATCTCAAATCATAAGAAAGTAAATTGAAGCAGACCAGATGTATTGTCAGAAATCTAAAGTTATCACTAGTATTGCTGTCTGTCACGTATGTGACAGGGGGAAAAAAGAGTGGATTTCAGAGTCAAAAGACAATTTTTTACAAGTGGAAGTGCATCTTGGTTTAAAAACTTGCATGACAAACTATTAAATAGGAAATGACACCTGTCAGCTACTCTGTCATGTTTTACACAAGTAATGATAGGAATAATAAAGTGTTCTGATATATCTTGGAAGGATCTGGGTTCTCTTCTGTGAGAGCAAAGAGCAAGGCTTGTTTTACTGACATAGAACTAGACTCTGGTGGAGAATCCTGTTTTATCTAAAATCTCCAAAGCACTTATTGCACAATAACCCAGGAAAGGATTGCCAGCTTCATGCTTCATGCAAGACTCAACTTATAACCATGGCAGCAACATTTATGTCTGTTGAATCATGTCAATTTACCGACTGAATCTAAATGGGAAATGCAACAACAACAACAAGTTGCATTTGGTTTCTCTGCTTGTTTTGCCTAAAGCAGCTACTATTTTACTTTTGGACTCCCATATACAAAAATACAAGAAATTAAGCGTGTAGGTAACATTGGCATAGGCACTTTCATGTATAAAACTTTGCAACCTTTTTACTATAATGTGTATCTTTAGTGCAATTTCATGTTTTTAAGATAGCAAGCTTGAGGAGAAAAAAAAAAGGAAAAATGCCAATCATGAAATTCTAATAAACATGGATATCAGATACTCTCTCGTCATCACCATCTCTTGGAGGCAGCTGATGATAGCTTATTAGATCACGTCTCAGCTGTGCGGACTGTGTGAGCAGTTTTTTACTGAATACTCACTTGTGAAAGTGACTTAAATGCGCCTGCTTGTACTGAACATGGCAAGGGCATAGTCCTGATTTTTTTATCTGTGAGGCAAAACTACCTCCCAATTCTGACAGGTGGAATCATTATTTAAATCAAAAAGTGCAGACCTTTTCCTGGTTTTCTGTATTTTTGCAAATACTGAGTACATAAGTTTTTTCAGAAGAAATCTTATCTGTTGCCAAAATAGAATCATACAATAATCTAGGTTGGAAAGGCCATCTGCTCCAACCCCTTCCACTCCCCTCATGGCACTCTTTGCTTAAAGCAAGGCCAACTTCAAGCAGATCACTCAGGGCTGTGTCCAGTTGAGTTTTCAGTATCTCCAAGGCAAGAGATTGTGCAGCCTCTCTGAACAACCTGCTGTGGTGCTCTACCACTCTCACTGCCTCTCATCCTATCACTCTACAATAGCAGGTCAAAGTAAGTCTCCAGGAGACTCATGCTAGCTCCCAAATCAAAGGACTGCTCTCACTGCTGTACTAGGTGAGAGCCAACTCTCTGCACAGTAATATCACAGAACCATAGAATAATCTGAGTTGGAAGGGATCCACAAGGATCACCAAGTCCCACTCCTGGCTCCACACAGGACCACCCAAAAATCAGACCATGTGTCTGACAGGATTGTTCAAACACTTCTTGAACTCCGGCAGGCTTGGGGCTCTGACTGCGTCCCTGGGGAGCCCGTCCCAGTGCCCGACCACCCTCTGGGTGCAGAACCTTTCCCTAACCCCCAGCCTGACCCTCCCCTGTCCCAGCTCCATGCCGTTCCCTCGGGTCCTGTCGCTGTCCCCAGAGAGCAGAGCTCAGCGCCTGCCCCTCCGCTCCCCTCGTGAGGGAGCTGCAGGCCGCCATGAGGCCTCCCCTCAGCCTGCTCTGCTCTGGGCTGAGCAAACCAAGGGGCCTCAGCCGCTCCTTTGGGCACTGATAGCTTTATGCCCTCCTTACACCGTGGCACCCAGAACTGCACACAGTGCTGGAGGCGAGGCCGCACAGCGCAGAGCAGAGCGGGACAATCCCTTCCCTCACCCGCTGGCAGTGCTGGGCCTGATGCACCCCAGGGTACGGTTGGCCCTCCTGGCTGCCAGGGCACGCTGCTGGCTCGTGTTCAGCTTGCTGTGACCACAGCCCCCAGATCCCTTTCTGTGGGGCTGCTCTCCAGCCTCTCGTCCCCCGGTCTGTACGTATAGCCAGGGCTGTCCTGTCCCAGGTGCAAAATCCAACACTTGCTCTTGTTAAACCTCACGTGGCTGGTGATTGCCCAGCCTGCTGATTTGCCAAGATCTCTGCAAGGCCTCTCTACCCTCAAGGGAGTCAGCAGCTCCTCCTAATTTAGTATCACCTGCAAACTTGCTTAGTATGCATTCCAGTCCTGCATCCAGACCATTTATAAAAACATTGAAGACAACTGGCCCCAGAATGGAGCCCTGAGGAGCCTCACCAGTGACTGGCTGCTGGCCTGACATAACCCCATTTACTACAAACCTTTGGGCCAGATCCGTCTGGCAATTGTTCACCCACATAAAGTACAGGATTTTATGATTTACATGTGATAAGAGCTTAGTTATGTTTCAACTTAAAAAGAATGTACCATATATTTCCTAAGTTTTGGTGCTAATTTCTATCAAGGTGCAGCATGACAGTAATGGATGATTTATCTAAGGCAAAAAGACGACAATTTAGTAGAAACGTGATGAGATGTCAAGATTATGGAATAAACATAGAGATATTTCTGATACAGTACTAGTGATGAAACAGTTAACCGCGTTAAATTTTAATTATATATAATATATATAATTTCAGGATAACAACCATCTTCTTGAATGCAAGTGAGGGAGACTTCACACATCTTTCAAGCTTATGTTTCAGCCTGCTGGGAGGACTTCGATGTAATGCACTGCTGTTACATTCCACCCAGCTGCTCAGTGCCAGCTTTGCAATGTACAATTTATAAACATAATCCCTGTGCCTTCCAGGTCAGACTTCTGCTAAGCGAATGTGAACATATAGTAAATTCCACAGCTAGGGAACCGCACGCATGAGAGTCTCAGGAAGATGGATGTTTTCTGTTTTGTACAGCGTGTGCTTTTCTGACTTGGTTTCTGTATGTGCATTCTTAAAGAACGGCTGCATAGTCATTTCAGTCCAACATAAATCTTGCCTGTCACTAACATGGTTAGTTCCATCATTCTTGTTCCCAGCTGCTCATACTCTCTGTGCCAATTCAATCATTCATGTACCTGAGCTGTAAATCATATCAGGGAACCAATCCTGCTAAAAAATAGTAGGTTTTTTCACAGTTTGCAGAGTTAGGTTTGGCTTCATGCTATGTTTAATCTGATCTACTCTATTCTATGCCCTCCTTGTGCTGCCCAAAGCATGCTGAAAAACAAATCCACCAAAATGGGATTTTTTTAGCAGCCAGATCAGTTCACTCATCTGATTCACTGCACAGCCACTTCCATAACAGTGCCAGCATGAGAAACATGGAACAAGTGCTTGGGTCTGAAAACCAGGTGCCTCTTTCAATAGTAGTATGGACCTATGCTGGTTTAAATACAGAGTTTTAGCTGTGTAATTCACGGAAGTCCTGCCAGGTAAAGTATTAATAAGATTGCAAGAGCACATAAATCATAGTCTTGCAAGATTTTCTACATATCACTAAGGTGCGTTTTAACTTTCTAATTCTTGGTTTGTTCTCATCTCTTTTTTTCAGTGGATGTCTGTTCACCATCACACTTGTAAATACTGTTCTATATTTCTTTCATGATCTGTGCAAAACCTGAGGTGTTTTTTTTTTCTATTTACAAAACTTACAAAAAAATCTGTTTTGAAGCCCTGCAAAGGAAAGGACATGTCCTCCCTGTGATCAGTAGACTGGCAGAGGGAAGGAGAAAGTCTTAGCTGACTGATAAATAATCCAATTGTTTATAAGGACTATTAAAAATACTACAAATGTTTATAAGGACTTTTGACACTGTCCCGCACAACATCCTTGTCTCTAAATTGGAGACACATGTATTTGATGGATGGACCACTCTGTGGGTAAGGAATTGGCTGGATGGTCACACTCAAAGAGTTCCAGTCAACGGCTCAATGTCCAGGTGGAGATCAGTAACGAGTGGTGTTCCTCAGGGGTCAGGACTGGGACTAGGACTGTTTAACATCTTTGTCAGTGACATGGACAGTGGGATCGAGTACTCCCTTGGCATGTTTGCTGATGGCACCAAGCTGAGTGGTGTGGTCGACATGCTGGAGGAAAGGGATGCCATCCAGAGGGACCTGGGCAGGCTTGAGAGGTGGGCCTGTGTGAACCTCGAAGTTCAACAAGGCCAAGTGCAAGGTCCTTCATCTGGGCTGGGGCAATCGGAAATAGATGATCTTTAAGGTCCCTTCCAACCTAAATCATTCTATGATTCTGTGTTGGTTTTGTTTTGGTTTGGTTTTTATATATGTTACACATATAGTAAAATATTTGTAAGAAATGGCATCCTGCTACCATTCCAATAAGCATAATGATCATATGAGTATTTTTTGTATGCTAAATGATATGAGCAGAATGATAGTGGGCCACCCTCAAACTCATTTGTAAATGCTGTTTGGAGTAAGATACATGAAAATGGTTTACATTTGACACAAATAATGTTTTCATTCTTGTTGATGTAGTGCTGGTGTTTTAATATACTCTACCAGAATGAGCTTAATGGAGGAGGAGTTACTCTACCAGAATGAGCTTAATGGAGGAGGAGTCTTCTTTTTTTAAGATTATCATCTTGTCAACACGCAAATGACATAACTGACTGACATTTAACCTGGAGAATAAGACACTCAAGCTGTACTGGAAGACAAGATATAAATGAATGAGCTCAGTTTACAAAGCCACTTAGCTTGGGATTTTGCCCATTTTTTTTATTATTATTATTAATGTACTAATGCCTGTCATTCAGAGTGTGGGCTAAACAAACACTACAGCTAAATAAAACTGCCAACTACTGTTAAAGGGCAGCCTTACTTCTAAGACAACTCAGCCACATACTCCTGACATTTCCTGCATGCCAACACTGGGGCTCGCTTGATGCCATACCAATCCAGTTCAGGCAACTAAACAAATCCCACTAAAAGTAGTGACCACTTTTCAGTCAATTTGGCCACATCACCTTCATAAATAAATAAAAACATCTGTATAGAAGTGCATTTCAAAACCTTACAAAAAAAAACCAAGAAACTATGAAGTCCTGCAAAGATAAAATACTTCATATCCTTCTTGTGATAAATAGGCTAGTGAAGGGGGAAATATTGCAGTTGTTTGTAAGAAATATAAGTTAAATAAATAAGTTAAATAATTTTTTTTTCTTATATGCTGTATAGTCATTCTGTAAGAAAAAAGGGAAAACAAAGGTAAAAAGTGTTTGCATGAACAGATTTTTATTTCAATTTTATTAGTAAGGAACTGTTATTCTGCTTAACTATGGTTGTAATTTTGTTTTAAGTAATTTCTCATTGACTCTCGCCCAGCTGAAACCATGGGCTAACATACCAAGCCACTTAATTTCGAGAACATTTAAACACTTAACACTTAATTTGGAGAACATCTGGCACTGATTGTAGTAAGTGGATGCGTATGCATGTGGGATTTTCATGTTTGTTTTAGGAAGGCCCCGATTTGCCTGCCTTGGAAGCGTTTTAAGCGTTTCATGCTCCTCAACTCCCCGTCCTTGACTCCTGCGGAGGGGGAAGCCGAGGGGTGGCCGTGTGGAGGCTCCGCCTCAGGGAGCCGCGCCCCTCCCTGTGGGGGGAGCGCATGCGCACACCCAGGCCTCACGAGAAGGAGGAAGAGGAGGAGGAGGAAGAGGAAGAGCGGCGCCATCTTCTCAGCCCCCCCCCCCCCGCGGCTCCCATGGGCGACGCGGCTCAACCCCCGCGGCCGGGCGTCGGCGTCGGGGTGGTGATCACCAGCCCCGCGCACCCCAACTGCGTCCTGCTGGGCAAGAGGAAGGGCCGGCTGGGCGGCGGCATGTACCAGCTGCCCGGCGGCCACCTCGAGTTCGGGTAGGGGGCCGCGGGGAGCCGGGGAGGGGGCCGCCGCCCTCTGAGGGAGCCGCCGCCCTCCTCACGGTTTCCCCCCCCTTCCCCGCAGCGAGAGCCTGGCCGAGTGCGCCGCCCGCGAGGCGCGGGAGGAGGCGGCGCTGCGCCTGCGCAACGTGCGCTTCGCCTCCGCCGTCAACGCCGCCTGCCCGGCCGCCGGCTACCACTACGTCACCGTGCTCATGAAGGGGGAGGCGGAGCCGGGGGCGGAGCCGCGCAACAGCGAGCCGGACAAGAATGAGGGTGAGAGGGGCGGGGCGGGGCCTTATATAGGGGGCGTGGCCACGTTGGGTGGGCGGGGCCACGTTGGGTGGGCGGGGCCAATCAGAGTGGGCGTGGTCGTTGAGAGGGGGCGTGGCCATCGAGAGTTGGCGCGCTGGGGGGGAACCCACCGTGCATCCCTCCCTGCATCCATCCCATTTTGCTCGTTTATTTTTATTTTTTATTTTATTTATTTTATTTTTTCTACAGGATGGGAATGGGTGAGGTGGGATGAGTTCCCCCCGGCGGAGCAGCTGTTCTGGGCCCTGCGGTGCTTAAGGGAGCAGGGTTACAATCCTTTCAGCGAAGAGCTCGATCACCTGCAGGGGTACACGGGGAGCCACCAGCTGGCCTAGGATGGAGCTGCTTTATTTCTACCATGCTAACATCACCCAGGTGAAAATACTACCCTTAGCAAAGCCAAAAACTGCCCGGTGTTCCAGCGCTTCCACCCCTGTTGTCATTCCTTGAGGGCTCCCTCGAGAGAGAGCAATTCAACAAACATTATTAATGATTAATGTTTTCTTTTCTATAAAAGTCATAGGATTTTATCTGGTACATCTTCACGTAGATGGATAGCCCTTCGGAAGTCACCAAAACCATTCGGAGAAGCTTGGGAACGGTTATAGCATCGTGCCTAAGTGAAGCTGATTTAAGCCACTGTCTTGCTTTCAGTGTAAAGCTATGTGGTACATTGTGCTGCTTTCCTCTAATTATAAATCTTGGACCAATTTCTAAACTTTGCCTTGTTTCCTAAGTTCAGTTAACGTACTGTCAACGTCCCTACTGAAGAAAAATCACATTTTCCAGAGAATACCTTGTTTTCCTGCAGACAGTTGAAAAGCACAGTATTATAAACATGAAAAGGTTGCCCTGGCTGGTGGGGAATGAAGATTCTCTGACCCTTCCTGCCTTCCTACCTTCACAGAGGTCTGTTGGCAACCTCAGTGACGTGAGAATTCATCTGCAGAAGTGTTAAAGATACCTGTGGTTGATGTTCACTTCTGATCATAGCACTTAACACCTTACTGGAGAGGTGCCTACAGTGTTCTACCAGGCTGACGTAACTAACGTTGTGAAAACTAACCTCATTTATAGCTGTAACTATGTCAGACAGGTGCGCTTCTTTGCTGAAGAGGGTTGCCGCTTTTACACAGCATGGTTGGGTGTCATTTTTTATGGCTACTGGGATTTGATAGAATTCTTAATTTTCAGGATGATGTGAACAGATGATTAAATTGGTAGAGAATGAAGGAACATACATACATACACACACAAAACCAATGAATTTAAATGTTATTTTTCTACCATCTAACAGAATTTGGTTCTTTTCTATCTGGTCATTAGGATTTCAGCCATTAATTTTTGGAGAAGGATGGACTACAAATAAAAAAAATCAGAATTGCTTTGATCTTTTTCTCTTTAGGGTTCTTTTAGAACACATTTTCATTTCCTTTAGATATACTCATTGTAAAAATGATCTGAGATGCATTTAATTTCTTTTAAATAAACACAATATTGGAAGATTAAAATTGTCTGAAATTGGAATTGACTCACCAGTTCTTAAAGGAAATGAGATTGAATGGTTAAAGCTTTTCCTTACTTTACGCAGAGCCATCTCCATTTAAGAAAGTTTTTCTCCTGTGAAACAGGCAGAGTGATACAAAGTGTAAGGGTGCTGATGATAATTGCAAGCCTCCTATGTTGAATTCAAAGCATTAACTATGGGCAACTTCCCTTACGACAGATTCTCTGTGAAGCTAAGAAAGTAGATGTGGTTAAAAAGCAGTTTTGAAATGGAAGATATCAATGAAACTTTCTTCACAGCCCTATCTTTGTACAGAACATTTTTCTGTTGAATTCAAAAGTGGAGATTTTCATCCCAAAAGCAACTTAATGTACACTGAAAATTATTCTATTCAGCTGTCAACAAAGAGGCTGTAGGAAGTCGACAGATGTCCAGCCCATCTGTCCCAAAGAATAATGAAAAAAAAGAGTAATTCAAACAATTTAGTGCTGTTTTAAATTTTAGAAGGTATCTAAGTCCTGGTGGGAAAACCCAGGTCACTGTAAAATTGTTTGTATTGTAATAAATATTTCGTTACAGTTAACGGCTATATTCACTCCATGTGTTATAAATATGCAAGTAGTTACTGAAATTAGGACAGACAACATCTCCATATGTCAATTAGTGTATCCTTGCTAAGCAGACTGATTAAATGACAGCACATTACCACAATCAGTTGTCAACAATCCCTGGCTTGCCTTGTTCTGAATGCGTTTGGCATCTGCACTTCCCGCACCACACACCCTCCCACACACCCAAAAATTCGATGCTTGGTCTTTCAAGCTCTTCAAACTTGCTCCTTTAAACTAAATTTTAGGTTTAATTTGATTTTTGGTACATTTAAGCAAGTGAATACCAACATGCAGTTAAACCTTTGTGGTTTGTTAAATTGCTTGTCATAGACAGGATTCACCTCAACTGCGGCATTACAGTTACCCACCTTTCAGAAAAATGCTGCTGAACAGTAAGTACATAGTTTGGAGCACTGATGCAATGAAACTGTTTATCTAGGATGCAACTTAAATGCCAAGTCTCTTTTTATGTACTGACGTGGCCAGTGGGAAGAGCTGACTTCTTACCTATTTCTTACATGTAACCTACTGGTCCCATTTAATCCTTTAATACACAACCCAGGAAAACGTGTGGTCATTTCTTGAGTCTTGCTTCTGTTCCTTCTTATTTATATCTGGAAACAATCATCTAACTTCACAATATTTCAGTTAGTGAATCACATATGGACATATCAGACTTTTCGGGTTGACTGTACACTACACTTCTCACAAGTATTAATTATTTCTATTTGGATTTCATTCCAAGAAAAAAATGCTTCTAAAGAAGACGAAAGAGACTGGTGAGCTGTGGCTGTGTTGTAACGTGTTAAAGGTGGTGTCTTTAGAAGAAAACTAATCCCATGGTACAAAGCAGCAAGAAAAGTGCAGTCTGCAATATCATGTATGATTTTGATCATGCATGTTTAAGAAAAATGTTAACTAGAACAGGGATAAGCAAGGTTAATTAATGTGATTAAGAAAGGCCAAGCACATTTGGATTAACATAAATTAAAGGGGAAATAGTAAAGCTGTAGAGACATAGGAGGAGTAAACACCAAAGAGAAAAAGATGAAAGTTGCATAGAAGTTAAAATATCTATGTATATGCATCACTTCAGACTGCACAATAGAGGTGCAATCTTAGAAACTGAAAATATTTCCAAAGGAGTAGCTAAGACAAAACCAAATTCCCCCTCTCCCTTTTAAAATAAAAAACGCTGTCCAATGTTACGTGACTGAACCTAACCGAAGAGGTCATTTTCATTTCCACATCCCCATGGGACTCATACATGTGTTGGTCGTGTGGTAGCATTACTGACATCACTGAAGGACTGTCTAAGCAAATAAGGAAGGACTTGATTACCAGAATTTCCTGCAAGGAATACAAAAAAGTAGAGATAATTCTGATCTGTGCTTCTGGTAGCCTTGTTGCAGGGGAGGAACCTCTAACTGGCACAAGCAACAGTTTGCATAAGCAACTTTCTGATAAAATTGGAAAAATAAAAGTGGCTGTCATCATATGACTCCCTAAGCAAAACAGAACAAGGAAAGGAAAGCCAAGGGAAGTGACTTTGGAAAGATGAAAGAACGCTATAGCTGAGGCAGGAAGTACAGCTGCTGAGGTAAACAAATTAGCTTCTAAGGACTGCAAAAAAATTATAGGTGACAAGAATAACGAATCTGTGAGTACTTTGAATTGAAAGTAGCTGAACCTGAAGCGTGCCCCAAAGCATGCTATCTGTGGTGGTTTTACTCCACTGGGCAGTACGGTTCCACCACAACTGCTCTCTCACTCACCCTCTGCAAAGTGAAAGGGGGAAAAATACGATGGAAAGGGCTCAAGAGTTAAGAACAGGGAGATCACTCAACAATTATCATCACAGGCAAAACAGACTCAGCAGCTCCCCCCAGACCCCCTGCTCCTGCGTGGGCTCCTCTCCACGGGCTGCAGCTCCGGCCCGGGGCCTGCTCCTGCGGGGGCTCTCCATGGGCCGCAGCCTCCTCCAGGCCACATCCACCTGCTCCACCGGGGGCTCCTCCACGGGCTGCAGCGTGGAGATCTGCTCCGTGTGGGACCCGTGGGCTGCAGGGGGACAGCCTGCTCCACCAGGGGCCTCTCCACAGGCCGCAGGGGAACTGCTGCTGCCTGCCTGGGGCACCTCCTGCCCTCCTGCTGCACTGACCTGGGGGCTGCAGGGCTGCTTCTCACTCCTCTCTCCCAGCTGCTGTTGCACAGTTTTTTGTTTGTTTGTTTGTTTGTTTGTTGTTTGGTTGGTTTGGTTTTTTTTCCCCTTTCTTAAATCTGCTCTCCCAGAGGTGCAAACAACTTCACTTACTGGTTTGGCTCTGGGCAGAAGCAAGTCCCTTTGGAGCCGGCTGAAACTGCCCCTTATCTGACATGGGGCAGCTGCTGGATTCTTCTCACAGCGGCCACCCCTGAGGCCCCCCACTACCAAAACCTTGCCACGTAAACCCAACACACCATCTCCAGGATCCCAGGATG